>NW_008355253.1:2093983-2094795 GCF_000622305.1 Nannospalax galili | reverse complement strand
ATTATCCCTTTTGGAAACCTTTTTCTAAGGACACCAGAAACAGGCATTTTATTCTTCAATTTAGAGACTTTTCTTACCCTTTAAAAGGAAATTCTCATATTTGTGTAGTTCCTCTCTGACATGCCTCATCTCTGTTCTTTTAAAATTGTAGCTTCTTCTGACATTTCTCACACAAGCCAGAGGTTTCTATATGAACGTATCAAACTTTGTCCTGAAAGTACATTTGTTTAGTGAAGAGATTTGGGGGAGGTAGTGGGCAGCAAGGTGAAGTAGGAGAGAACCAGGAAAGACAAAGCAAATTTTTGAGACTGGGAAGATGGCTCAGTCAGTCAAGTGCTCACCTCACAAGGATTTGGAATGAGTTCGAATACCCTGCACCCATATCTTTTAAGGGTTCAGTGGCATGTGCTTATCTCAGTGCATGAAGACAGGTGGATCTCTGTGGTTTGCTGGCCAGTCAGTTGAAACTAATTAGTGAGTTTCCAGTTCAGTGAACAACCCTGACTCAAAACACAAAGTGGATAGGGACTGGAGAGATTGCTCAGCAGTTAAGAGCACTGGTTCACTGGTTGCTCTTATAGAAGATCCGGGTTCAGTCCCTAGCACCCATATGGCAGCTAACAGCAGTCTGTAATTCCAGTTCCAGGGGATCCAATGCCCTCTTCTGACCTTCAGGCATTGCATGACATGGGTGCATGTACAATACACTCATATACATAAAATAAAAAATAAGTAAAATATTTTTTAAATATATAAAGTGGATAGCAATAGTCCCGGGAAGACAGTTGACATCAACCTCTGGCCTGCACACA
>NW_008355253.1:2072308-2089402 GCF_000622305.1 Nannospalax galili | reverse complement strand
TGTAAGAAATCCTTAGCAAGTGTTTTACTACATCTTAATGCCATCTAAGTATTTAAAACTCACAGATGTGAAATTAAACTGTATTTATCAAACTAGGTTTTGTTGAGCATTGTAAGCTAAATAAGGCATTGTGTTCAACTATCTATTCATTCCTTAAGATTCAGAATTAAACGTGCTATCCTTTCCTCCTGGAGTTATAAACCATTTGTAATTATTTTTGAAATGCTTATTTTAAACTGTATGAAAACCTTCCAAGCAAGCAATTCCTTAGGGAAAGGAATTTGTGTCTAGACAAGAGCAGACGGACTATCCGAATTCTCTCAAGATAGGGATCGTGAATGGAATTTAGAGTTGCTTTTTGTGTTTCCTTCTTCTAGGTAGTCCTTTTTCATCTTTTATCAAACAATCCAGCTCATGGGTTATATATGGCCTTCCGGAACTCTGATTTGGTTTTGATGTTTGAAATGCACATGATAATGTTCTAAACATGAATGTATGAAAGCAGATGGCTATAAGAACTTTCACCAAGAGAACGGATGACTGGTGTTGAAAAGAGAAAGTCAATGAGGACATAGGATGGAAAGAGCACTGGCTGGGCTAGTGACTGTGGTTGTCTGGAGGGTAGAAGTAGTTGATAGATATTAATGATGGAATAAGGAATAGACTAAGCCAGACTACTTTTTGCCCTACTCCTGGCATCCAGTGCTCAATAACTTTCAGACTGGTGAGCAAATCTAAGGCATCATTGGTATAGATGATGGAAGTCTTAAATTTCGAGTAAGCTCTTCAGTTTTACGTTCATACAGACTCTACAACATGTTTAAAAAATGTTTGAACATAGGGACTAGAGAGATGGCTCAGCAGTTAAGACCACTGACTACACTTGCAGGGAACCTGGTTCTCTAGCCATGTGGCAGCCAACAACTGTCTGTAACTACAGTTCCAGGGGATCCAACGCCTTCTTCTGACCTTCATGGGCATTGCACAACACAGGTGCACCTACATACATGCAGGCAATACACTCATACACATAAAGTAAGAATAATAAAATATTTTTGAATGTTTGAAAATAATCAAAATTCAATTCCATCAGTTAGGTAATCTATACAATCAAAGTGAAATAAGTTGAGAGAATAGGGAAATAGTTTTTCAAGAATAATAGATTGAACAAGGAAGCTTTTGGAAAGAATATTGTATTTGAGCTGAACAAGCTGTGTTTAAATCCTTCATTTGTATTCCATAAGTTCCCAGTTTTCAGATTCACCACTGATTGGTGTGTCCAGTTTATTCCATTATTGTTCAGAAACGCTGCTTTTTTGGTGGTAATTCATTGCAGATTTACCTCTAACATTTACCTCCAAAGGGCATCAAGTGTACTTGAATGAATCAAAAGCATATGGTTGGGTCACAGATGCACAACTGTAGTGCAAAGACAACTATGAGAACCACTTACTGTGAATCTTTTGTGTGCCAAGTTCCATGGAATTCATCTCATACATATCCTAGCTGTGGTAACTGCCTCAAAGGACAAACC
Organism: Nannospalax galili; assembly: GCF_000622305.1. Taxonomy (NCBI): domain Eukaryota; kingdom Metazoa; phylum Chordata; class Mammalia; order Rodentia; family Spalacidae; genus Nannospalax; species Nannospalax galili. The sequence continues at coordinate 2,087,868 of NW_008355253.1, read as the reverse complement.
ACACTCTTAGTTTTGCTATTTTTTCCAAATTCCTAAGGCTGGAGCTGGTCTTGAACCCCTGGGCTCAACTACTGTGTCTGCTTCAGGTTCCTGAATAGCTGGGGTATCAGGTGTGAACCACTGTGCTCAGGCCACTTTTAATGCATTATTTATAAGCTTAATATAAACCCTGAAGGGCATTGTCATTATCTCCATCTTTTTTTTAGATGTTGCTTATTTTAAAAAATATTTCATTGAGCTTTTGTATATTTCATAAAACATTTCTTCTCAAATTTAGGCCCCTCCCCATGTATACTGCCCCCTCCACAGGTCCTCACGTATTCCACCATACATAAAAAGTACTATGTGGGCAAGCATTTGTACCCAGATGTCCTTCAGTGCAAGTTCATCCACTGGAGTCTAGTCAGCCCATCTAGAGATCTTAAGGAAGGTCTACTCTCCCTCACCCAGCAGTGATCAGTCTCCAACAGTTCCCAGGATTGGGCCAGCCTGCCACCCATTTCCCTTCCTTTACTCTGGGTCTGATGGAGTTGGCATGGGTCTTGTGCTCATGTGAACACTGCCACATGTTCACCTGAACAAGCTTCCAGTGGCCTGAAAGCCTCTGTTTCCCTATGTTCATGGACCAGCCCTGGCTCTTACAATCTTTCCACCCCCTCTTCCACAATGGTTCCTGAGCCATGGGTGGGTGAGGTTTAATACTGGAGTCTTATCCAGGGACACATACAGTCTGCAGTCTCTTATTCTCTAAGACTTAGTGAGTCGTGGCCTTCACTGGTGACAGCTGAAGGATGCATTAATATCCTCTCCACCCCCTGTTCCAACATGTTCCATAAACCTTAGATGTAGAGGTTCCAGTGTAGATATTTCACCTAGGGCTGGGAATCTCTCAGACATATATTCTCTGTGTGTGTGCAGCTCTGGAACTCTGCAGTAGCCTCCATCTGCTACAAAAAGTTTCTTTGATGAGTGGTGTATGGCGGTAGGAGGGCCAGTTGGTGTCTGGCAGGAGTCCAGGGAAAGGTAGGGATGAGTACTACCTGTGGAGGGGCTTAATAAACTATGCTAGAGGATTTATCTAGTTTGGGTTAGGAAGCTTGTCCAGAGGGCAGAGGCAGAGGAGGAGGAGGGGGCCTGGGCCCAAGGCTAGCAGGGGGACAAGGATGGTGGTGGGTAGATTTAAGGTCTACTTTATTTTTATTTATATGTGTTTGCATGTATATCCTATGTGAGTTCAGGTGCCTGCAGAGGCCAGAAGAAGGTGTTGGACCCCCTGGAGGTGGATTTACAGGTGGTTGTGAGCCACCCAATGTAGGTGGTAGAAACCAAACTTGAGGCCTCTGAAAGAGCAGCAATTACTCTTAACCTCTGAGCCATCTTCTGAGCCTCAGTGATTCTAATTCAGCACTGAGATTCAAATTTGTTAAAGTCAAACAGCAAGAGTTATTTAGATACAACTGCTTGGAACAGAGAAATATACCAGGTTAAGCACAGCCACTGCAATTAATAAAAGCATTTTTATTTGTTCCTGTAACTGTTTTGAACTGATTGTTTCCTTTTTGGAAAGACATACTGTATTGTTTAACTATTTCTGTGTAACACGTCACCCCAAATTTAGCAGCTTTGCATTACACTTATTGTGTCATAATGACTATAGATGATTAGGAATCTTAGAGTGGCTTAGCTGGGGGCCACACCCTCTAGAAACTTTCATAAGGCTGGAATCAAGGTGTTGCCAGTGCTAGGTCATTTGAAGGATCCCTCAGTGAAAGATCTACTCATGTGGCCATAGGAAGATCTCATTGGGTCAGCATTCTTCCAGCTGTTGACCAGAGGCATCACTCAGTCCAGTGTCATTGTGGTCTGTGACAAATTGGCTCACCACACAGAAAATATTCAAAATAAACACCCAAAAGAACAAGAAAGGCAGCAAGATGGACCCCTCCTCTTTGTGTAACTTTATCTAGGAAACTCTACCTTATCTCCTGTGCCATATTCTGTTGATTAGCAAGATGTCAGTTATTCTAGCCCAACTTTTTGGGCTAGAACCCAAAAGCATTCATCTTAAGACAGAGGACATTGGGGGACCTTCTCAGATCCTGCCTCCCAAAATGACATATCTGTAAGTGAATGTGAGTAGGTGACTCACTGAGGAGCATAACTGAGATATACTATTAAGATGTATGGGGAAAATCTGACAACATGGACTATGTAACAACATACTCAGTTTCTGGCACAACTGTCTTATTGCTTTGTGAAATGGCTTCCAGTGTACAAAAGGTTCATCAAGTCAAGATGGAGGCAGATGGTATGTGGCCAAAAGGGAATAAGAGATTAGTAGGGCTAGATCATGAGTTAGGAAAGGCTGAGGTCGGCTCAAGGTGATTGTCTTTTGAGTCTCTTGTTGCTTTAGCAAGAGTCCAGTCACCTTGTGTTGTCTGAGTTTTCTCGGGGCCTCTTGCTCTGAGTGCTATCAGACAAACATATAACATATCTTTGTGTGAATTTATTATAGTTTATATTGGGGGGGGAAGTGACTCAGAAAGAAATGAACAGCCGGTGCCCAGCTCTGCACCATGGCTCAGAGCCCGCCATTCCAGATTGCTCGGTGGTCCACCCATAGTCACTGCTAGCTTGTACCCAGGCCTCCTGTAGTCTCACCCCAAGTTGGCAAATGCTGAGCCATTCTGTTTTCAAATGTCTTCCTGGCTCCAGCACAAGATGGAACAGAAAAGCCCCTCCCTCTGTGGCTAACTCTCCACAGTCAATTCTCCTTAGCAGGTCCCACCCCTCAGAGGAAACGGGCCACCTAGGACACACCTTGTGTCTTACAAGGAAGGTACACCTACACATATTGGAGAGCTCTAAATACGTGCAAAACTGAACTAATGTTCACAAGGAATATTTACAGATCCCCTCCCTTGTTTCTTTTTTTAAAAAATATTTTATTTATTATTTTTATTTTATGTGTATGAGTGTATTGCCTGCATGTATGTGAGTGCACCCATGTCGTGCAATGGCACAGAGGTCAGAAGAGGGTGTTAACTCCTGGAACTGGAGTTAAGGATGGTTAGTAGCCACCACGTGGATGCTGGGACTCGAACCTGGCTCCTCTGCAAGAGCAGTCAGTGCTCTTAACCTCTGAGCCGTCTCTTCAGCCCTTGCTTCTTATAATCAGCAATATAAGGTGAAACTCCCATGTCAACATTCCTGAAAGAATTTTGAACTCGTGATTTTGAAAGATCTCTTTGTAGGGCGAAGTGAGGGTACCCTTGAAAGCCCTCTAATAATGCACGAACATGAAGCTTTTACTAAGCAGAGTAAGATCAGTAGTGACCAGCTTCGGTGATAGCCCTCCACTGTTTTTGAGTAGAGTTAAAAGCACTGACAGGCTACAACTTTGGTTTGGGCTCCTACTTCTATGTGGGCTGTGACTTGGATCTTCAGACTCAGTTTGAGTCCTCACCCCTGATGCTTTGTGTTGATGTGAAACAAAGTGCACCTCATGTCCTGAAAATGCCAATCGGATTTTCCTTTGGGAAAAGTTAGGCCTTCAGAGGTTTAGCTCATTCCACCCTTTGCCATCTCCTTGCCTCTCCAAGCATGTAATTATGGTTTACATTAATTATCTCTGGATGATGTCTAAAGAAATTGTTTTCAAGAATGATTGCTTTATCTATAAAAACTATAGCAAAAAACTCTGTTGTAGGGAATTCTCAAGGGCCCAAAGAATCTCCTCAGAATAATACTTTCTACCCTCATTTACTCTGGCAACATAGAACATTTTACCCATTTCCAACTATTGAAAGACTTGCTGTCTGTGATCAGATGAACTGTAGTAATGCACGTGGTGAAAAGAATTACAATTCTACCTATTTTCTAGGTTTAGACAAATGTTCTTGTTTTTCTGTCTCTCACTAGCATTTATTAGACTGATTCTGTTTCTAGAATTGGCCCTTTGCCTATTTTCTCTCCAAATATGTTCAAAGAACACATTCCCTGTGTGTGGCCTGACTACACCACCTTTATAGGTAATCTGTCCACACACAATCTTCTTTCGTTGGTCTTGGTGAACCAGTCAAGGACAAAATTAGGATTCCTTCCCCTTGGTCACTGATGAACCTGCTCCCCCAAAAAGTTTAGTCTTAAAAGCATTCTAAGCTCAGCTTTATGAAAGGTTCTCAATTGAAACTACATTAATAAATTGTTTGGTGGCCCTGAAAATCTTTAGTAAGATTCTAAATCAATATGGAATGCTGGGCATAAAAGGAAAATGGGAAATATGAGATTATTCACTTTGTCTTGAAATTCTTCCCTCTATCCTCTACTTAAAGTTTGCATTCCTTTCTAACAAGCTATGTAGATCTCCAATGCCAGAAGCATGACAGAGCTTAAGATGCAAAGGAAAAATGTGGGGGGGACATGTCAGCACAACTCTTCTGTCCTATTTGGAGGCAAATGCAATTCATTTTTAAATACATTGAGTGTGTAGGGCTAGGTGGTGAGACCGATAAAGGAGGAGGGAGATAACATATAATAAGTATATAGGAGGGAGATAACATATAATAAGTATCAGATACTTAGTTATGTTTGCATTTTGTTAAAGAGATTTAATGGTTCTTTCTGCATTATTGGAAATTACTGGAAAGTTTAAGATTAGAAAATGGGCTTTTTCTCAGAAATTTCCTCAGAAGCAGTGGGGTTGGCTGGCTGTGCATGTCCAGTGTTTCTAATTAGCCTAAAACTTTTTTTTTCCATTTTGATTGTGTGCAGTACTGTTCACATAATAGCACAACTCATACATTTAACCAAATCACACTGTGCTCTCAAGCTTTATCTCTGGAGCTTCTTAGGAGGATTTGTTTCCAAACCTCACCCATGGAGACACTAGAATGATGCAGCCTTGATTTTTATATGCAATATTAACTCTGATTCCATTGCTTTTAGAATGTCATCATTTTGCAGCCTAGTATGCAATATGCATACAAAAGTTGAGCTAGAATTTAAAAGTTTGCTTCTAACTTTAACTACCCTTTCAGGGCATGAGCTATGAAGAATAATTCAGCATACTGATGGTAAATGGTAAAGTAGCACCTGCATTTTTATTAAGCAAGAAGTCTCTGTTTACATAATCCTATATAATAAACTCTGTTAATATATATAGTGAAAATCAAAAACACAATGCTCAGCCTTGTTCTAATTATTGAGAAATGAGGTCAGTAACACATTTCACATTTTTTCTATCTCAATATTATTTTGAGACACTTAATATTTTAATAATATTATCAAGGTGTTTCAGGAATTCAGAGTTAAACTGATAACCCTAGGAGAGAGCAACTCTGTGACAAGCTGAGCTGTGCTGCTTAAAGAGGAGTAGTGGCTAACTAAGCCCTGAATGAGTAAACTAAGAACAGAGCACAGAGGATGTTCTTGTCCTGCTCCCCAGTCATTTGTTTCTTGAAAAATTGATTTTCATAAAAGTATCTATTTCTGCTTTCTCAGATAACTTCAGGGCCAATAGCGCTATTGTTCACTTCTGGATTCTACCAGCTAAATCTCACAACAGAGATTCTGTATTCCATGGTGCTTCTTTAACTGTCACTGCAGAGCATTCCATGTTAAAAGGACTTACTTTAATACATTGGCTATCCCTTAATTCTCATGCCTTGGTTCATCTGTGCCACACAGATAGCACTAGCCCATGAATCTGGACTGAGCATGTCACAATGGTTCTTCCTGAGTTGGAATCATCAGAATCAGTATGGTTCCAGCCATACTGATTTTTAAACAATTGTATAATTCTAGACTCTGTGGCTTGAAAAGAAGCAACTGTAATAGAGAAACAAAGACAGTCTTGTGACCCCAGGGTAAGTGTGCTCAGCCTGTTTATTCAGTATCTCTATAGAATACTTGGCCATATCCCAGATAAAGACTCAGCCACTTTTTGGGGACTAGAAGGTGTCTTTTCATGAAACTTCATACTAGTGTTGGCCAAAATGCTGTATGCCCATCTTAACTCCCATCAGAAACAGAAGGACTCTCCCCTCTCCACAGCCTCATAAGAGTATTGCACTTCAAATTGTTTGTCCACCCGAGTGTGAAATGATATTTCACTGCTATTTTTTTCACTGAGTGGAATCAACCATCTGATTTTGTGTTTATGGATTTCTTCTCTATGAGGATACTAAACTTTTGTTATTTTTTTCTGATATTAATTTTTCCTTAATTATTTGTAGTACTTATCCTATGTACATGTCAGTGTATTAATTCCTTATGAGATGTACTATAGGGACATTTGAAAATTTGAAACTAAATATTTGTTTGTTTGTTTTGGGGGGATGGGTGTGCATGTGTGGTGGCTGCATGTGCATATGGAGGTTAAAGGACAGCTTGCAGGAGTCACTCTCTCCTTTTACCTTGTGGATCCCAGGGATCTAACCTAGACCATGTCAGGTTTAGTAGTAGGTGCATTTAGCCACTAAGTCTTCTCACCAGCCTGAAAGTAGGGGAAAAATTGATGAATCTAAGTAGTACTTACAGTTGTGTGTAAATCCATAAACTTGGTAGTAAGTCATGATATGTCAGCTTAACCATCAAATATGGTGGAATTATTGTAAGTCAGAACATTCTGCCTAAGAAAGACAGTGGAGTTTTGATTTTTTTTAAGAAAAATGCTCATGTCTAAATGTCAAATCCATATAAAAATATTCTCATACCCAAGGAGGTCAATTTCTGTTTTATAGATTCTTCAGTCACATGCAAACATCCCCAACAAAGAGATAAGTAAAATAGTGTAATTTTAATGTATTTGTTTTGGAAATGCAGGTTTTTAAAATTTATTCTGAATTGCCATGTGATAATTCCACATCTTGGTGGGGCACAGTGTGGTGCTCTGATACCATTCATTGCACATTGACCTAATGAATATGGTTAGAATGTCATTGAGTTCAGTTTTAACTCATAGTTATAACAATACAGCTGAATACTCTTCAAATTCTTTCCTTCTAAATACATTTCAAAAACTAACATGTGAAACTCAAATGGCATAGAGAACCAATCATAATAATTTTTCCACAGAAGGAAAATCACCCTATGCATGCTTTGGTCTTGATAGTTTATATTTTAAGTTTACTCCTTTCTCTGTAGCTCTCCCACTCCTTAAAAAAAAATCATTTGACTTTTTCAGGTAGAAGTGTGCTTCTCTAGCTAGGAATGTTTTATCTGGTGTATTCTGATGCTAAACAGTAAAGTAATTTAGCAGAGTTTCTCACACCAGGGATAAAAATTAAGGTTAAAATATCCAAGAGGGTGAAAATGAGCATAAAGATGAATGAGGCATGGAAGCCCACAAATGGAAGTAAATGAATGATATTTCTATTTTATTGTCCTCATAAATAAAAAAGAATTGTACTTTTGAACTGATTGTTATGAGATAACAGTTGAGAAACTGAATTATGATTTTTGAGAATCAGTTAAGGACCATACTAGTCCCTTAAAATGTTTCAGGTATTCTAATTCTAATGAGTTTTCTTTTTGCTGACCTCAGGTTTGGTGTGTGTGTGCATGTGTGTGTGTGTGTGTGTGTGTGTGTGTGTGTGTGTGTGTGTGTGTGTGTGTGTGTGTGTGTGTGTGTGTACACAAGCTGCATGCACAGATGTCAGTGAAAAGATGGTGGTTTCATCATTTTACAAGCCTACACACGCATCACCTTTCACATCAAGGTGATCTTGTTAAAATAGGGCAAATTATCTTTGAGCCTGGTGGTCTTCTCTTTCTATAGGTCTTTCTGATGAATTACCCAAGCTTTTCCTTTTGTTCTCTTTTATGGCCCTTCCAGAAGACCGTCCTTCCCTATCCTACCTATTTCTTAGCTCCTGTATTCCTGAAAAAGGGAGTCTGGATCAGCTTATTTACAGACAAAGAAGCATTAAGTTTAAAAGGCTCAGAAAAACACAGCAAAGACTGTACAATTGGTATCTAGCAGAAGTGGAACTCAATTCAGCATAAACATACACTCTATACCCTTCCACACCACCTGGGTGGGCATGATACAGTTTCTTCTTTGCACGAAGTAACAGTTTGTTCCTTTTTGCTGAGGTAAATGACACAAAGGCCACAAATTATACTCATTCAAAATAGTTCAAAAAGACTTATCCCGGGTGAGGGACAGGGAGAGAAAAACTCCTAACCTGCTGCCTTTTCCTTCGTTTGCCTAGTGATGCCACGCTTTGCTGAGCAAGTTGAGGTTGCCATCGAAGCCCTGAGTGCCAACATCCCTCAACCATTTGAGGAGAATGAGTTCATTGATGCCTCTCGTCTGGTGTATGACGGAGTTCGGGACATCAGAAAGGCTGTGCTGATGATTAGGGTATGTGGAGTCTCTACAACCCAAAACTTCTAATAAGGTCCCTGAAGAATTCACTCTTCATTTTTTAATGACTCGTTATAATCTAGTAAGATGTGCTTTTCTTTTACAGCCGGACCAGTTGACTTTTTACTTACAAAGGGTCAATTCCCAACAAACCCAGATTAGTTCTGAATATCCTAAAGTACAATGTCCTGCCTGCTTCTGACATACATTTTTCCTAATTTTCTAGTGGATTTAGTGGAATTGCTGCTATTTTCGGTTTGTGTCCCTCTGCAGACACTCTCCTCTTACCAGGATTACCAAAGACTCATGGGCTGTAAAGAAGTGAAGATTTTTCAACTTGATAGTGGGACTGTAATAGTAATATTATTATAGTTCATTTTAAACAAGGCAAGATACTCATATGAAACTTCCTCCTATCACTACTTCATTAGCTCCTCAACATCATATTTCTGTGTCAAAGAGGAGTGATGTCTCTGAAGTATTGCCTAAATACTGACATGTATATCAGGTCTAGATTATAAATGTTCTTAAACTAATATTGTATTTGTTGTAGCTTGTTCATCCAAAATATGTCTTATTCTATCTCTAAAAATCATGGCTTACTTCATATGATTTAGCTGCTGTATGGTATTCCATTGCAGCCTTTATTATTATTAGTTGTTGTTGTTCACTTCCAACCTTACTAGGAGCTTCAGATAGTGGTGTTCAAGCAATTACCTTTGCCTAAGCTCTCTTCAAATAAACTACACATGGAAAAGCATAATTGATAACAGATTTCAGCATTAATTCCAGAACGTGATGACCAATGTAAATATAATGGGAACCACATTTTTAATCTAAAACTTTAATACATATACTATACATATACTAAAAAGCAAACAAACACATGAAATTAATTGTAATTATAGCACATTTTACTTACCCAAGAATATTTCTGGTGTTATCATTGTAGCATGATGCACTAGCTACATTTAAAGCACTCAGTAGCTCTACAGAAATGGTAGCTGGTCCACTGCATGGCATAGTCCTAGATCATTAAGCACAACCCCACAGTTTTCCCTGGAACTTACTGATAAAACTACTGAGTGTACCTAGGATATTTTCTATCCTGGTAATCATTGACAGTCTAAACTACCACCTCCTTCAAAAACAAACTGACACTGCAACCCCCTGGTATGTGTTCTTTGGGGGATCGCAGGATCCCAAAATCCTGATATTCATGATATATGGATTTTTTTCCTTATCCTCATAATAAATAGATAAATCTAGAAGACAACTACACATCATTCTTCCCATTCAAAGAAGTTCTAGAACCATTCTCAACACTGAATTAGTGAATACTGAATTAATGTTCTCAGGATGAAATGAAGAGTTAGATTTCTTTGATCCTCTGGTCATTTTTTCCTCAAATGATCAATACACAATCTTTTCTTCATATGTGTTTTAGTGTAAAGACAATTTGTTTCAAATATATTGTTGAGGTGTTAGTATCAAACTCACAGACACCTGTATTAACTGGTTCTAGAACAGAATTTATCTGACACACACATTTTCTCTGCGAGGCACATTGCAGACTACCTGACACAGAAACATTCAAAAAACAATTTACCACTACTGTTGGCAGCATCTGACAACCATTCAGCACTGCTTTCAAATGCCATTTTAAGCAGAGAAATCATTACCCCCAAACACATTAAAAATGTGGCACTAAATAAGCCAGGAAAAGGACATTTATTTATAATATGTTCAAAGAAGCAGACAGAGCCCTGTCATGTTTGAAGGGAATATTCACTAAGATGGCTTCTTGTGCACTCTCTGGTGTTTGGGAATAATTACAGGTTATTGATTTTGGAGATAACATCACAAATAAATTTTGGTGAAGAGAAAGATTCATAGATAAGGACTCTGTAAGTATAAACTTAAGATATACACCTAGTATTGGAAATTAAGATAAGCATAATAGATAAGGTAGTATCTTAGTGTCCAGACACGTACTTTTGATAAAACAGTAGTAGTTCCTCATAATAACTTCACATTAAATGTTTACAGTTGCTATCATTTCATTTGGTTATTTATGCATGAGGCTTTTAAAGGCAGGGCATGAAATAGTAGGACTTGGGATAGAATTTGGATCAAGGTCTGTAGTTCAGTGCCAGTTCTGCCTAACTGTTGTACCAAAATGCATTGGATCACTCTAAGTTATTTTAGAATTTTAAGGATAATACAAACATCTCTTAAATTTACATGAAATGTTAGCTAGAATTTTACCGTTTAAGCATTAGGTTGGCACCTGTGTGGTGATGACATGATATGTTAATGAAGCTGGTTATGTGGTTATCAGCAAAATAAAAACCATCTCCAGAATTGATGAGGTCCATTTGGATTCCAAGATTTAAGAAGCAGTACAATATTAGTTAGATCACAAAAATTGGATTAGTTAATTGGGCTAAATTGCTTACTCAACCGAACTGGTAAGGATTTTTATTCCTTATTTTTTTAGACTAGAGGTGCTATGAAAACATCACTGAGACACAAGAATGCTGTTGAAACAGTGAAGTCTGAAATTTACCACTTAACTAATTGGGGTCATCAGCATGCTGAATACCTTCTCAGACAATTCAGATTCCTTATGTGCAAATAGAGAAAATATTACTACTTCTAAAATAAAGAACTCTTATAGACCTAGAACTTAGTAGGTTCTCAAGAAATATTTCTTTCTCTCATTCTGCTCAGATGAGATTTACTATTTGTAATAATCAACTAAGCAGAGAATTTGCTAATGAAGTCAACAAAATTGAAATTTCAGCAAAGTAAAAATATTTCTCATAACTAGCAAATGAAAGACTGAAACTACTTGTGTGACAAATTTTCCTTTGTTACCGTGCTCACCTTGAGTCCTACCCCCTGCTTACCCTTTCATTGTATCATATTTGGCATCGCATAGATTTATTTATTCTCTCATATATAAATTCCATGAAGACAGGGAATTTTGCCCACTTTTTCCACCTCCTGTTTGGTTCTTTGTTTTCTTAACTTCATTAATGAGAAACAATTTATTATGATTCTTTTAGAAGGTTCTAATTCAATCTTTGTCATTCAAATATTAAATATTTGTTGGGTCCCATATTGCTAGATCTGTCCTGTATACAGGAGGTGGAAAAAGTGAACAAAATTCCCTATCTTCATGGAATTTATATGAGAGAGAATAAATAAATACATGAAATGCCAAATATGGTAAAATGAAAGAAACAAGACAGTTATTATATGCAGTTAGCAAACTACACAAGCACAGAAATATTTATGTGACCAGCTTGTATGGCTCTGATCCTATTTAAAAGGCATGAAATATTTCAGACTTATCCATTTACCTGTGGTGTTTGTGACAGTTAAAAGCATGGATTCTGGAAACTTCAATCTGTTCCTTAGTTCCACCAGTCACTAAAAGTGACACCTTGAAATTTTGCTTAAAGATTGTTCTAGTTTAATTTCTGTTCCCGTGATAAAATATCTTGACAAAAAGCAACTTAGGGGGAAAAGGAATGTTTTTGAGGGCCTGCAATTCCAGGTTATAGCCTATCACTAAAGGGAAGTCAAGTCAGAAGTTCAAATAGCTAGTCACATCCACAGTCAAGATCAAAGAGAAATTATTCAGGCTTATTAGCTTTCAGCTAACTTTCTCCTCTCTTAAACTATTCAGGATCCCCTGCCTCAGGACCCTGCGTTGTCTTCAACACCCAACAGGAAAGTATAACCAAAGATTAAAATGATTAGTTTATTTCTTTAAGAGTTCAAAGGAATTGCACTTCTCAGACATTAGGCTTAAGTTCATATAAGATGTTATTTAGACAATATTTCTCATTGATGATTTTGTTTCTAATAAGAAAATACTCAGGCTGGAGAGCTGGCTCAGCAGTTAAGAGCACTGACTGCTCTTGCAGAAGACCTGGGTTTGATTCCCAACACCCACATGGCAGCTACGAACCATCCTTAACTCCAGTTCCAGGGGAATCCGAAGCTCTCTTCTGACCTCTGCAGCATCGCATGACACGGGTGCCCTCACACACATGCAGGCAGTATACTCATACACATAAAATAAAAATAATAAATAAAATATTAAAAAAAGAAAATGCTGCCTCAGATGGTAGATGGTCCTATTTACAATGGTCTGTGTCTTCCTACATCAATTAACAATCAAGACAATCCCCTACATATATACCCATAGGACAAATTGATGCAGATAAATTTCTATTTAGACTCTCATCTCATTTGATTCCAGGTTGGGTCAAGTTGACTGTTAAAACTAACTAGCACAAAGACTCTGAGGCTGTTCATAACATCTATAAGATAGGGATCAAATATATTTCATTAAGTCGTAAGGATTAAATCCTTCAGCTGACTAATTGTCCTTTACTGGGTGGTAAATGTTAGTATTATTAAGTGGTATGTTTTATTAAGTACACTAATTATCAAAATTTATGAATTTGTTCATTTTTATAACTTGCAAAGCATTTTCATATATATACATATGTTTAGGAAACAAGCAGGAAAAGTTGAAATTATAATATTCACTTTATGAGTAAACAGATATGGAAGCAACTGAGCTGAATGACTTTCAAAGACAGATAGCTTGTGAGTGGAAGACAAAATCAGGTGCCCTGGGCCTACTTCCACATTTTTAATTAAGAATGGAGGGGGGTCACTGGATGTATGTATTTCTATGGATGTGTGCCTCTGTGCATGCATGCCACTGGTAGTCAAATATTCATGTTATATTTTGAGATAGAGACTCTCACTGACTGGCCAGCAAGCCCCAGAAATCCTCTTGCCCCACATCCCCAATGCTGGGGTTATAAAATATACCACAGCACTCTGCTTGTTGTGTGGGTACTGGTGATCTAAACTAAGGTTATGTTGGTTCTGGTGTTCTAAATTATGGTTCTCAAGTTTGAGTGGAAAGCTCTTCACCAACTGAGCCATCTCTCCAGCTCTCCAGCTATTTTTTAATTTCATATTTTTTTCTTCATTTTGGTTCCTGGACTATCACTCATTTCCTTAAAGCTCATAGCATTACTCTTACATATCCAGGTTAGGTTTGTCATTGACTAATCTACTATTAAAAATGCCCAGATCCCTGCAATGTTTGGACACAGTAATATAGATTCTGCTATACTCTGCTGATTTGTTGTTTTTTCTCCAGTGAGATTTTTGACTTTATTTTTTCACTCCCTTTCAAGAACTTGTAATCTTGTCATCTCATGTGTCATCAGGATTTACCAACTTGCTATAATTGAACATAGCAATACAGTACATTCCAGAAGAGTGAAGAATCATCACAGAATATTACACCTGCCCACAGTAAACATATACAATTATTTAACCCAGGCTCTGTCTCTCTTAAACGCAATTTAACTTACAGAATGCAGGAAGAAAACTTCTTTCCCCCATCTTTTTACTATTGCTATTACACAAAGCTAAGTATCAATAGATAACTGAGTGTCAATAAGGTTGCTAGTGAAGGAGAAGGAAAACCAAGAGAGAGGTCCAAACATGGAAAATCACTAGGCAGAATGTGGTACTGGCATGAACAACCTCATTATGTGCCTGTCTGATTCATCTCAAGGTTTCATCAATAGCCAAACCTGATACTTACACCAAGGGTGCCAAAGGAGTCAAAACAATGAAAGTGGACCCTCTTGGAGGTCAAATGGGCATCTGTATCATCAGTACTGTTGATGCTCTAGTTTTCTTTTTGAAATATCACTTTGGGAGGGGTTCCTGCTGTGTGCCCAGAGGTAAATTGCATAGGACAGGTGAACTGAGCCTTCCCACCAATGTCCTCTCATCTTGTGCATCATCCTAATCACCTCCTGAGTGGATCACCTTAAGAGTTGGCATTACATGAGAATGTCTAGGGAATGTGCTTAAAATTGCCTATTTATGAGGCTTGAAGCAAGCTTAATTCTTCTCATATTTCAGTTTCCTACCCACACAAGGGAAAAATCTGTCCAAGCAAAGGAGTATTAAGAAACCTTCCTGAGTTTGTGTGGCACTTAGAGAAACAGTGAAGCCATTAATCAATGTTATCTAGAAGTAAGGAGGGGACGGGTTCTTATTGCTTGTGTTATGGATTTATCCTTATATTTCTCCAATACAGACTTTAATGATTGGGAAGGATCTTACTCTAACTCTATTCCTTTTAAGCCATTTTATTGTTCCAGGTCTTACCCAATTGATAATGTGAACAAAAATATAACAAAACCAAAGACTCTGGCAATTGGGGTTAGATACACTTTGTTGTTTAGGTCCAAATTCTGATTCTGTTAATAAATCAAGGACATAACATGGAGTATGGATGCTTTACTTCTTTCCTCATATGTAAATAGGGAATTATTCTCTTTTCACTGTGCTAGCCTGATCCAAATTGATATTATGCATAAAAGAATGATTTAGTCCTTAATGTGTAGTAATTGATAGATTTATATTAAAATGGTTAAATGGATTTGTTTTAAGATTCTAAGTAATAATAATGACAAGCAGTCTAAAGATGACTAATATATGCTAATCTGTATAGAGCCCATTGATATTCACAAAAATAGAAGTAGCCACTGTGAGCAGCACCAATTTACAGAGAAGGGAGCTAAAGCTCAGAGAGTTAAGACAGTTTGCTCAGGGTCACACAGTGGTTTTACTCAGGCAGTGTTGCTATACAGTCTAAACTGTAATCTCTTTATCTCATGCCTTAGCGACCAAGCACGATATCTCAGCAGGTCTAGTCATTGGCATAGAGATGACAAATCATTTTGCTTCTTGAGAACAGAAGAGCTGGAATAGAGGAAAAGTGGTATTACTGACAAAGCACAAGTATGAGTTTTGAGATGATGTTTAAGTTCTGTCAATAGACTTGGCTGGGTAGAAATAATCAAGTATACTCAGTATTGAAATTAGAAACCATATCATGTTAAAAGTCAAGCTTATACTAATTACATCTGTCAGAAGAAATAAAATGTATATTAGGGTAGTACAGTTGTCTTCCTTTTTTCTAGTACATACCCACCCATGTAGCCCTATTACGGGTAAGATTCTATAAGATTATAAGATTTTCCTTCAGGGATATTTAGACTTTGTATTCTTTTTCTTTTTCTTTTTCTTTTTTTTTTTTTTTTTTTTTTTTTTTTTTGAGGGGGTCCCC
>NW_008355253.1:2026280-2072261 GCF_000622305.1 Nannospalax galili | reverse complement strand
TTTTTTTTGTCTTTTTGAGACAGGGTCTCCCTGTAGACTCAGCTGTCCTGGAACTCACTATGTAGACCAGGCTGGCCTTGAACTCACAGAGATCCGCCTGCCTCTGCCTCCCCAGTGCTGGGATTAAAGGTGTGCACCACCACGCCCAGCCCCTAGACTTTGTAATGAAATGTAGGGCTAAGAGTGAAGAGTATCAGTTCAGTTTTTAAAAGTATTTTGATTTTTCTGTTGTTATTTAGACCCCAGAAGAATTGGAGGATGATTCTGACTTTGAACAGGAAGATTATGATGTGCGCAGTCGGACAAGTGTTCAGACTGAAGATGACCAGCTCATTGCAGGACAGAGTGCACGGGTGAGTAGACAGTCGGGATTTTGGTTTACTGCATAGGGGAAAGTTCAGACAAATAGCTGGATGAATTTCTGAATTCTAGGTTGTGGAAATCCAGAAATCCATGGCTTAGAAATCTGGATTTTCTTGGAGGTTGTTTGAGGCAACACAAACTGCAGAGTGGGCAGAACCACCATTGCTCTTGCTTCCGTTTACCCCTCCTCAGTCCCTATCCCTTGAACATAGCAGCTGCATCAAAGCAAACTCCAATAGTGAACTGTATTTGGCTTGGAGATCATGACTACATAGTCAGGGAGCACTGTAATATTTAAATTTTGCATTGTAGTTGCCATTATCCTAAGGAAAGTCTCTAAGCTTATGAACACCACCAAAGGCAAAGTTAAATGGAGAATTAGAGTACTGCCCTGCACTGGACTATTGCCTCCTAGCCTAGAGGGTAGATTCTATGATATTTAAGACCACACTGCTTTGAAGTTACTAGGTAAGTGGGAAAACTTTTTTCCTCCTAATACCTACCTGTTGCCAGGGCCAATAGTTCTGCCAAGTGTTAGAAGAGAAGTTACAGAAATATATGTGAATATCAAGAAATGGAAAGTATCAGCTCTAACAGTTTATCATTCTGTGATATGGTCCACTAACATAATATGTAGTACAATACACATCCCAGATATGTATTGTATAACCAGTAAGGTCAGCTACATTTTATGCAGGGTAAATAAAAATTTACACAGGTGGCAGACACCTAAGGATTGTGTCAGACCATGACATAGCCCTCATCATAAGGATTCAGTTGTCATATAGCAAAAACAGTCACATTTTGTATAACTGAAAATTAGATGTTCTAATTCTGTTAAATTTTACTTGAGAAAACACAAGAAGAATAGAAAGTTCTCAAAATATGAAGTACAAATGGCCAATGAAAAATAGCCAAGTTTTTTATCCATCAGAAAAATGGAAGTTAGAATGGCTATCAGCAGTAATAATAATAGTAACAAAATGATAGATGCTGACAAGAATGTGAGGGGGAAAGGAACCCTTACACACTGCAAGGACAAATACAAATTGGTGCAGACACTGAAACCAGTATGACTGTGAATTCCTAGCCAGCCTGTTGTATATATTGAGGCCCTATGTGAATAAGCCAAGAACAGAGGCTGCTGTTCAGTGGTAGAATGCTTCCTTGGATTCTATCCCTAATTGACTGGAGGGTTTTCAAATAAGTTTTTTAACCTGTAAAAGCTAGAGGTATCACCATGTTCAGAGCTTTGTATCACTTGAATGTCCTGATTTTTCAGATACATAATCTATGTGAACAGTAGACTTACTTGACATCATTCTCATGAAGGTTACTTAATCTTTACAAAATAATAGGGATAACATATTGCATATAGTAAGTGTTCAGGAAAGATGGTCTCTGATTATTACCATTTATTAGAAGGGAAAGTCCCTTCTGACCACAGGATCATGAGAGTAAAGTGCAAGGAGGCATAGAAACTCCGTTAAAAATTCCCCACAATCTCTTCAGTCTTCCCTAAAATCTACAAAATTGGGAAAGTCATTAAGCAAGAATCTTTTGAGGCTGTTGGCATAGCACCAAACTGATTTATCAAACCAATTCATCTTTAAAATTAAGTAAACACTACATTTTTATGTCAATGGCAAAGGACAAGTTTGAGTAATTTATCCAACCATTAATCAATCCAAAGTTAATTTCATTAACTGTAGTCCTGGTTACACTGGGTGTTTCCTCAAAGGACAGGACATATTACACAAGCACTTTCTTGCTTTGTAATCACTGTCTTGTGATGATGTCTCAGATAATCCACCTCTAATAGAGTTGAAATAACTTCTTTTTCACACATCCTTTTTACATTAGGTATCAGGTCAGTGATGATGGGTGAAAACAAAATTGAACTGGTTCATCTTGATCCCTTCTAAACTCTATTGTCATTTTTTTTCCAAATGAAATATTACTAGGACCTAAAAGAGTAAGAACAAAGTTGTTCTGCCCAGTACTTGCTTATTTGTCTTGGAGGTCCATTTCATGTGATTCACTTGGAGCTGACAGCTTTGCTTCCTCAGCCAGGCTTCTTTAGCCTGTGATTAAATATGGCCAAATACATACAATTATGAGACAGAATTATGGCTGTTACATTGGAAATAAGATGGTGCATCAAATCACCAGTGTGATATATGGTAGAGGTTTTGACCACCAATATGTGGTAAACCACTCAAAACTGTGGAAGAAGTCAACTTTGTGTTTGACAAAGGTGTTATTTACTCCCAGTCTTTCCTGCTAATGGCCTTATTTCATGTTCTTATTCAGAGAAATCTTCCTCTCTGAAAATGATAAATTAATGTAAAATATTGATAATAAACTTTCAGAACCCTCCCCACCATTAATCTCAAATTCTAGAATTAGAGAATGTCTTATTTCCTTTATATGACTCTGTCTACTGTTTTTCTGCATTTCTGACAGATGTGCCACCCTGCCTGGCTTTTTACATGGGTGCTGGAGCTCCAAACTCAGGTCATCATGCTTGTGTAGTAAGCACTCTTAACCACTGATCCATCTCCCAGTTCTCTCTTCTTTCATTTTGAAGGGAGGTGGGAAGAGAAATGAGAATGGATACTGGAAAGCTGATAATGCACTGAAGTTATCTTGACATAGACTGTTTCGTTATAGATTGACATAGTTTAAGTTAACTCTCCAGCTCTTAACCTTAGTTCTAGAATATATTTCTTGCAATTGTGCAGGCCTGGTTTTTAAATATGGATTTGGTAAATCTGTGTAACTTTGACAGGATCTTAATCTTTCAGTACCTCTTCTCCAATGGGGTAGTGCCCATGTGTGTTCAAACTCCCCTGCTGATACCTCCTGTCCTAGTTTCATTTCTGTTGCTGTGATAAAATATCCTGAAAAAAGAAACTTTGGGGAGAAAGGGTTTCTTCTAGGTAAACATTCCAGTCCACCACTGTGGGAAAATAAAGGCAGGAACCTGAAGAAACTACTCACATCCCCAATGAAAAGCAAAGTGAGAATAAATGCATGTATGCATACATGTGCACTATCTTTCTTTTTTCTTAAACAATTGAAGGCCCCAAACTAGGGAATAGGGCTGCCCATTTTCAGATTGGGTCTTGTCCTATCAATCAAGACAATCCCCACAGACACACCCACTGACCAACTTGATTTAGACAATCAGTCCCTTGGTGAGACTCTTGTTTCAGGTGATTCTAAATTGTGACATGCTGTCAATTAAAACTAAAGTTGATACATAGTCTGACAAAGTCAGATACATAGCTTTCTACCCCAATGACATTAGAAGGTATGTCACAGAGTTTGTCACATAGCTATACATATTGCCATACTGATGATGAGGATGATGTTTCTGGTAGCTTGAGGTGTTCATTCATTGGAGGTCAGCCAGATGACTTAACAAAAAGCTGGATCAGTCAGGCCATCATGGGAATTTGTGCCTCCATAAGCAGAACCTTACTTCTCCAGTTCACACACTAAGACTGGAGAAAACCAAAGAACTCAATTCTTTGACTATTTATATTTATTACTCTTCTTTAAAGCCAAATGAGGAGAAATGGCACATAGAATGTGTTGCTAAAATTCCTTCTGGGAGGTGCAAATGTCCATCTGGCCCCTTCCTCCCATTGTCCTTATGACAAAACGAGGTATAATTTCTCCAAACTACAGTTTGGGGAGCTAAAGAGTTTATTGGGCTTCCACACAGAACAATGGTGAGAGGGTCCTTACAGAAGTGTGGGTGACACCCCCATCCCAGCGTGGATCAACTTTCCAGCAGCCGTCCAAAATGGTGAGGGCACAAGACTTTTCATTAATATACCCTTAGCCCCTCCCCCCATACAGTTAGGGCAGACTGGATTTGGAAGGGTGGCTGATTCTCCCTGCCCCGCCCTTTCTGCAGAAGGTCCACCGTCAGGTTTATAATCCTAGGCAAGCATATGCAACCAAGCTTGGGAAGGAAGCTTCTATCTATAGCTTGCCAGTCTATCTTGGCAGTCAGAGGACAGTTCTATGCAACAGAATGCCCATTTGATATATTTTCTTAGACTTGAAGAACTAATGTTAAACTGTTCTGTGCTAAAGAAAGCAACTGTTGTCAGTTCAGGACCTATGAACTTCAAAGGTGGACTTTAGGGAAATAATTACATGTGCCTGGAAATTTAGATTGAAGATTTGGATGGTTGCCATTTTGTACTGATAACTAACACTTATGTTAATAGTAGAGTTTATTATATTAATCACAGGAATAAGAGATTTGACTATTCAGAGCAAAACTGTGAACCTCAGCTAAAAGTCCCGAGTCCCTGTGGGACTCAGTTTGGCTCCCAAATCAGCCAGATGAACAACCAGGATAGCAATGCTTGGCTAATGTAGATAGAAGCAGCCAAAATTCTCAGCCTGCCTCTGGTGATCACTGAGAAAAGCTGATTTATCTCTCTTCCCCTTGGCAATGAAAATAACTTTTCTCTTGTTGCCTTAACTTGAAGGAATGAACAATTGTATGATCTCATATTGGATTTGACTTTAGTGTAGGCAGCCATCTATTTCTTTCCCTTAGCTAGAATGGCTTTAATGTGTTAACATTTCAAACTCCTGAGTTACATTGATAAGACCTAATTAAAACTCATGTGTTGAATTTTAATTTGATTAACTTGAAAATTTTTGAGTTTATGATCTACTGTTTACAGATAACCTTTTTTTTAAATTCCAGTTTCAGAAAAGGTCAACTATGAATTTTTAAAAGCCAGTAGCTTTCAGTTCATTGATAGCTACATAAGCAGAAGGGAATATAATGACACTTGCACCCCAGTCACACCCCATTAAGTGCATCATGTGGGTCGATCACCCCTCCAGTCAAAATAACATCTCTCTTGCAAATCTGCTTGGAATGGGCCAGTCTTTCTTTAGAATTCTGTCCTCAGAAACTGCCTGCCATTTCTGGCTTTCTCAATGAGTTTGATGCAGTTTGCAGGAAGATAGTCAAGCGTCTGTCAGAACATACTTGAATTTCTCCTCTGAACAGGAAGTGAAGGCTGTACCTTTGGGAAGTACATCTGGGAAACAGGGGTGGAACAGTAATAAAAATCAAAGAGAAAAGCAAGGTCATTAATATTCAAGTGTTAAATTAAGTTGGCACGGAAGTGTACAGTGCATAACCTTACTTTGAGTATATTGTCTTCCACCGGGACAGTCGGGAGTGGACTAGTAGTCTTAAAGGTTTTTAGATTTCCTTTTTTTTAAAGCTTTAACAGTTTTATTAGAATTTTAAAGAAAAATCCTTGAGTGGGGAGGCAACCCAGTAGCCTTGGCAGCAGCCTTGAGGAAGAGAACGGTGGGGAGAAGGAAAAAATGCCAGTAAGCCATGCAGGTTTACAGCCTGTGTGGTCAGACACATGGCTGACTGGCAGCCACATGGCTGGGAGAAAGAGGTTTTAGAAAAGGTAAAGAAATATACCAGAGGCAGCCCAAAGCCTTAAAGAAAACATGGTTAGAAAAAGGATATAGAAAAGAAAAGGAAAGATTATGCTTTTCTGAAGAATTCAGAAAAGTGGACAGACTTACAGACTACATGACTGTGGCTGCTCCAGAAGTTCTGTGCTAGGAGGTGGGTTTCCAGGCAGGAAAAATTAGATATCTCATTAATGTACTAGGTATTACACCCATCTATTTAGCATAATTTAAGGTGGACCCACCTTCCTGGGGTGGTCCTATGACCAGACTATTCACCAGTGGAACTGGAAAGGTGAGTCTTTCAACAGACTACAGATTTTATATTCTCAATCAGTTAAACTTACACAAAATGGAGGAGCTCAGGTCGTTATATTCCCCAGTGTCTCTGGGACATGAGTCAAATTGTTGACTCATTCTGATTTCGATGCTAATATTGGGTCCTCAAAACCATAATTTTGATGGCATTTAGACATGTCTTGATATATCTAGTTATATTAGGAGGCATGGACCCACCATAAAGGTTAGGAGGAGTATCAACCAGCAAAACTCAATTACACTCAAACATGGAATTTAATACCCCTCTTCCCCACCCAGAAGAGGTAATCTTAAAAGTTTTAGGAATTAGACAAGAGCTCTCAAATACATCTGGCATTTCTGGACTTTGATACAGACCAGGCTGCTAAGAAGACCAAGGACATTTTGGCTTTTAGCCATGAAAGAACCTGGCCGTTTTTCTTTTGGGGCCTTTTTACCCTGTCTAGCCAATTTCTACTTCCTGTTCTTATCACATCATCCTATGAAGGGCTTACCCAAATTGCCAATAAGGAATCAAGACGAAGACTGCTCTGGCTTCTTACATGCTGAATAGGGGGATGGGGTGTGGCAATTGGGGTACCCCTGCAGTGGGTCTATCTAAAAGACTCCCAAATTGCATAACTCTTAACTTTAGGGAGAAAAGAAAATCCTTGACTGGTGCCTAGGAGATGTGAAGGAAAAGTATAGGCAAGAGTAATTAGCATTACAAGTTCTAGATAGAGAACCATAAAAAAAGCCAGAACAGGGCAAATTTCAAATGTCTAAATCAAAGTCCATTAGAATTTTTTTGTTGTTGAGGGCTTCCAAAAGCATCTATCTATTGAGTTCCTCCTCATTTTCTTTTGGCCGCCTAGCTGGACTGGAGTGATGAACTCAGAATTTGTTTTCAGGCACTTTGATAGCTATTGGAATGTCGAGAATCAGTTTCCTCTTAAATGACTTCTAGACAGAAAGAGAAAATAAATTTAGCCAGCATTTTAGAACAATAGTAGCTTGTTTCCCTTAGCTGCAGGTGGGCACTACAGTACTGCAGACCAAGATTTGAAGTTTTGGGGGTTTTTTTTGTTGTTCTTTTTGTTTTATTATTTTTTATTCTGAGTAGTATTTTATTGTTATGAACAAATTCATTAATGAGAAATAATTGTTTAAATAACATCTTATAAGGACTTAAGTCTAATGTCTTGGAAGTGTAATCCCTTGAATTCTTAAATTTACTATCATTTTAATCTTTGATTATACTTTCCTTTGGGGTGTATAAGACTATACAGTTGGCCCAAATTAATCAAGCATCTCTTGAAATGCCCTGTAACTGGGGTGAGTCATCTGACTTCTTGTTCATGGAGGCCATGAAGACCTCACCAGATTGACTTGAACCAGTGTCCAGTCTGCAATGAGGAGGGTCAACACAGAGGAAACATTTCCTAAATGCTTCCAAGTGAAGCCAGTCATGGTGGAGCAGAACCTCTAACTTACCTCACACAGATGGAACTGGTTAAAAAAAAGGCCTAAGGAACCAGAGGCTCCTCCCAAGCTCACATGACTCCTGAGGAACAGATCCCCAACTGACTTTAAAAGTATTTGCTTTGATTTTATACAGCAACACCTAGTAAATGCATTTAGTGGTGGTTCCTTAGGACCTATGATATTTAAATAAAATATAAGCAGCTCTTTTATATGAGGAGGTAAGATGAATCTAGAAGATAGGGCTAGGAGTAGGGGAAAATGTACATACTTAATTTCAATCAATCTAAGCCAATGAAGAAATGCAATGCCTTGCCTTGTTATTAACACAATAATGCAAATTTGAGTTTATGAGGAACTCATTTTTATATTATGTACCTTCTTAAACTTTATAGGTACACTAAAATCTTTTTAAAATAGAATGTTAAATATTTTGACTATACTATTTATATCAGTTTGGTTTCTAATTTAAGCAAA
The DNA here is from genome assembly GCF_000622305.1 of Nannospalax galili. Lineage (NCBI taxonomy): Eukaryota > Metazoa > Chordata > Mammalia > Rodentia > Spalacidae > Nannospalax > Nannospalax galili. Next base: position 2,064,167 of record NW_008355253.1, on the reverse strand, counting down.
CATATAGACCCCTACACTATAAAGTTGTATATATGCATGCATTAAAGTTAGTTGTAATTTATATACATATATAGACCCCTACTCTGTAAATTTTCATGTATGCAAGTGAGAGTAAGTGGGCAGTCTCTGTGAGAAGATGCACCCTCAACGTAGCCATTGATCCAAGAAAACAGTTTTGGAAGTGAAATAAAAATGCCCCTCCCTGTAGTCTATGAGTTTCAGTCCAAGGGCACATGAATTGGTAGACATTGTTCAACTATCTTTTTCCCACTGGGCTGAGTGGGGATCTTTGTGAAAAGTACGTTTGGCTGTATGATGTCATACTTGTCTGAGTTCTAGTCCTTCAAATCATAAGGTGTGCAATGTTAGGGATTTAATTAATTTCTCTTGTCCTATATACCATTATTATTATTAGGGATAATAGTATTAGAATGGCTAAGTAGATTAAATTATCTCAACACAGTTCTAATATACATGTATGTCTGCAAAGTATTATGTCTATCTTCTGTTTATAGATAGTCACATAGACTCTAGGACTCTAATTTCTTTTTTTTCAAATTCAGTAAGACTAGTCAGTAGAGAGCAAAACTAAATGAGAGAAGTGATAATAAAATAATGTAAACATTAATGCAGCACTAACCCCTTTTCTAGTTTCATTTCTGTTGTTGTGGTAAAACACTGAGCCAAAGCAACTTAGATGAAGAAAGGTTTACTCAGCTTACAACTCTAGGTCACGGTCCATTATTGAGGGAAATCAAAGCAGGGACTCAGGCCAGGAACTTGGAGGCAAGACTGCTTGCTATTCCACACATCATCACCTCTGGACAAGGAATTCACTTCTTAGCCAAGAAGTAAAAAGGAACCATGGAGTATGCTCCTTGCAGACTCATAGACAAGTTTAGCTTCAGATAGCTTTTTATACATTTCAGAACCAACTGCATAGAGACTGGTGCTCACCTACATCAATTAACAATTAAAACAATTCCCCACAGACATGCTCAAAGGCCAATTTGATTAGGAAATTCCTCCCTTGATGGTGTGCTCCCAGATGACTGTAGGCTGTGTCAAATGATAGTTAAAGGATAGGAAAGCTTCCTTTCACTTCTTTTGAAAACTTAAAACTTGAATAACTTTAGTTTTCATTTGTAAAATCTTTTCATCTTGATCACCCTTCTGGAAAATACATGAATCCCAGATCCAAAGTCCTGAAGTGCCAGCTGTGAATCCTTTGCTCATGGCCATTGAAGGATACCATAAAGTGGAGACAAATGTGACACTTGGACCCTGCTACAAAAATGTTGCTTAAGCAACAACAGCTTATTCTTACTTTTAGGAGTTATGTTCTATAAAGCAATCATAAATACTTAAATGAGCAAGCACCTAATCATTGGTCCTAAGAGAAATACAGGGCTAGGTTCCTAAGAAATGGAAGACACACATGCCATGTAACATGGAATGCTGGGAACCATTTTACATCATGAAATCACCATCAAGAAAAGCACAAGCATCTATCTCCCAGATGTATGTTCTGACATTGTTTGTGAATTTCTCATAGAGTTTCAAGGGCATCATTTTCTTGTCTAAGTTTCCTAGCCCCACAAGTTTCATTCATCTCTACTCTTTTTTTCTCCCAGCTGGTCTCCCTCCTCCCTCTCTCCCTATTCACAGTACCCCCATTATCTCCACCCTCCCCCAATTACCACCTGACTCCCACCATCCTCTCTCTCTTGATGTCCCTCCTTCCCCCATACCATGGCCCTTTGCATGTCCTTCCCTCCTCTCCTCCATGCCAAATACTCCCACTACCCCATTCAACATCTGTTCCCTACTATCTCCCTTTCAGATCCCTTCTTTTCCTTTACCTCTGTGTATCCTTTCCCTTTTCCTGGCTCCTGGTGTTACATCAGAATTTATATACTCACATGTAAGGGATTGGTGCTACAATCCACATATGGAGAGAATATAAGTCACTTGATTTTATAGATTTGTATTTTTTCACTTAATATAAAATTCTCTAGTTCCATCAAGTACAGGACTCATGTCAACTGAATTTAACAAGGGCCCAAAGGGGAGAAGAGAAATAAGTGGCAGGCCAGCACAAGACTGAGAACTATTCAAGACTGATTGCTGCTACATACAAATGCCTGAATGAATAGGACTTAACACGTATGGTGGAATACATGTGGTTCGGTGTGGGGGATAGGGGAAGCATGGATGGTGAAAGGGATCTAAATTTGATGAAGAACTGTTGTATGAAATGAAAAATGCTCAATAAAAAATGTAAAAAAAATCAAAGATGTGAATAACGAGGCACTAAATAGATCACAAAATAGACATTTGTAGTTAGGAGAGCTGCAAGAAGGTAGAGAATGGCCTTGTTCAGTCTCATCTAGGAGTGTGTGCATCAGATGTCTCAAAAAAATTCTATTTTTGTTTCTTCACACTGTCATTTTCAAAGTATTGCAAGAAATGTTGCAAGTATAGGTTTGGAGTTTACACATATATTTCAGAGTCAGCAAATTGTCAGATGAAGAATATGAATAGGAGAGTCCTTTCCTTTCTTCATTCCCTTTCCCAACAACTCCTGCAAATCAACCTCTGTATCCTGATGTTATTCAGCTTGAGCATCCTGAGTTGTGAAAATCTGAGAGCTGAGATGCTGGAAACATTTTGAACATTGGTATTTTGAGCATTAGTTCAACATTTTTCAAATTTTTTGAGGACCCTGGATTTTTGGATTAGGGAAGCTCAACAAAATATAAACACTTTCTGGTGTAAGTACCAGGAATAAAGGGTATCAACCTGAACTTTGTCCCATTTCAATGTCTCTGTATACTCAAAGACTCTCCTGGGAGCCATAGTCATCCAGGAGGACTGGGGAAGAGGGTTCAGATTAAGTATGTCATCCCTGAAGTGCCCTAAGGGGAGATTTTTGTGGTTTGTTAGCTTTCTGTTGATGCCTTCGTTAATACTCATAAAAGTCTTCCCACCCTACCCCCTCTTGGATTTTCAAATATTGTTTAAAAGTCCTCTCCTTCCTAGGAATGGAAGGCCATTTGCTTTCTTTTTCCCTTCTCTGAATAGATTTCAGTATTGAAAGAGGTGCACTCTTTCATCTGGTAAAAGTTTCATGAGACCAAATATAAAAATTGTTAAGAATAGACTCTTTTGAGCAAACATATGTCATCAAAGAGATAGGGAAGCTCTGCTACTGTCAGTGTGCCTGCACTTTCAGACCTCTCTTTATCTTTAATATAAGGGAGAGGGAGGGAGCTGGAGAACCTGACCACCTTGTGCTCTTGGCCTCGCTAGGAAGGAGAGATACATTTTTCTAGAATGGTGGGACACCCCGTAAACCTTGTCAGGGTCTGGCTCTGCCATTCACAGGAAACAGAGTCAATATACAGTCTGTTTTCCCCTCATTATCATTAGTCATGTTTTTCTCCCATGTAATCCACATAGGCCATCATGGCACAACTACCACAGGAAGAGAAAGCAAAAATAGCTGAACAGGTAGAGATATTCCACCAAGAGAAAAGCAAGTTGGATGCCGAAGTGGCCAAGTGGGATGACAGCGGCAATGATATCATCGTGTTGGCCAAGCAAATGTGCATGATCATGATGGAGATGACGGACTTCACAAGGTGAGACTCAGAGACAGAGGCAATGATGTTCTCATAATACTATGTAAAAAGCATGCAAATGCATAGTGAAAAATTAAAACGCAAGTTGATGCTGTTATAAATTTCCACATACAAATTAGAGTGATGTCCTGCTTGGTCAAGAACAGATTCATTTTTAGAATGATTACTTTTTAAATTATCTATCTTAAGGCTGTCTTAAAATTGAACACCAGGGGTTGGGTGGCTCATTTGTGATTTGTGCTAGTCTAAAATGTATTTAAATATCACTCAGAAGATAGAGTGATTTGGAGCAAGTCTCTGACTCTACAAAAGGATGAAACAAGACCAACTTCAGAGGAGGGGTTTTAAGTCCAAGAAAATATTGCAAATGTAACCTGTGTCACCGAGCACATTTAAAGCCCTGTCAGGGTTTGGATTTAATTCCTGTGCATGCATGTGTATGTATGAGTATATGAGTTGGTGCACATGATGTAATATGCACCTGGAGGTTAAAGGACAACGTTGGTGCTGTTTGCTGCTGTGTGCCCCAAGCTAGCTGGCCTCTGTGTCTCCATGGATTCTCCTGTCCTGCCTTCCATCTCACCATAGATATGCTAGGGTTATAATTGCTTGTCATCATATTCAACTTAACATGAGGGTTCTCAGGGATCAAACTCTAGTCCTCACATTGTGCAGTGAGCACTTTATCCACGGAGCCATTGCCCTTTTCCTGAAGTTAAGTTCTGATTTTTAATTTTGCTGTCAAAATTCTGCAACTTCAGGTTGTTTGTACATGCTTCTTGGTATGTTGGGGTAAAATTGGAGCCAAAACTTATGCTATATCTTGAGATACTGTTATGACACATCAGATGCATACATACATACACATATGAACACACATATATTTTTCCAAAAGGGAATGGACAAATCATTCATTTTAGTATTTTTTGAATATGCATCCACAAAGATGTTTCAATGATTGTATATTGTATGTTAATAGAACCATGTAAGATGTATAATAATGTCAGGACATCGCCTCGTGAGTGATGATGTTTTTAATGGTTCATGACTGCTTCTGATAAGAAGAGGCCATAATTGATTAGAGGTTATAATAAAACATTGAGTGTCGCTGTGTCATCACCTTTCCTCTTTACCTCTGTCAAATATATACTAATGACATTACATGGCTTCTTTTCCAAATCCTTCAAAATGTTTTTGATTCCAGGAAAATGACTTCAGTTTTAGGAATGTGACCTTCGAGAGCTTTAAATGTCATGAATACTAGAAGTTCAAATTTGTACAATTGGTTAGTCTCTGTTGGACTCACAAATACATTTCACACACACACACACACACACACACACACAGATACACACACACAATCAGGAAAAAAGTCTGAGCCATTATTTAAGTCTAAATTTCCTACAAATCAGACACTGATGTCAGTGTGTCAGTCGCTGCTTCCGAAGGCCTGCAGTGACTTCATTTGTTTGTTTTCAGCATTTTATTAGTATTTTATCTGATGGTTACTAATAACATCACTGCAACAAATAATCTCATTAGTTTGGAGTGAATAATTAATCCAGTCATGTTGCTAGTTTAGATCAGGAGAACACTTTGTAATTCACATTATATATAACTGTGGTCAGGAAGATAAATATATTCCAAGGGGGTCTTGTTCAAGGATGTTGAATAAGATAGACTTTTTATTAGTCAAAGCATCATTTTAAGAGTGAAAAGAAAGCTAGTTCAATTTCCTAGAGAATTCACATAATCTTTTTTGCGCTGATTTGCATAATGAAATGTCCAGTGCATGACTGGTTATCATTTTTCTGATGCATGACATGCTTGTGTGTGTGTGTGTGTGTGTGTGTGTGTGTGTGTGTGTTATGTATGCCCTTCCATGAGGGCAAGAGGAGGAGTGGGGAAGACTCCTGAATGCAGAACAACAGGAAGGTGAGGACTGGAAATTAAGCCCCAGTGACTGAGGCCTGCTCCTACTGCCATCTGCACTGCCTCATCCCTTGCAAAGCAGCAGCTGATGGTGGCGTTTTGTGTGGACGCTCACCTAGGTTCACTGCATTTGATTTTGTTCATTATTACTGACCTTGAATTTTCTACTTTAAGGAGGAATAATTTCATCTTCATATATCTAAACCTTCTTAAGTACCATTTTCTATTATTTGAAGTTTCTATACAGTTGATTAGAAATTGAAGCCTAGCTCCTCACTCAAGTGTTTAAAGGACATGTGGACCAAAACAGACTCACATTTATTGCCTTGCTTTCTTTTTAACCACTTCATTAATTTGATTCCATCATCTCAGTGAAATCCACTCCACTGTTATTAAATGGGAGAGGTTCTGCTTCATTATTCTTGGACTAACTCCTTCATGCACGATCAAACCCATTACCACCCCCCCCCATCTTTTTCCATCTTGGCTCCTGACTTTCACCTCATGGGCTCAGGCTCTCTTCCACATAGGGTGAATTCATATTTCTTATGCTATTTTGAGAAAGAAATAGCCCTGTACTAGTCTTGTGTCCCCCAAACAAGATTAATTTAATAGCAAGGGGAAAATGCTTACTTAAATAAGTTCTTATCTTATCTTGAAAGAGAGAGGAGATTGGGTACGGAGTGGGAAACATTCTGGATAAGTGAAGTACTCACCAATAAACTCAAAACTCACGTATTTACCTACACTTACCAAATTGTGTTCCTGTTTCAGGTCAGGTGCTCAGTCAGTGGCTCTGAGCTGATGCTTCAATTTCAATACTTGCCTTGTCAGGCCAAACCACAGTTGACCATTAAAGACAACTATCCAATTTACCTGCACCGAAATTTTTCCTCTCGCCCTCAACAGACCTCTTTATATTTCCCTTCAATAACTGCCTTTCTTTACCCTTGGTTGTCTGTCTCTAGTTTGAACATCAGTTCCATTATCTAAACAGTACTCCTAGGATAAGTTGAATTCATGGTTCCGCAGTCCTGCCTGACGTCTCAGAATTTCCTGAATTCATGAAGTTATTTTACTGTGCATATTCATATTGATTCATTTGCTGAGGAAAATGTTTTTAACCTGTTATTTATTATTGTGTGTATATGCTCTGTGTGTGTGAATGTGTGTGTATGTGTGTGTGTGTGTGTGTGTATGATTTGTATGTATGTACACATAAGCACATGGGCACATGTGTGCCATTGCATGCCTGTGGAGGTAACAGGACAACATTTTTAGGAATTTGTTCCCTCCTTCTATCATGAGTTCCAGGCATTTAAATGAGGTCATCAGACTTGAGCAGGAGGTACTTTGACATGCTGAGCCATCTCACCAAAACTGGGGAAACTTCCTAAAGAACTTTTTTTTGAGTCATGGTTCCAAAGAAGCTTCTGTGACCACAAATATCCTCACTGAATCTCCTTATTTGAAAGTTACATTTGATATCAACAAGTGAGATAAATAAATCTTTTAGAATTGGATTAACTCAGAATTTGAATTCTGGGTACAGAATAGATTGTTCACAGTGTAATGATACACTGATATTAAGGCTCATTAGCTTTTCATAAAAGAAATGGAAATTAGTTGGCAGATAGAAACTTACTGTACTTTAGTAATATTTTTCCTAATCCTTTTTTGGTGTCACCACTTTTTGGGAAAGACTCCAAATACTGACCTTTGTGGGGAAATCAAATATGATTAAATGAGAGATGCTACAAGATTCTGTGTAGTGGAAGCAGTTCTATTTCCAAGAAAACTAGTGACATGTTCCACATTAAACAATAGGAGAGCTCCAGTAGTGAAGGACACAAGATTCCCTGAAACACCTTTTTCTTAATTTTAAACAATTTTTTTGAGAATTTCATAGATACATATAAGGTGTTTTGATCAAATCCATGCCCACTCCCTCCCCTCCAACTCCTCCCATATCTCCCCATCACTTTTTCCAGACAACTTCGTGTATGTTTTCTTTTTTAATGGTTTTTTTTTTGCTACTTTGACATTCCTGCCCCCTGAAGAGGTGACCCTAAAATCTTTTAGATATTCTTGACATTTTTGGCTCTAAAACACCTTTTAAAACTCCTCAAAATAGAAAATCTACTCTAGGGACTCTAGGGAAACAAAAGGTCCTCATTTTGACACTGGCAACTAGGACTACCAAGACAGTGTTTTTGTGGGCTTTGATTCCTAGTGACAGTAAAACTCTAATTTGTAAGTCTTCTGAATTTCCTAGATGTTTTTGTTTTGTTTTGTATTTATTTAGTTCTTAATTTAATGCTTTGATAATGACTCTAACTTATTTAGACTTGTTCTGTCTGATACATTAGCCACTAGTCAAATATGGCAGTTTAAATATATTGATTGTTATATGCATCATAAAGTTTACTACACTAACAATATTGTGAGTAGACAATTCTACCTCATTAGGTTCTGGTATGTATCCATCACTGTCATCTGTTCACAGAACATTTTTATTTTTCTTAAACAGGTTTTTGGTACTCATTTCTGGCTAACCCATCATTACTCACTGTCCATAGACCCTGCAAATCTCTATGGGTTTGACTACTGTAGGTACCACAGAAGTGGAATCATACATATTTGTCCTCTTGTGAGTGGCTTCTTTAAATTAGTGTTTTCAAAGTCATCCACATTGTCATATATGCAAGAAGCTGATAATATCCCATTTGAAAGGATATACCACAGTTTATTTATTCATTAACATTTGGGTGCCTCTGCCTTTTGGGTATTGTTCAGAATGTAGATTACAAATATTTCTTCAAGTCTCTGCTTAAAGAAGAACCGGAAGATCTTATATTAATTGTACTTTTAAAATTCCAAGGATTCATCAAGTCATTTTCTGTAGTATCTACACCATTTATATTTTCTTTCATTTGGAATACTTTATGTCTGTTTTTTCAGTAGGAGCCATCCTAAAAGGTATGAAGCAGAGTGTCATAGTGCACATCATTTTCTTGTGCTTAATAGTCATTGTATGTCATCTTTGGAGAAATGTTGTTCAAATCTTCTACCCATTTTTTTTAATTGAATACTTTTGTTGTTGTTGAGTTGTCACAGTACTTTACATAGTCTGACTATTAATATCTTAGCAGAGAATGTATTTGCAAACATTTCCCTTATTCTTTATTTTCATTTTGTATTGATAGTGTACTCCAATGGCAAGAGTTTTTAATTTACTTTTTCTTTTTGGTTACTTATGTTGTGGTAGCCAAGAAACGACTTTCAAATCCAACATCATGAAGTTTACCCTTGATTTTTTTCTGAGGGTTTATACTCTACCTTTTATGTTTAGGTCTCTGATTAATTTTAAGGATTTTATATATTGTGTTATTGTGTATTAGAAGATTCATTTATTTGCAAGTGGATATAAACTTTTTTTTATCACCATTTACAAAGTCATTCAATTCGTGTACTTGAGATGAGCCATCATGTATTTGAGCCATCCTCAGTTTTCTCCAGCAATATTTCATAGAATTCAGTCATTATTGTGCCTCTCTGGTTATGTTCACTCTTTTTTTTTTAATGTTTACTCCTTTGTTCTTTTTTAAGCTATTGTTAGTAGACTTTTATCTATATTTTGCGGTTCTAAAGATTGAACCCAGAGCCTTATTCATATGAGGCAGGTACTCTAACACTGAACTGCACTCAATCCTGAACTGCTGTTGTGTCAATAAATACATCTGTGATTAATTGTGGCTCAGGATTCAAAGGTTCTCATCTTGTTTCTCATACAAGTGTCATTTGTTTATGTTACTTAGTCCTTAGTCCCATTTGAATTTCAGTTCTCAACTAAAAATCTGTGTGTTATCCTTAAAGCATTTATTTGGATGATTTTATTACCCCTCCTTTTACCACAGATTCTAAATCCAAGAATTCAAATTGAGTCTCCAGTGTGAACGCTGGAAAAAAACAATTTTTTTTTCATAGTGTGGCTAATGAGTCCATGGACTATAGTCAGAGGCAGAATGAAAAACCATACTGTGTTTTTACTCTAACTACAAAATGAGCACCTGAGCTTTGAACAAGGGTCTTTAAAAATCCATTTGTGAAATCACTATTGCACTTTTAAAATCTTATTAACAAATGAAAAATTAATGTACTTCATAGAAGACTGTAGCTTAATAAAATATCTTAAATTTAGATTTTCCCTAAAAGTGTGTTTCAACAGTAATATCAGCCTAGTCTATTTTACTTTCAGCTACTAAAGAAGAAAAAAAATTAAAAATGAGAATGAGAAGTAGAACAAAATACCTTTCTACTTTTAAGTCTTCCATTTTGTAAAATGATATTATATATGTTGTATATACCCAATGATATGTAACCAAATAACTTTTCAGTAACTCTTCCCTGTGTCTCATCACATTCTAACAGGAATGCAGATTTGTAGTCTTAAAAATGCTTTAAATGCTTCTAAATGTGCATAAAGAAGGTGACCAGGAAAAGTAACAATGCTTCAAAAGTTGTATAAGCATATTTAATCTATTCCTTATTTATCACTCAAGAAATTGGAAAGATAAGTTATCATTTTGTGTAAAGGTCTAAGGTGCAGCAGATTTCCCCTCCCTTTATAATCAATACTCTAATTAAATAGGTTGAGTAATATAATATTGAAACACATAATTGAAAACTGAATATGAAAATATTGTGGTGTGGCAAACTTAAATGTACTTACAGTCACAGTGTTTAGTATAACCCTTCACATGTCAGTACCAGAAGCACAAAGTGCATTAAATCAGGAATTTAAAATTTCTCAAATTCTAGCTAAACATTCCTACATGTTCAAGAGATAATTGTCTTGTAAAGTGCCATAGTAGACTTAAAAATTAAATAATATGAAGATTCTGGGTACAGTATGGAAGGTGATACATCTGAAATTATTTTAATACTTCTTTTATTTTAGAATTTATCACTTATGATCTATATGAGTGTGAATGAGTGTGAAAATCAGTGTTACTTATCAATTTAACAGAATCTTGAATTACATGATGCAGGCCTCTGGGCACACTTGTGAGGGACTATCAGGACTAAAGTTAGTATATGACAATGTCTGTAAGGGATTATCTTGGTTACATTAATTGATGTGGGAATAACCATCATAATTGAATTTGGGGCCACTCCCTGGGCAGGGGTTTCTGGACTGTATTAAATGGAGAAAGCCAACATACATTCATCCCTCTCTGCCTCCATGACTATGGATGCACTGTGACCAGCCTCGCTAGCTTCTGGAGCTTTGTCTTCTCCATGATTGACTGGACCCTTGAACTATGGGCAGAATGGACCCTTTCTCTCTTAAATTGCTTTTGTCAGAATATTTTGTTAGAACAACAGGAAAAGTAAGACGATGAATTAAATTATCTGATGCAGTCAATTAAACTGTTCTCTAAAATAGAAATGATAATTGTTGGGGTTTTCAGAAAGACAAATACAAATGTATATGACAGAATCATGAAATATCATTCCTTTTTTTAACAAGCATAGAAATGAATCAAAGGATAAATGTGAACATGCACATGAAATTATGAGAAAATATTCTCTGAAAAAATGGACCATCATCCAGGAAAATGGAATAAATCAAAGCAACAATAAAAATTCCACTAACAGGTCCAGGCCACAGTAAATGCATAACTATCATCTTATGGTAGATTTGTCAGTTTCCAGCCAATGAATGGATTTCTAATTGTGTTGCATATGTTATTTCAGAGGTAAAGGCCCATTGAAAAACACATCTGATGTCATCAATGCTGCCAAGAAGATTGCAGAAGCAGGCTCTCGAATGGACAAATTAGCCCGAGCAGTGGCTGATCAGGTAATACAAGAGAAACAGTGGGCATTAATTCATGTCAGAGTTTTGCGATCAGTTTTGTGGACCTTATAAAAAGCCTCTACAGAATGAATTTGCAGCCCCTAATATTTTACCGACTGTGTCTGCTAAGACCGAGCTCACAGCAACAGTGGACTTAACACTTGAAAGTCTCTAAAGGCTTACCAACAAAATTTTCTCAAAAATAACAGCGTTAACTACTTAGAAAATGTAGTCAAGGAAGAGTTGAAGGTTACTCCACTGTCCGCATTCAGAAAGCTAATTAAACTGCATACTGAGGAAAAGCAGATTCTACCCCGACTGAAGTGTGGACTGTGGGTAGGGGAGTACCAAGGGGTATGGGGAACTGAAAGAATGGAAGAACAATTTGGGCAGTTGGAGAAAGCATCATGGATTTCATTGTGGTAGTAATAAGAAAGCATGACTCTCGTTTATTTTAATACTGATCTTACTATAATACTCTTCATAATTCACTGATGATTCTTACTACACTATATTTAGATTAATTCTTGTGAAAAATGACATACATATTTCATCTGTGTTTTAAGCTACACTCAAAGACATCGCAGAAAACATCAGATTCGCAAAGCATCATCTATTATTTTCCAGCAAACTGTATACCTAATCGAAGACTTCTCCATCTCACATGAATATATTTCAGCATTTTTCATTTCAAAAGGAAATGAACCAATTCAACAAGAGTATATTTAAAAGTACAAAATAAGTTTTTGAAGTCAAAATATTGTATATCTTGTAATTTATATAGAAATAGTAATGAACATGAACTTGAGAGATTATCACAAATGGATGCTGCCTTCTGAAGAGCTTGAAAGATTTTTGGATTTTTTTCCTCTGTAGATGCCCCTAGTCTCCTGATTTTGGAGTTGGGGCTCCTAATTAGAGTTTTCTCCATGGTCTTTTAATTTCAGGGATAGTCCTCTCATCACTTTCTATCATGAACATCTCAGCTTTAAAATCAATACCACATGTACTCACCTTATAATGACTAACCACCCCTGCAAGATGATTAAACTGCTAGTAAAGAATTTACAGTCATGGGGCTGCAGAGGTGGCTCAGTGGTTAAGAGAACTAGTTGCTTTTACAGAAGACTGGGTTACAAAAGGAAAGTATAACCAAAGAGTAAAGTCATCAGTATATTCCTTCAAGAGTTCAAGGGAATACACGTCCCAGACATTAGGCTTAAGTCTATGTAATAAGGTATTTAGACAATTATTTCTCGTTTATTATTTTGTTCCTAATCAAAAAGTGCTGCTCAGATGTAAGACTTCAAATCTTGGCCTGCAATACTGTAGTGCCCACCTATAGCTAAGGGAGACAACCAGCTATTGTTCTAAAATGATGTATGAATTTGTTTTCTCCCCCATCTAGAAGACTTTGAGAGGGAACTGACAGTTTCTAACCACTCCAACAGCTATCAAAATATCTGAAAGGAAATCCTGAATCCATCACTCTTGAGTCCAGCCTTGGGGAAAAAAAAAAAAAAAAAAGGAAGAACCCAATAGAGGGATGCTTTTGGAAGCCCTTGTCAAGAAATTCCAGTGGGCTCTCATATGAACAGTTGAAAATTGCCCTGTTCTGAGTTTTTCTAGTTCCCTGTCTAGACCTTGTAATGCTAATTACTCTTGCCTCTACTTCTCTTTCACACACCTTATTCACCAGTCAAGGACTTTCTTTCCCCCCTACAGATAAGAGTTTTGCAATTTGGGAGTCTTTTAGATAGACCCACTGAAGAGGGACTCCAATTGCCTCATCCTGCGTCCCTGTTCAGCAGGGAAGAAGCCAGGGTGGTCTGTGTCCTGATTCTTTATCCACAACTTGGGTAACCTCTTCAGAGGATGATAAGAATAGGAGGTAGGAGTTGGCTAGGCAGTTAGGGAAAAAAGACCCCAAAGAAAAGTAACCAGTTTCTTGGCCAAAACTCACAATGTCCTTGGGCCTCTTAGCAACAATACTCCATTCCAAAGGCCAAAAATGTTGAAAGTATTTGGGAGCTTTTATCTAATCCTTAAAAGATTTTAGGGATACCTCTTCAGAGGGGGTGATGTTAGAGTAGCCCAAAGCCCCATTAAAAAAATAAATAAAAGAAGGAGTACATGGGGGGGGGAAAGAAACAGAGGATCTTATCAGAAAAGAAGTATTCTCAAGATATGTGAACCAATATTCTAGGATCAATTTCTCTTTTCCAACAGAATCTTTGCAGAACTGTAGAGAAGACTACAAATCCTGGATCTAGCTTGCTATTATCTTTCAGAGTGATTGTATAATGAATTAATACATGTAAATAATTCAGTGTAGAGCTTGTTCCATAATATATGTTAAAATAGAAAAGAAAAGAAATTGAGGGGCTGGAGAGATGGCTCAGTGGTTAAGAGCAGCACTGGATGGTGCTGCAGAAGAACATGGTTACAATCCCAGCACCCACATGGTAGCTAACAACTGTCCATAATATGCAATGTAATGCTGGCAATATGCTCATACACATAACATTTAAAAAAAAAGTTTTAAGAAAATTCACAATCACAGTCAAGATTCCTGGGTTTTTTAGTTTTTTTTCATTGAAGTTTTGAGATTTTTATGCAAAATAGTTTAATGGTATAAATCCCCTCCCCTATCTGCACCTCCCCTCCCAGCCCTTTGTCCAATTTAATCTACTCTCTTATATATAAAATGAGGCCTATAGAGTCTGATTTGTGTCTCTGAATGACCTTCAGTGTGGGTTCATCCACTGAACTCATCAAGAGACCTATCCCTATCTCTATTAGCAGTCATCAATGGCCAAAAGTTTCATAGATTGGGTTTGGATTTCTTACCCACTTCCCTATGTCTCTGCTAAGATTTTGTCTGATTTGAACTTGCATAGGACTTGTTCATGCTGTCACCATTACTGTTATTTCATATGAGTAACTGACCAGCTGTCTGGAAGATTCTGTTTCCTTGTGGTCATCTACCCCTCTGGCTTGTAGAATCTTTCTGCCTCCTCTTCTACAGTGATCACTGAGACTTGAGAGGCAGAGGTTTGAAATAAGGATAAGTACTCTGTGACCTATTAATTTCTGCACATTGGCCGATTATGGATTTCTAGGTTAATAACCATCTGCTGCATAAGGAAACTTCTCTGCTGAGAGTAGAGAGAATGTGTACAGTTGCATTGAAAATGTTTCACTTAGGGTCAAGTGTCTTATAGACCTCTGCCTTTGACCAGTTCTGGAACTGTTCTGTTGCAAAAAGAAGCTTCTTTGATGAGAGGTGAAAGGTAAGCTTGTCAGTAAATAGGAGGATGCATATTTAGAATACAGTAAATTACATTGGCTTAGAAATGTGGAATAAATGGGTTTTTCTTTAGGAACTATGATCTCTCCAGCCATGTGTATTTGCCTATGTTTATAGTATCACACATGAGTTCTCTCCCATTGATCAGACCTTAATTCCAATTAGACAGCTGTTGATTACCCCCAAGGCCAAAGTGTTATTACTGTACCACTATTGATAGTTTGCTGGACCAGTCATCATTGTTGTATTAGGCTTTACAGCTGGGTAGGACCATTGATTTTTTTTCTCCCTTGACAGCTTATATAGTATCCCCTGATACCATGAGAGCTAATCTTCAAGGAGGAGGCTTGAGGTCAGTTCCAAATTGATTGCTCTAAGTCCTGTGTCCAAAGTATGGTCTATTCAGGAAGCAAGTCTTACCTTCAAGTTCTGGGAGGCGATTAAGGACTGTGGTAATAGCTTGTATTTTGGAGGAGTCCTTTGGACTACCCTGACCAATGACTCAAAGGGTACTTTCTCCTGCTTGACACTGGATTTTTTGTTATATAGCCTTGTATTTACTGTACATTTATATTTCAGTAGGACTTTGGGCTAGTTTTTCATATCATCTAAGCATTGCTTATCTCTCCTCTCACTCCCCCTGTGTAAACTTTGCTACTCCCTCTCCAGTTAAAGTACCCCGCTTTATCTATTTTCTCCTTAATAACACCTGTCTCCTAATCTCTCTCTCTCTCAAACTTCTTTTTTCCCTTTATGCCCATGGTTCTCTTCCATTTTCCTGACTCCTGTGACTGTATCAGGACATATCCTCACATCAAGGGATTTGGAGCTAAGATCCACAAAGGAAAAAGAACATATGTCACTTGTTTTTCTGAATCTGTGGCACTTCCCATAGTATAGCACTTTCTAGTTCTATTTATTTACCTGAAAATTTTATGATTTCATTTTTCTTTACCTCTGATCTTCATTGTATAAATGTGCCACATTTTCATTATCTATTCATCATTGAGGGATGTTTCTGTTGTTTCTGTTTCTTAGTTATTGTGAAAAGAGCAGGAACAAACATGGTTGTGCAAGTGTCTCTGTAGTAGGATGAATCAGTAGGGTATATGCCAGTGAGTGGTATGATCAGAGCATATGGAACATTTATCTTTATTTTTTTAAAGAAAACACCATTTGGATTTCCACAGTGGTTGCACCAGTTTGCAATCCCATCAACAGTGAATGAGGGTTCCCTTTTGCACTCATTCATGTTGTTAATTATTGTTTTAATCTAAACCATTTTGATGGGGGTTAGATGAAATTTTAGTCTTGAGTTGCATTTTCCTAATTACTAAGGATATTGAACACTTTTTAAGATATTTCTGAGCCAAGTGTGGTGGCACACCCCTTTAATCCCAGCACTCAGGAGGCAGGGGCAGGCAGATCTCTGTGAGTTCAAGGCCAGCCTGGTCTACATAGCGAGTTGGGCTACAAGGAAACCCTGTCTCAAAAACGACCAAAATAAAAAGACATTCCTTAATCATTATTTTTTCTTTTTTGGAGAGGTCTTTGTTCGAATTCATAACCCTTTTTCTTTTAATTTGGTCTTCTTGTTTTTTGAGCTCTTTGTATATTCTGGATATTAATCAAAGGGACAGCTGGCAAAGATTTTCTCCAACTCTGTAGCTTTCCTCTTCTTCACTTGATTGGTTGTTTCCTTTGCTCTGTAGAAGCTTTGTAGTTTAATGAGGTCCCACTTGTCAACTGTTGACCGTAATGCCTGAGCCAAGAAAGGAATTTGTAAATCAGACATCCGTTGACTCAGGCTGTGCACTCATGTTTAGGTCTTCTATTATGTTCTATTGATCTACACATTTGATTTTTTGTAAATACCACACTGTTTTTATAACTATAGTTATGTAATATTGAATGAAGTCTGTTATGGTAACAGCACTGAGTGCTCAGGATTGTCTCGGCAATCCAGGGTCTTTTGTGTTTCCATATGAAATTTAGGATGGATTTTTTTTTTTTTTAATTTTTGTGAAGAATGGCACAGGGCTTTTGGTTGAGATTGCATTGAATCTGGAAATAGCTTTTCATAGGGTGGTCATTTTCACATAGATTCTACTAATCCATGAGCATGGGAGGTCTTTCCATCTGTCCTCCCTTTCTTCAAAAGTTTAAAGCTTTCATTGACTGTCTTTAACGTCGTTGGTTTGTTTTATTCATATTTTTAAGCTATTTTGAATTGAATTGTTTCCCTCAACATTTTTTCTGATTGCTTATTTGTATACAGAAAAGTTACTAATTTTTGTAGATTGATTTTGTAACCAGCTAATTTACTGAAAGTGTTGTGCCTTTTGACTGGGATGCTGAGGTTATTAGAAGTTAAAGTTATTATTGAAAGATATGCATTGGTTACTGTCTTTTAAATTTTAATTTGTGTTCTTGATCCTATTTTTTGTCTCCATAATTATACTTTCATTTCTTCTCTTTCTGCAGTCTCTTGGATTTGTGTTGCTTCCAGTATCCTCTGTAGAACTAATTATGTGGACATAGTTTTTTTCATTCAATTCATGTCATGAAACTTTTTTTTTCCCCTTTGACTATGATAGATAGTTTTGCTGGGTAAAGTACTCTGGTTTAGCATCTATGATTATTTAGAACTTGGAATGCTTTGCTCCATGGTCCTCTGGCTTTTATAGTTTGCATTGACACGTCAGTTATAATTCTGATGTGTTTTTCTTTATATGTAACTTACTGTTGTCTTGCAGCTTTCAGTACCTTCTTTGTTCTGTACATTTAGTGTTTTTATTATGATATGCTATGGAGAGTTTCTACCTTTTGCTTTAGTGGTCCAATTCTTCAATTTTATTGTCCAGTCTTGGTATTTTGTTTTCCATTTCATTCATTCTGTTGGTGAGGCTTTTTCCTGTCATTTCAAATTTGCTTATTGTGGTTTGCAGTTCCATCTTCATTTAAGTCTGAGTTTTCTTCAATATTTCTTTTTCATGAATTCACTTTTCAAATCCTGAATTGTCTTTGTTATTTTATTTGCCCATATATTTTATTTTGAGTTTTTTTCTGGAGTTTATCCCTGTCCTCTTTGAGTTCTTTGAGTTCTTTGAGTTGTTTGTGTGTTTTTTAAATTTATTAAATTCCTTGCCCATGTTTATAATTGTTCTTTTTGTATCCTAGGGTCCCTCTAAGTAGGTCTCCCTATAAAACACTTCTATTTTTCTTCCTATTTTTCTCATTGTGGTCTGGGTATGCATATTTATTTTGTTACTTGTGTATCTGATTTGAAACTCAAGCCTGCCTTTGTTGAGTTGAATTTTGATTCTGTTTATACTGTTGGTGTAGCATGGTTGCTTTCTGATCTGGTCTGAATAGTTTGTCTGGGTTTCAGTTTCTCTCTTTTGACTCTTTGTTGGAGGTACTGGGTAAATCCAGGCAAGCTAGTCAGGAGCTCTCCAGGAAGGCAAAAGAGCCTAGGCCCAAAGTTGAAGTACTGGGTATCAGCTGGGCCACTTCTAACTTGCTAAGCAAAGAAGGTGTGAGCAACTGGGTCTGGATTCAAAGCAGGGTGGTAGTGACCCAGCTTGACAGGATCTGGCTATCTCTCCTGGCTAGTCAAGTGCTCTCTGCCATCCTCAGTGGGACACCCAAGGACCAAGGAGAAGGCCTCCATTTTCCTGTTTTAATTATATTTATATTTTGTGGCTCATATGATGGAATGATTTTACTTTTGATTGGTTGGGCTATCTCATTGAATATTATCCTAATTAGAGAAATTGCCATCATTTGTACCAGTTGAAAACTGAGTCATTGCTATGGTTGTTTTTAGAGTCCTATCAAGTGCCAGGCTTCAGAGCATAAGTCGAGCTGCTTTCTATAAATTTATGTATTTTGGGAAATTCACATAAAAGAGAATAGAGACCTAAGACCCACTTGGAAACATACAAACAATAGTAGCCACCGACCAGAAAGAGAAAGCCATAGGCTTATCTGCAAAGGTTGAAGGATGCTGAGACCTGTGGAGCCAGGAAGTGGATGACTGACTGACTCTACAAGGCTTCTCAGGAAGGAATTTTTTCTGAGAGTGAAAGCTGAGTAGAGTTTGAATGGGTTTTCTATGTATATTGGTTGAAAATGTTTTTCAGTCTGTTTAGGTTATTAAGGTCTTTTGTTCCAGTTCTGACACCTGTTTTGTTCTTATATTTTGATCATTAACAATGTACAATAAGCCATATCCCAAAATGGTTTTGAGATATGACAAACATAATAACATATGCAAACACATGCATGCAAATACACACACACACATACACACACACACACACACACACACATACACACACACACAACCAATCTGAGAAGTCTAGATTTTTAAAGTAAACTGATGAAGATTAAACCTGTCTTTCGAGCATATATACTGCCATTAGCTATGAAATACTTTGAACTCTTTGTTAATGTTTTCTCCAAACAGGCATTTCTTTCTCAGATTTTATGTATATTTTAATGCACAGTTTCTTTTATTTGGTCTGTCCTGCCTTTTTAAAATATAATTTTAACTGCTTCAGTTTAAATCACAGAACAGAGTATTACCAAAGAGTCGATTAGTTGCTTTTATTTTTGCCTGGAAATATTTTTATGATAATTTGTGATAGGCAACAATACAAATACTTTATGGACCACTGAGTTTTTAATTACTGTTTCATTGAGATAGAACTCTCAGTTTAATTTGCTGCAGGGTATTTGTATCAAAGGCCTTGTCAGCCCTCTGGAGAGAGATTTTAAAGTTAATCCCTTCCAGTGTATGGGTCTCTGGAGTAGGATAAATATTGTAATATTAAATATGTAGCAAACTATAAACAGTCTCTGTAAGATTCTTTCTTTATAAATACATTTAGTTTAAAAAATATTATAAGAGGTTGGTGTTATATATAAAGTAATGCCTTTATTAAACACTCAATACGTGGTTATCTCAAAGTGCTGACTCTATGATGTGGATGAAAGAATTCCCTTACTTTATCTTAAGGAAATTTAGTTCACAGTCTTTCTCCCATACTCTTGTCCTGTGTTGTTTTCTGGTGGGTAGAGAGAATTGAACACAGGCCTTTGGCATGTGAGATTATGTACTCCATTACTGAGAAATACCTTAGCCCATACTCATATTTTAAGTAAGATACTTTAAACTGCTTATTATGTCTTACAGTATTTCATCAAAGACTTGATGAATATACGTCCTTTGCAAAAAATACCAAGTTGAGCCAGAACAATTAAATGGCCAGGAAGCAACTCAAGCTGAACATTTGATAGCAACAAAATAATTATATTTCAATTACTTAATAGTCATTGGTATTGAAACCTCAGAAATGTTTTAGAGAGATATCATAAATGTCTACAGAATTTTGAAGCTGAGCTCTGTGTGAAGGTGATGGAATCTACTCACTTAAATTACAATGAGAGTGAGTCTCCTGGGTAAGAACTGATTGATGCAGGCAGTGAATGACTCTGTTGTCACACTGATGAGATATTTCAACTAGGTTCATATATAGTCTATCAAATCTTTCTTTTAAAGTGGTCACAAACCATTTCAGAGTCTCTTATTAAAATTTAACACATTGCTAAAAGTATTGGTGAATATGAAAAATCCATAAAGGATGTAGACTTTTAGTGAATGAGACATTTATTGAAAAATGAAAAGAAACAAACCTATGTTCTGTCCAAACAATTGAATTGACATGTCCTCCGATGCTGTGACATAGATTATCACAAGAGTGATGGACTTCTAGCAGCCATTGCTTTATATCCCTTTTACTTTATGTTTGAAAGTTGAAGAAAATGAGGGCGAGAAAATCTTCAGGATAATTTTTTTAGGTTTAATGCATTTAGTGGAGTAGGGAATGAGAGGGTAAGGCTGAAGACAAAGTACGAGGAGAGATAGCTAACACTTAAAGACCTTTTGAAAGTGCAATATGGAAACCCACTGTAGCAGCTTATTTCAATATATACATATGCAAAATAGAAAGTTTAAATGTAATTACCCTGTAATAGACCTACTAGAGACCACATGGTAGCAAATGAAAAGTTCACTGTCAGAAAATGTCTCCCTCTTTTGGAGTTGTTGACCAGAGCAATCCTATGGAACCTCAAACAGTTTTGCCTATTGCCATAGCACTTGATTATTCACCAGAACCTGATAGTAAGACCCTATTGCTGAAGACATTATATACCTGGGTCACAGAAGAAACAAGAATTTAAGGTGGGCCTGACTTCAAAGCTTCATCTCCACTGGCTAGCTTTCATAGTACTATGAGGTACTATGCTTGAAAGGTAATCATGAACCTTAACCAGCTGTGAATCCTGTTAAGTTACAGTAAAAACCAGCTTGGCAAAATATGCCCACTGGCTCAATAGTGACATGAATGCTATGAGAGTAACCAACCATCTTATAATTGGATTTAAGGCCTGTCTCACAAGATGGAATTCATATCTGATACTGTTATCAGAGCCAGGAATCTGTGATTAGAGAGGTCATAGTCTATAGGGAAGAACTTGTTACTCTCATTCTGCTTAATAGACATAATATTAAACTGCCTCCTAATGACTTACTGTTATACCCATAGATTAGTTTGTCTCTCAGCTTTCACAAGAGAACCTTCTTCTTGCAGCACAGAAACCCACAACTGGTCAGTGTACAGAGAATAAGAGACTACACTACTTATCTCTAAATGGAAAAATTTATCCCACCCTCTCCTCCCAAGGCTCAGGAATCATTGCAGAAGATGGGGTAGAAAGAAACTGTGTTAACTGGACTCCACAGGGTAAATTGCACATGTGAATCCACAGCAGTTATGATAGCATTCATAAGACCTGTGCAAACCCAAGCCAGACAGGGGCCCAGCATGGATGGAAGCATGCAGGAAGTCACAGCCCTGAGTGTCTATTTGCAGTTAATAGATACTGGGAGAAGGAAGGTCAGTTCCTTACTGGTGTTATGCCTGGAAGGATGGCCAGACTTCAAGGGATCAACCCACATTCAAGATGTATTATATAAAAGCCAATGAAATTCAATAAAAAATATTTTAAAAATACATTTTTAAAAAAGGTTAAGAAGATAACTGAGTCAGGAGTATATACAGACATCCAGCCTGGAATTCCCTATGTAAACCAGGTGGGCCTCAAACTCATAGAGATCCACCTGCTTTCTGCCTCCTAAGTGCTGGGATTCAAGATGTGCATTTTAAAAGCATAATTTTTATTTTTAACATATTTTGAAATTGTATACATGAATACATGAACGTATTTCAATCAGATCTACCCCACTTCCTCCCTTTCAGTTCCTCCATGCTTCCTCCTTCTCAATTGCAGGTCATCATCATCATCATCATCATCATCATCTATTATTATTATTATTTACACACATATAAAATACTGAGTCTAATTAATGTTGCTCATATTCACTGGGGCATGAGCAACTACCAGGGAGCTCATCCTTGAAAAAAATTGATTTTCCTTCATTACCAGGTCCCTACTGCCTGTATCTCCTCAACTAGCCCTTATGAGGGAAGGGCTTCCCTTCCCTCACCCATGCTGGAAATGTTGAATTAGTTGTGGTCTTGTGCAGATATTGTGAAAGTAACTGTAACTGTTGAGAGGTCATGGATAAAATTTTATCAAGGTAGAGCTAACTTCTCTAAATCTTTGACTATGACATTTCTCCAATGCAATATGAAAAAGTGGTATTAAATGAACTTAGTTAAGATATGAGATACCAAGGCCTTTTAAACACTGTTTAGTACTTAAGAGCATTTGCTAAGTGATATTACTTTTTTGTTTTATAGTGTCCTGATTCAGCATGTAAGCAGGATTTATTAGCCTACCTTCAGCGGATTGCCTTGTATTGCCATCAGCTTAACATCTGCAGCAAAGTGAAAGCAGAAGTTCAGAATCTTGGAGGAGAGCTCATTGTGTCTGGGGTAAGCTGGAGCTCAGGCTTCACAAAAATCAAATTCCCACTGCTGTACTTCTAAGGCTTGCACTCTTGGCAACAGTACCACTAGAAACACCAAATGACAGTAATTCACAGAGAATATTTTTAAAATAAATATCACCATTATTCCAGACCTTACAATAGTTCACAAAGCAATTTGATTTTCCAATTACCCTGAGTTTATACTAGCCTTGTAAAATCTCAATTCTTCATGAGAAAACTAGTTTCATAGTCTGGAAACTCATTGCCAAGCTGTGACTATTACAATTTGGGGGACTTTTGCATATTTAGTCATTCTGAGTCTTCTTCCCCTTTGTTAGGCTTGTAATTTTCATTCTCTGTTCAGGAGCCAACCTCTCGATGTGAGCTCAGACTGTGTTCACATGTTAGAGATGATGAAACATGTATCAGGTTCCAATGCATACTAGGTTATCAGTAACTTTTGAAGGTCAGATGTTTGAACTTCTTAATACAGGTTGATGTGCTGTTGCCAAAACCCAACATAGTTGTCAAACACTAATAGATATAGTCTTTGCTAAGTCACTTCAATGTTTCCCTCTCATGAACCTATAATTACCTAACCCATTTCCATCAAATATGTAGAAACAAGTTCAGTGACTATTTAGAAGAATCATGATTTCTTGGCAAGGTTTCCAAATGTATGTGTTGAGGTTCTTCACCTTGGCTTCTTCTTCTCCCTCATCTCCTCCTTCTCAACACAGGGTGACATTTATTGCAAACGATTTGCAAATTCAAAAGTGTGGCTCTGCTACCCTTAGTTCTTTTCCCAGTGAACTTCTGATGTGACCACTTTACCTGTAGAATTACAAGAAACATAACACTATTAATGTAGTGAATGACAACAAAAGCTCAGTTCTTTCTTAAACAGTTTTTGTTGTTTGTAAATTCAACAATTTGACAATTTGGTAAAGCTACCTGGAGAAGTCATAAAGTCGCTCTCAAACCCAAAATGTTCCATTTCCTATGTGGTTTGGCTGGCTGAAAACACAGCTGGGGAAAGAGCTGATCTGGCATGCACCGACATTCCATCTTGTAAGCTGGTTCCATGCAGTCCTACCTTAGAGCTCAGTCAAATGGCTATTTTGTGCCTCTTCCCAAAGCACAGCCACCTCTTTGCATTTCAAAAATGATTCTGCTTTAACATTCTTCCAAGCCAAGAGCAATCTGTCTTGCAATGTGTCCTTCTGTACAGCTGGTGATGATCAGTGCTCTCTCGCCAAGAAGTGATCAAACATTGCTTGGTCTCCAATCTTCAGCTTGATAGTGTATTTTCCCATACCAATCTGCTTTCATGCCCATCTGTACAAAGCACCTGTAGAACCTAATGCTTTTTGTCCAGCTTGCCGTGTGTGCTTTCATGTGTTTCTTTCCCAATCTTATGATTTCCATGGATGCACAGTGCATCTTTGTGGCTCGCAAACTCCAGGAATCTCATCTAGGCGCTATTTTCCTGGCAGAGCCGGCTGCTTTCCATCACCGTCTCGGTATACACTGTCCATCACCACCCTTCTCGGTACACACTGTCCATCACCGTCTCGGTACACACTGTCCATCACCGTCTCGGTACACACTGTCCATCACCGTCTCGGTACACACTGTCCATCACCGTCTCGGTACACACTGTCCATCACCGTCTCGGTACACACTGTCCATCACCGTCTCGGTACACACTGTCCATCACCGTCTCGGTACACACTGTCCATCACCGTCTCGGTACACACTGTCCATCACCGTCTCGGTACACACTGTCCATCACCGTCTCGGTACACACTGTCCATCACCGTCTTGGTACACACTGTCCATCACCACCTTCGCAGCTTCATTTGCACTGTCTCTTCCTCATGTAGATGTAGCACAAACCATCATGGCTTTTCATCACTTGAATTGTTGGCATTTGCAGAGGTGTTCAAGGTTGAGAACACCATCAAGAAGCCTGTTTCCATCTTTGAGTCTTATTGGCAGAGTTCATAAATCCTTGCATGGGAGAAGGCTCCTTTTAGAGGAATGCTACACAACTCTATAATTCAGTTAAATACGTTATGAACGTTGGCTGCCATCCTGTTCAGTTATGGTCCTGCTCAGGCCTCCTCATGATTTATTTTTCAAGCTTGACTGCTGTGTGGTGCCACATCTGCATCTGTAGCTTGCTGTCTTTTCCACTTCTGCTTTCATCTTATTCTTCATCCTCCTTCACTAGTGGCCAAAATGGACTTTAAAAAAAAAAGAAGATAATATATGTATTGTGCAAAATAGCCACAAATCACTGCCTTCAAAGTTCAGAAAGAGTCAAGAATGTGAGACCCCATACATATATTTTAAATGATTTTACCAAGAAAATTCCACCAGTGTTGTGGAGCCTGTTCACTTTGTTCTTCATTGTGACATGGTCACTGTAGTTTTCAGGAGAGGCCATGGCAGTTTCATGTATGAAAGGAGTTTTCTTCAGTGAAAAGAGATTCTTGAATCCTCTTTCCCATTTTCCACATATCCCTGGTGTTCAACAATATGGTTTCCCCTTTGAAATGTATGAAAGCTACCAGGAAAGTTATCTTTATTAGAATAATAGAGGTTTGGACAGATTATCCACATTTTCCAAGAAAAATGGTTTTATTTTGAAATGAGAACGCTATGTTAAAGTGATCTTATGCTGGCATTATGAACACATGTTAAGTAAAACACACAAGTATGTACCATGTCAGCATATCAATGTTTTGTGTGATTCTATATGTACAAGCTGGGAATGGCCTGCTGAGTGTGTGTGCTTTTCACTTAAGAAGATAAGGAAAATACATCGGAGAAATGGGTACAAAAACTCTGTGAGTCATGACGGGAAAGCACAGAAATAAAGCAGTACGAGGTATGTTTGGAAACTCATCCACACAACTGCCATCTGAAAAACACCACTCACTGACTGGTTATCCATTTCTTAAGTTGGCTTAAGCTATTCTTAATGGACTAAATGTGCAATTCTTATTAAATTTCAAGATAGAAGTTGCATTCATGAGCCAATTACTTCAACTGCATTTTAAAGGAAATAATAGGCAAATTCTTTTTAGACTAATGATAGAAAGGACAAAAGTAATAATAGTTTCAGAGGATTATGTAGCCAATTAATGTTTGAGCTGACCTTGTTTAATTTAGTGTTGTTTAAAGTTTTAAGTCAGTTTTAAGAAAAGAAATGAAGAAAGGAAAGAAAAATCATGAAAGAAGAAGGAAAAAAAAGAGGAAAGGGGGAAGAGAACTTTAACACAGAGTACAGAGATCAGTTTAGTGCACGTGGTTCTGTTAAATGTAACAGCAGTGTAAACACCATTGGAGGAATGTTGAACCAAAGTCATTTTGTCTTTTTAAAATTTGTGTTTGTGTGTATGTGTATTATGTGTCCGTGTCTCTGTGTGTACGTGTATTTGTGTATGTGTGTGTATATGTATATGTATGTGTGTATTTCTATGTGTCTCTGTGTAGTGCTGTGGTACGTAAAAGCATGTAGATGTTCACACACATGTAGAAGCATACCTGTGGAAGCCAGAGGTCAGCACTGGTTGTCTATCCTCAGTCACTCTCCAACTTTATTCTTTAAACGGGGACTCTCATTGAACCTGAAGCTCATTGACTCAGCTAGGCTGATTGCCTAGAGTACTTCAAGGATCTCCTTGTGTTTTCTCTTTCCACTGCTGAGGTTTGATGTGTGCACAGGCTGGGTTTTTTTTTTTTTTTTTTTTTTTTTTGTATAGTTCTGGGGATAGAACTCAGGTCCTGATGCTTGGTTGGCAAGCACTTTACTAACTGAATCATCTCTCTAGCCCCCAAGCCAAAGCTTTTGAAACTGTAAATAGCGTTTTAAACTATTTTGATCTGAGTTCTAAAACCATAATATAATGATCACTTGCATGTTTAATTATGATGTATTTGACTAATTTTTATTATTGGAATTCAGAAGATTTAGTCAGAACTTTTAATGTTAAAAACTGTATCTATATGGACCTGGAAAAAAAATCATCCCATGACATTGATAACTTTTATCTTCCCCAAAATTTATGGTTTATGTATTATTCTGCATGAGATTGGAAAAACTTGTGTAGAATTTTGTGATTATGCATACATACTGAAACTTAGACATCATGATAGTACAAAAACCCTAAAACTGCTTTAAAAGTTCAAAGATACCAGAAGTACCATTGAAAACAAGGCTGGGGCACAAGCACAGTAACCTCTACACATGAATTTCATGTTCAGATTAAACTAGGAAGGATTGTGGGTTTAATTTCTAGCCCACTGCACATGAAAATAGTATGATTTCTCCATATGAACTAATATATGATCAGAGTTTGGTGATGAGGAGTGTTCTTGCATTTCTTGGCCTAAATAAACAGAGCCCCGACTTGATTTTGAGGACAGAAGAAACTTGCTTGATATGCACTTTGGATCTTTGCCATTTAAATCTCTCCTTACAAAATTTGAATCTGTATCCCTTGGTTCTGGAGAAAATTTTGACAAAGTGAGCAGGTATAATTTGTGACTATGGCAGGATCTAAACTGACAAAGTTGGAGAATAAGGTTATTCTTCATTATAATGTTATCATTGTGTGTGCATATGTTCCACAGCAAATATGTGGAGGCCATAGGTCAATTTTGTGACATCAGTTCTTTATTATCTTTTAACTGTTGATCACTGACCCAACTGAAAGTCATTCATTCATATTGTCCATATTTTGCATCATTTCAAAAAATTAGGTGCAAGATTAACATCGATATTCATAGCAGTAAATGAAAAATATTCTTTGAAATACTGGAAACTATAATAATTTTCAAATTAATCCTGAAAGTAGTGTGTAATCAAAGATATGTATGTTAATAGAAACACAGTGAACATGATAGTAAAAAACCCTAAAACTGCTTTACAAGTTCAAAGATATCAGAAGTATCTTCTGGTATCTTCGTATTTCATCTCTCCCTCACTCAGTAGGTAGTGGTTAGTTTATGTGAACTATTGGGTCTAAACAATGCGTGGGAAAAAATGTGCAATGCAATGTATATAGATAGTTTAATGAGGATTACATTTTATTGAGCAATCCTGTATCCCCTGAATATAAATAGTTCTAGTATTTTGTACCAGGATGTAATAGTCATTGAAACAATTATTACATCTAATTGTGCAAACCTGTACTTTAAGCACCCCCCCACACACACACATACTTGCACAAACTTTTTGGAGTTTTAGAATGTTTGCTTATTCTAACTATAGTTGATTCTTGATTATCTACAATGATCATAACAGTAATGGAAAATTACTAGCTATTTCTACTTTAATTTGGAATCCAATCACAGCAATTAAAAAAATTTTATCCTGATCTTCTGGCCTGTGAATCACTAAGTATTCAGGCTTAAAGGACTTTTCTTCATCTAGGAAGAACTGCATTTCCAAATCTAGAGGGAGATTAGGAAAAAACAAATTAAAAATAATAAAGCTGGATGTGGGGATAGAGATAGACTATACAACAGTAAAAAATGAAATAGGTATTTATGAATTACAGAATGTTAGCAATGTTAGTGTCTTGTTGCCCTGTATCTGAGTATTCAGCCTACCTGGGTTCAAGTAACCTTTGGCTAAGAATGAAGGGACACTGATCCACTGTAAGTGGCTCTTCATTTATATACTGAAACAATGATTCTTAACTCACCAAATAGACTCAGTCCTGTTTTTTGTAGTTTGCTGAGATAAAAATACCATGACCACAGGTAACTTAAGGAAGAATCATTTTAGGTTACAGTTCCAGAGGGAGAGTCTATAATTGTGGTGAAAGTAGGAAGGGGAGAGAGGGGGGAGAGAGAGGGAGGGAGAGAGGGAGAGAGGGAGAGGGAGAGGGAGAGACAGATACAGAGAGAGAGAGAGACAGAGAGACAGAGAGACAGAGAGAGATTCTTCACTTCCTAAAGGTTCCTATGGAACCAGTGTTCAAATACTCGGATCTCCCCAAAAGAGATCAGTTCTTCACTGATTGAATGAAACCAGTGGGGATTATCTCACTGATTATTTAATGCTTATAAAAAGACTATGTTCCAGTATTCCTCATTTATTACTTTTATTCTATATTTATGTGTATGAGTGTATTGTCTGCATAAGTAAGTGCACCTGTTTTGTACAGAAGTCAGGAGAAGGTGTCAGACCTCTGGAACTGGAATTATGGACAGCTGATAGCTGTTATGCGGGTGCTGGTAACTGAACCACTGAATCATCTCTCCAGCCCCATGTAAGATATAGTCTAATTCTGAGTACTATTCTATATGAGATAGTTTTCTGATTTTATCCTAAACGTTATTTTAAACATTTACAAATATTTTTAAATAAGGGTTGGGCATATAGCTTAGCGATAGAGCACTTGCTAAGCAAAATCTAGGCATTGAGTTCAATCTCTAGCACCAAAATAATTAAAATAGTTTAAAGGAATGTGTCAGTGGTGTCTAAAGGGTGCCTTTTGAATAGGTAAGAGCACCATTCACGTGTACTTTCTTCCTTAACTTGAACCACATAATTTTGAGATGGCAAAGTAATGAGTGAATACGGTATGTTAAAATGCAGTTTCTCCTGTCTGACTTTCTTGTATTACCCAGATGTCAGGGCTAAAAAGTTATTCATAATTGGCTTATGTTTATAATTAGTTTATTTACTAATAATTAGTTAGGTAAATCTAAATTTGTGGATACTGTTCCACATTTCTACTTTGACTTACCCCAAGAATTTCTAGGCTGAAGGAAGGCTATTAAAGTTAAAATGTGAAAAAGATGATGTAAATATTAAATAGGTCAAACAGAGAGGCATGATATTAATTCACATATATGGAGATTTCATTGTTGATTTTTTGGTATCGTTTCATTACCAAAAATGTCTAAGACTAAAAGAAATAAAATTCCATAGCAAAACTGATAAGATGGGATTTTTCAATTCTATACAGAGTTTTGACAATATTTTTCCAAGTAGGATCAGAGTTTTTACATGTTCTCATGATATATTATTAAACTTATATTGAAATGTCTGTTTGGAAGGAAGTCTTCTTGAGATCATGAAGATTAGTATGACCACTATACATGAGCCTATAGACGGAATGGGTTTCATGTCGAATACATGCCAAGATAACCCTAATTTCCAGTGATAAACTAACAATCAGGAATTGAAAGAATTACATTTATTTCTTTTTCACATTGACTATTTTCCGATCCATTGAGTTCATCACCCGCTTCTGTCACAGCCTTACTGTGTGAAATATGAGTGGGGTGAAGTCATCCAATGCTTCTTTGTATTTAGTAGCAAGCAATTTCCATGAAAAAGAAGTTGTTTTTTTTTTTTTTTCCCCTCTAGAGTCTTTCTATTAGAGTGCTTTCCCTCTGTCATTTTGTTCTAAGTAGTTTCTGAGTTTACTGAAATGTTTGGGATTCTCTGCTAAAATAACAGGGTATCTGTTGATGGGTGTGTCTGTGTTCAGTGTTTTCTTGACTTACTTCATCTGGGAATAAAGGCATATTTAGCTTACGATAGTTGATATCCTGTCTTTACAAATTATTTTGTCAAGTGCTTTCTCCAGACTAACTTAAATGATTTATAAAATACGACTTTGATTACACCCCTTAGAAAAGAAATATATGATGCATTATGGTCAACGCAGATTTCCTGTACAGCTTCAGAACACATCATCTTATTCTGATCTTGAACAGTCAGTTTGCTTTTAGGCAATAAATGTATTTCAAATACTTCATCTTAATCTTATTTTCTTGAAGGCAAGCTTTTTTAACTTAGAATTTAATCTTTCCTTCATCATCAATACTACTTCATCTTATTTCATTACTTTTCTCTGAATACCTTCATCTGTGCCTTGCTGATAATGAACTTGACTGGAACTCTGGCCAGATGTTCTGTCAAATCCCTATGACCTGTGTCTTAACCTCTTTCATCCATTTTATTTGGCAAATCTATTTTGCCAGTGGGAGAGAATATCTTGGAGAGATTCCAGTCAGCATCTTTTGGTAACAACTAAGAATTCTTCTCAGTTCTAATTTCTCTATATAAGATGCTGCCATAAAACAAAAATCAAATAATTATGATTATATCAATGGATTTCTGATCAAAATTTGCTGCTGTGGTCAAGATGCATGACCCTGGCCTTGGCCTCAGCATGTGTTCCAAGATCAGTTATTTTGCTGATCATTCTTTTAGAAAACACAACTTATTCCACTTGTCTCTGTTTCAGTCCTTTCTAGTAAGAATTAAATTGGCATTAATTACTGCAAAATTTAAAACCCATCTTACATCTCTTTGGTTAAATAGGCATTATAGGTATAATGATGGAGACTTATGAAATCTTACAATCTTGTCTTGAAAGGTTTTTTCACCCATTGTGAAATGTCATGGGAAGCATGCAACAAATTCTTAGTTGTGATAAAACTTAGATTATATGAACATTGTCATGAGGCTGGATCTTCGGAAGAATCAGAAATCATCTGATTCTTGCATTGCATCCAATGTCAAAGCAAGTTACCTTATTTTAACAAATACCATCATTACAGGTATTATCACGATCAAACCAAATTCACCAGAAAGGTCAGCACAGCTCATTACTCTGCGTCTTTTTGATGCTGCCTAGTTTTGCATTGGGTTCCTGAAATCATATTCCACTTTCCAATATACAGTAGGAAGTCAACATGAGATACTCAAGATTATGATCTAAATTCAGTGTGTTCTATTTTTAAAACCTTTTAACAGAATTTTTTTGTTTTTATTTTAACGTTGTAGAAGTGTCACTTCTTTACTGGGTAGTCAAAATCTTAAAATGTTTATTGGAAGATGGGCAATTGCATCATTAATCCTATGACATGAGAAAACAAGTTCTAAGGTATCACAATCAGTTTTGAAATCAATAATGGTAATTGACTAATATATTCTCTACAATGGGAAAAATCAAGCAATGCTTATTTTCTAAAATCAATAGGATAATGCAAATTATAAAGAAGTAAAGATAAGCCAACTAATCAATGATCTAAGATATAAAAATTAAAAGTAAAATTTCATAGGATCATTTGTTTTGAGGTCTCATAAACAAATCCTGTTGTGTATAGAATTCAAATTTAGACATAGAGTAATATAAAATGGTAATAAAGAATCCAGCAAGTAATAAAATCCATACAAAGTGCCATTGCTTTCTCTAATAATTCAGAGAACGTAAAAATGTTTCAAAAATAGCCTTCTTTCCTCATACATCCTTGATAATTTTCCCTTTGGTGTTGTCTTGAACTCTTCGTTCTTTAAATATCTTCCTTTTTCTGAAAGTGAAGATGGGAGTGATAGATAAATCTATCATTAGTTTGAATTTAGTAACTTCTGTTACTAGATTGGCTTAATTTTAAATTATTGTTATAATACACATATATTTGGTAAATTATGAATGACATGATTGGGAACTGAATTACATTGACTTAAAGATCAAAGATTCACAAATTAGGTGTTTTGTTTATCTGCATATGCAAACAAGCTTTCACTCATTTGCATTGCCACAAATCACAAGCTATTATTTGACTCTTTTCACTAAAATGCTTTCCGTTGATAGGTGCAAGTACTTATGCATTCCATTAGGCAGATGAAACTCTGGTTTCTATGTGAAACAGGATCTGCTTGCTCTTGAATATCACCTATTATTTTTGTTTTACCACAATTTTTACTTCACAACTTCTTCTATTTCACATTTTTACTGTTCTTGAATATCACCTATTATTTTTGTTTTGCCACAATTTTTACTTCACAACTTCTTGTATTTCATATTTTTACATTTCTAAGTAACCATTTGAAAAAAATATTGTGCTCTGCATCTCATTATTGTAACTTTTCTGCAATAAAACTGCTCTTGAACAATAAAACTCTGACTATATTACTGGAACAGAATTGCTTATGCCAAGAATGTTTGGTCAGGCATTTAGCACATGAATTTGTCCTTTGAGTGTGAAAGTACAGGGACCCTTAGGACTATAGAGTCCTATCTTACCATTTACTATCTTAGTATCTTGCCATTTTTTTTTCTGGAATTTTGAAAATCGGCTTACCTCATAAAGATACAATATATGATACAATTGGTACCTATGGAAAAAAAATTCATTTTTTTTGTACACTGAGATTTTTTTTTCTCTTTCTCTCCATTTAATGTCAAGATTAAAAATAGTTTGCAATTAATAAAGCAGATCTGTTAGCTCTGCACCACAAAAGGAAAAAGACCTATATCAAATAATAAACCCATGTCACATGTCAACCACCACAGTCAGCTGAAGATTCTCAGGAAGGAGGTTGTTAGGGGCGTAAAAGCATCATACAGAACTTTCCACTGACAGTGACTGAACCCCCATCAGGGACCAGCTGGATGAAAAGAACACAGAACAGGGACCCTTATAGCTCTTCCCCACTTGGTGGCTGGCCATAACTAGGGGAGGATTTTACACAATATACTGAGAAATTTTTACAAATACATTTTAAAGGTAGAAATAGGCATTGGTTATTGGCTTATCTTTTCAATTATGCCATTTATACAACCCACCATTGGGTGCCAAAAAGAACAGCAAATATAGTTCCGACAATGAGTGCACCCTGATAAATGAGGTAAGTATCCTTTTCATACCAGGTGCTGGCTGGATGCATAAGGCCCAGGAGCTTGACAAAATTGACACCATGGTATGGGAAACTCCAAGCAAGGCACCTGGGACCCCCATTATGGCTCCAGGCCCTAAAAGCTAAAGCCTTTGCTTTATCTCTTGGTAATGTTATATTATTTAAATAGAAGACTCATCCCTTTTGAGCCCATTGTAACTACCCCTGCTAGTCCTGGGCAAGGGAAGGTGCTTCTTCAACCTCCTCATAGATGGTTCCTTTATCTCTTGGAGACCCAAAGAGGAATCCAAATGAATGGGCTGCTTAATGTCAAGAAGGCCCACAAGTATCTCTTTCAGCACCCAATTCCTCTTCCTCCCAGGTAGTTCCCCAGACCCCTCCCAAATAGGATATGGGTTTTTTTCTCTTGCTCTCTCTCTCACGCTCTCTTTTCTGTATCTCTCGGAAATCAGACAGGAGTTCAGAGCACTTTCACTACCTTTTATGAGGTAGATTGTGATGTCATAGATGGGGGCAGGGCTAGTCAACTTTCTACCCACCTCCCAACCTGTGCTGAGGGAGCTCCAATCGGGAGTGGAAGCAGTGATTCCTCCATGGTGAGTAACTTCGCTTTATAATCTAATATCTCTTGCTATAATCAATAATTCTGAAGAGCAGGGGCTGGGGCTTAAGGAAAATGAACATATGCAAGCTTAATTCCTCTTTACTTACAGTTAATCAATTTTGGACCTATTTATTCTTTACGAAGGTTAGGAATTTCAGGGCATAGATTTACTTTTCAGTTGTGATTCAAACTTGAAAAGTGAACATGGTATTTTCATTACTTTATTTCTCAGTCTTTCTTCCCACTGAGACGGAAAGTTATTACATATGTGGCATGAATCCATTCTATATTCTTGTGAGCATCTCCAACGAAAGCTTCTCAAGGGGATGTGCTTTTCTGTATTTGGAAGATTTTGAGACTACACAATGTTCTTTATTGGGGTTGGCCCAGAGAATCCTTCAGCACTTCTAAAATTAACAGAGTAACAATGTAAAGAAACTGAATTTTCGACAAGCGTGATTTGGGTGTAAACAAAAATATTCATTTAGAAAAGTTACCTCAGGGCTGGAGAGATGGCTCAGGGGTTAAGAGCACTGAGTGCTCTTGCAGAAGACCCAGGTTCTATTCCCAGCATCCACATGGCGGGGAACAATTGTCTGTAACTCCAGTTCCAGGGGATCTGACGCCTTCTCTGACATCCACAGGCATTGCACGACACAAGTGCACTTACACACATGCTGGAAATACACTCATACACATAAAATACAAATAATAAACAACTTTTTAAAGTCACATCTCTTGAAAGTTTAGGGCACTAATTTTAAAGTGTCACAACCCAGTACTATTTTTTGTGTGTGCCATTGTTGCTGCTGTTAATTGTCATAATGCTGTTTATGGAGTCTCTTGGTGATAAAGAAGGATGAATAGATGCTGTTTGTTCTTACTTGATTTATTTGTTACTGATTAGTTCTTTTATGTGCCTTACTATTTAGAAAGAAACAATCAAGTGGAGTGAGCATTTCTCTCAGCTTCTTGTTCTCTCCTGGGTACTTACTAAAATGCTAGAGATGTATGATTTCATGTAGAAAGGCAGAGGGGGTTCATGAATGTGGTTACATTTTTTAAAGGGTTATTGAAGAAGGGCTAAGATGGATTTTTTTAATGAACATCAAATTATGAGGCCCTCTTGGAGTGAGATGACATATTTAACTATCAATTATTTATATTATAAAATTTTTGAGGAAAGCATTATACTTGCTTTTCAAAGTATACAGATCTAGTTAAATAACTGTTGCAGAAGTAGGGCAGGGGATTGAAAGGAGATCCTTGTGTTTTGTCTTGTGTTGTTTTGTTTGGAGACAAGGTTTAATGTATCCCAGGCTAGCCTCAAACTTGCTTTGAAGCTGAGACTGAACTTTGAACTCTGATCCTGCATTTTATTTGGTGACTGAGATTGAACCCAGGACTTCCTACATGCTAAGCAAGCACTCTATGAATTAAATTACATCCTCAGCCCTGAAAACAGCTCATTCTCAGCTGCCCCTTTCATGCCCAGAGTACTTTTAAGTAATTTAAAATTTAAAATTTTATTTATTTATTTATTTATTTGTTTGTTTATTTATTGATTTACTTTTTGAGATGAGGTTTCAGCCTCGTCTACAGCCCCAATCAGTCTGGAACACACTGTGTAGAGAAGACTGGCCCCTGCCTCTGTCTCCTGAGTGCTGGGATTAAAGCCTTCAACACCACTCCTGGTTTAGTTATGTACTTTTATATACTAAGAAGCAATGGACATTTCTGGGTTTCCTGATGTTGGGGCTGTGTGGGCAGAGGGATTTCTGAAGTTATTTTCCCACATAGCTGTCTGATCTAAAGGACTGACTACATAGAGTTTAGGCCTAATGAGGAAAACTAGGACCATGTTAGCCAACAGGAAGATTTGAGTTGTAATTACCAGCATTCAAGCTAATGTTGCCATGTGGGTGAAAATGATAAAGTCTTATATATTCAGTTATCCCTATCAAGTCTCTGAACTACCTTGAATGAAAAGTATTATGCCCCTGAATCACAGGTAGGCGTAAACTTCAGTACTAGAAAAATCTTCTGTCTAATCATAGCTCAAGTTTTTAATGTCTTTTATCAACCCCTCATACAGCTGCCAGGTAAGAAATGATCATATTTTCCAAATTCTTGGAACACAATCATCTTTAAACTTCGTGAGTTAAGAGTGGTTGTGTTGTGCACTTGTCAAACTCAGAGAGTCTATCATGGAATGTGTTGTGCATGCACTTGTTTATCTTCATGTGCATGTTTTTTATAGTGGTGTTTGGTTTTTTATTTATTTTGTATGTATTAAAATTATAATTTATAAATACATACATATATTATGCTCTAAAGGAAACAGTAAAGTGGGGTAAACGTGGTGTCTGAACACTGATATGCTGATCTTCTGCTGTCCTTGACTGGTTGGGGTAACTCACACTTAAATGACTTAGACCTTTGGGGTCTTTGCTTTTGTCATCTGTTAAGTAACGATGGGTGAGTTGAAGCATGTAGCTACAAGTGAAGGAACTGCAGTTGTTTTCTATGAAGATAAACTAAGTAGCCATTTTTTCAGTTATTAAAAAGTTCTTTGACCAGGCCAAGCCACAAATGTGGAAGAAAAGTTAAAAGGAAAGGAGGACATGAGGGAGAAGGGGACTAGCTCTGAGAGAAACTGGTTTTCTGATAAAATCAGAAAGCAATCATCATTGACAGGTTTAGAAGTGATAGTGATAGAGATGTCTACAGGCTAATGAAAATCTCTTCAATAAGGATGATGTATTAGGCAAGAATCATGGCAGGCTCTCTGCTCTAGAAAAGCTACTGTTGATAAAGTTTAAGTACTAAGTAAAACTATACATGATTATGTCAGGTCTGATTTACCCACATGGATGAGTACTTCCTTCAAAAGCCTCTCTCCTGATTTTGAGTTACTTCTGACTTTGCATACCCCACCTTGCTTTCTTGTTATCTAAATTTCTTCTGAGCTACTGCTTTGACCTTTCCAACAGACTTGCTTTCCATGAATAGAACTGCCCTGCAGCCTAGCCCAATCCCCAGGTTCCAAAGACTTGGTAACTAAGGACTTGGCATAGAACATCCTGTGAAATGCCAGTTTCCCAATGCAATATAGCAATTATCTCTTAATTTTATTATCTCATGAAATCATTTTCACGGGTTACATATTTATTTAACTATCTTGGAATGCTGTGAAGTGTTCAGGGCAGTTTTGTAAAGCCACAGACGCTGTTAGAACTTATTGGTCAATAAAAGTTCAAATGAAACTTAGGTAAAATTGTCACCTGTGCAACCTCAAGCCAGATGAAAATCCCAGCATGGAGGGGGAAATGGGCAAGAAACCCATCCCTAGTTCAGAACTTTTGGCAACTGATATCTTCTGGGAGTAGGACAGTCAGTTTTCTTTAAGAATATGAGAGCTGGGTAGGTTAATGAGGCTTGAGCGAATGGACCCACACCAAAGGGCATTTGGGAACATAAATTAGACTTGATATGCCTTAAACAAAATAAAAGGGGCCATGAAATCAGGGGTGTAGGGCACAGTATGGTAGGGTAGAGATAGGAGACAAGGTCTGAATATGATCAAAATATATTGTATTAAATTCCAAAAAACAATAATACTTTAAAGTACATTATAGATAATTAAAGAAGGTAAAGATATTAGAATTGTTTGTACCAAAAGAAGAATGACATTCTCTTTCCCAGACTCTAAGCAAGTATCCTTCTTGATCATTCAAGAAATAATCAAAATGAATGCTGAGTATGTAACGTGATACCTACTGTTTTATGTAGTGTGGATACATAGATAAAATTATCGTTGACGACAGACACATGAACCAGGTAACCGTGATACATTATAATAATCTCCCTGAAAAAAAACCATGTATATA
>NW_008355253.1:2023871-2026195 GCF_000622305.1 Nannospalax galili | reverse complement strand
ATGTAGTAAGAGTTTTCAGTGTAAAGGAAAAAGTAGAATATCTCAAAAGACAAACAGAACAATGACAGTATTGATCTGTATGTACATTTTAGGCTCAGTGATATGAAAAATGTCAGAGAAGGACAGAAAGATTGAATAAAGCAAAAAGATGAAATTAGAATGACAGGCTGGGGCTGCATACCAAAGTTTCTTTTTTAGTCAGTCCTGCTATTAAATCAGCGTTTTTAAAATGATCAGAATCATCTGCATGGCAAACTCAACAAAGGGGTATAAGGGGGCTATTAATCCAGAACCCTGGCTAAAATGCACAGGTATTAAATCATGATTATAGGAAGTAGGTTCTTGGAATCTCCAATTAACTACAAAACTTCTTAACACACACCAGGTGATTCATTTTCACACCTCAGATTCAGAATATGCAAAGAAACAAACTGACTCTTGGAAAAGTTTCAGGGGGATAATTTTAAACGTCAAGAGTTAAGGATTTAGGGAAAATCAGTTAGAGATAATTAGTTAGGATTTCATTGCTGTGACCAAAATACCTGAGAACCACTTGAAGGGAGGACTTACTATTTTCCTCATGGTTTCAGAAAGTTTAGTCCACATCACATGGCTCAGTGTTTCTGGATCCAGGGTGAGGCAGAACATCACAGCTGGGGGAGCATAGCAAAGGCTGTTCACTTCAAGTGCAAGACACAGCATTTAGGACAAGCCCACTCTGACCTATGTCTTCCACCTAGACCTACCTTCCTACTTTCTTGTCACTCCCCAATACTCATATCATGAATCCATCAAGGGATTAATCCATCAATTAGGACAGTGCCCTTAGGAGTTTAATCATTTCTCCAAAACACATCAGCTAGCCGCTAAACCACCAATCTGTGAGCCTGAGAGGGACATTTCACATTCCAACTGAAACCATTATAATGTAAGACTATCCATCACAAAGTCTGGTTAAACATTGTTGAAACATGAGAAAAAAATGTTATAAGAATGATGGCTACTAGCAATTATTAAATGTTTTTCTAAAGTGTGGGACTCTAAATATTCAAGACACTGTCTTGTGTGTTTTTATTTCATCAAGAGCCAGGCTAAGTGTCTCTGTGTCTCCCAAGTTATTCCAAGATGTGTATGGGGTGTGAAAAGAAGAAAGATCAATTTGTTTCTGGAATAGTATTCTTTGATAGAGTTAGTTGACTACTTTATTAAAATTCATTGAAAAAGTGTACATATTAGTATTCTCATCTTACTGGAAAAATCCACCTATTTATGCTAATGAAATATGCGACCTAGATGGTCTATATTAAAAATATTAATCATATATCTATATGTTTGGATCAATAGTCACTTAAGAAGTGTTAACTTTTGTCTTTATTTTTTTTATGGTCAACAACCTGTTACAAAAACTTAGAGAAGTGCTCAAAGGCAAGCAGAAAGGACACTTGAGAGATGCTCTATACATACACTGACTGGGGAGAAAATAATGGTAGACGTTTCTAAGAAGATACACCAGGCAAAATTATTTACCTCAAGGCCTAACATTTTACCTGAATAAAAGCTAAGTAGAAAATAATCATAGCCTTTTGGTTTAGTTTGCCTTTTTATATGAAGCAGAAAAATATTCTTAGAGGGACAATTGTGTATAGCAAATGTCACCTATACTGGCTAAGATATATTCTAGGCTGAGTGTGTGCCAGACACTGGGTTAAACATTTTCAACATGCTGTGAACTCTAATTCGTAGTCCCATTAAAAATAGTAGGTTAATGAGGTTCTGAGAGTTATAGTATTTACCAGGAGGTCGTTGTCAGCATCTGAGACTGTGTTGTTCTTCAGGAAGTCTTCTTTGGGGATTCTTTCTGTGTCAGTCCTTCTATGGCATATCTATGTAAGTTATTTATCTCATAAGTAGCTTTTAAGCTAGCTGAGGAAAGGGTGTGAGTTCATCCTCCCACACTTACACAGTGAGCATGTAACATTGGCTTTGTGCCTCAGTGTTCTTTACCATTCTTTCAGCCATCTTTGTAGTGTATCCAAGGGGAAAAAATCCCAGTTAACAATTCTGAGGCCTGTAAGTCATTCTTTGGTTTATTTATTTTACATGCTTTTTATTTAAATACTAAATTCCAAAGTGTGTTGTTTACTTAATATTTGGAGTCAAAATTCAGGTGACTAACATTCTTTTCTAGCTAAGTAAATTCCTTTGTAATTAATTTGTTAAACTTTCTGGTGTATTGAACAGATTTTTTTTTTAAGTTATAACACAAAAACAGAATTTCTTCTGAAATATCTGAATTAATCAGTTAGTAATTGATTTTGAAAAGG
>NW_008355253.1:1984215-2023836 GCF_000622305.1 Nannospalax galili | reverse complement strand
AATATAAATTATATATCTTATATATATAATTAATTATATATATCTTATTTAATTTGACTTCAATTCAACTACATATAATAAAACATGAAAAACAAAAAGTTCTCTCTCACATGGACTATTTTTATTTATTTTTTTGGTCCTTTTGAGACAGGGTCTCCCTGTAGCCCCAGTTGTCCTGGAACTCACTATGTGGACCAGGCTGGCCTTGAACTCACAGAGATCTGCCTGCCTCTGCCTCCCGAGTGCTGGGATTAAAGGCGTGCGCCACCACGACTATTTTTATACTTGGTTCAGGAACAGTATAGAGAATCATCAAAGGTCTAAGCTTTTAACTTTATATAAGTTTATCTTCTGATCCAAGGTAGCTTCTAGTATTCCTTACCATTTTCCACACATGAAGATATATACTTACTTGCTGTATTAGCAACTCTATCTCAGAACGTATCTCCCCACCCTCCAATAGTTTCTGTTTCCATCATCAGAGATACCTTTAGCTAAAAGAGAGAGTGAGAAATGAAATGTTTTAGCTAAGCACTTTGCTGCCAATGTTTAAACTTGGGATGGCATTGAGATAGGAGAGGGGATTACGAATTGAGTAACTAGTACCAGATTAAAAACAGAGATTCAATTAGATCAATTACAAATTAAGAATTCAAGAAAGAAAAAAGAATGTTCCTATACAAACATGTTCCTTGTAGATTTTTATAAATTTAGATTTAGTTATTATACAAATAATTTAATAGGTTTTCTTCTGTATTTTTTAGCAAATTAAGACAGGGAATTCACTGCTTTCTTTCTAGGAAGGAATACACTAATTTTTGTGTGAGAAAGAAGGCTTCATTCTCCAAAAGCACTTTCTCACTGAGTTACTGTTTCAGACAGAAACAGTACAATACTCCCCCCCACCCCAGTTGTCTGAGAAAGGCTCACAGTAGTTGTTTTTGAAAAACTTGTGCTTTTTAAGTGGAAGAAGAGTTGAATTCTGACTTCTAGTAGCTGGCTATTGAGCAAGTTGCTTCATCTCTCTGCGTCCTAATATTCTCAGCTATAAAATTCAGTGAGTGTTCTATTTCACTCAGTTATCAGGATAAAAATGAGTTCATATATGCCATACAATCAGCAGCATGTCCAAAATGCAGCAATGCCACAGCACTTCAACAAGCCGTTAGTAGTATTTGTTCCTTCCTGTTGCCCCCTATAGACTCGGAGGTCTTTTTTGACAGTGTAGGTGTCCTCTTACTACACTTCCTCTTATCTGTCCCATCTGTTGGACACACAGTGCTGAACAACCTGCCCAGGTCTACGGATAGTATATTTTAATCATTAGGAATTTGGACAAACGTGGAAAAGGTAGTACATGAAATCAGGAAAGAGAATGACCTGAGCCAAGTAGTAAAGTACTGACTCTCAAATTTCAGTTTATAGAAGCAACATGCTGCTACTAAAATTGGAAATTCCCAGATTCTTGTCTCCATTGTTCTGAAACTAAAGTTTGAGAACTAACCAGAAATCAGTATCCTGATCTAAAATGTTCCTATTACAGTTTTAAGAGGCAGTTTTTCTGGGGACTTTCATTCACTGGAATGAGGAGAGCCCTAGGGGTGCTACTAAGAACCTCCTCAGAGCCACCTGCCCTCCCAGTCCCTTGCTTGATCGTGGTTTCCTCATGAACCAAAGAGACTCTGGTCATTGCTTGTGGTTGGGAAGGAAGACAGAGGTCACAGCTCAGTAGAAGCAAAGCTCCAGTAGCGGTGATAGAAAGATGTCAGGTGAAGAGGAGCAGCAGCAGCAAACTATCATTGAGGACTTGGTTGTGACCAAGTATAAAACAGAGGCTATGGGAGGGTGCCATTTGGGATGGTAGTATAAAGATAATTAAGATTGTTTGGGATGCTCTGCATGAAATCACACACACACACACACACACACACACACACACACACACACACACATACACACACACACACACGCACACAAATCAATTTTAAAAAGGATGGGGGACGACATTGCCGACCTGGGAATTCAATCTTTGATGGAAGCATCAAGCTATTTGATCTTTGGTGGGAACATCAAACTCAGGTGTGTCTATACAGAGCCTGTGTAAGAAGGATAACGCCATGATTACCTAAGATACAGGAAACATCTTCAAGAAGGAAAGGGGAAAGGAAGAACGTTATTATCTTTCCTACCAACATATTGGTAAATAACTGTATGTCACTTTTCCCATTTGAAGAGTGACCAGGACTATATTCTTAAGGAAGGAGACTTGGTAAAATTTGACCTCAGAGTCCATATGGATGGCTTCATTGCCAATGTGGCTCATACTTTTGTGATTGGGGACCCAAATAACAGGGCAATAAAACAGATGTCATTAAGGCAGCTCAGCTTTGTGTTGAAGGTGCCTTACTGGCAGAAACTGGAACACACAAGTGACAGAAGCCTGGGACAAGGTTGCCCACTCATTTAGTTGTATTCCAATAGAAGAAGGGATGCTGTCACACCAACTGAAGCAGCAGGTCCTCAATGAAGAGAAAGCCATTATCCAGAAGCCCACA
Organism: Nannospalax galili; assembly: GCF_000622305.1. NCBI lineage: Eukaryota > Metazoa > Chordata > Mammalia > Rodentia > Spalacidae > Nannospalax > Nannospalax galili. The sequence continues at coordinate 2,021,281 of NW_008355253.1, read as the reverse complement.
GACCAGCACAAGAAGGACTATGAAAAGGCTGAATTTGAGGGGCATGAAGTGTATGCTGTGGATGTCCTCATCAGCTCATGAGTCAAGGCCAAGGATGAAGGACCAAGAACCACAGTTTACAAGTGAGACACTGCTAAACAAGATGGCCTGTGAATGAAAACTTCATATGCCTTTTTCAGTGAGGTGGAAAGGCTTTTTAATGCTATGCCTTTTTGCTTTTAATTGCTATCTCTCCAGCCCATTTATGCTTTTTGAGACAGGGTCTTGACTATGTGGCTGTGTCTTGCCTCAGCTGCCTGAGTGCTGAGATTAACGATGTGGGCTACCACACTCAACTTCAAGGCTCTTTAGATACCATCTCTATTATTGTTACTTTTTTTTTTTTTTTTTGTCTTTTTTTTTTTTTTTTTTTAAGAGTGTTTGGAGAAGGCTCGGATAGGTGTGGTAGGATGTGAGAAACATGAGTTGCTACATGCATTGAATGTTCTCTGTGGAAAGGAGGGTGAATTTGTTGCGCAGTTTATGCCCAATGGCCTCATGCAGATAACCAATGGTCCCTTTGAACCTGACCTCTACAAGTCTGAGATGGAGGTCCAGGATGCAGAGCTAAAGACCCTTCTTCAGAGCTCTCTAAATTGAAAAACCCAGAAAAAGAAGAAAAAGGCCACCAGACTGCAGAGAATGCCACCAATGGAGAAATATTAGAAAAGAATGAAGCTGGGGACTGAGGTGGACCCCACATCCCCAGCTTGTCATTCTTGCCTTCTCCCCCTTCCCATCACACCCTAGAATCTTCTCTACCCAAATCCACCAGCAGAGTCAGGTCTCTCTGCTCTCCCAGTTCCCCAACCCACCCCTTTCCAGTCAGAAAATAGCTCCAACTGACTCTGGTCTTGGGAGGTCAGGCTTCCCAGCCACCAAAGACTACTTTAAATAGAAAAAAATAATAAAATCAGGAGTCAAAAAAAAGAACCTCCCCAGGATATTAAGGTACCTTGAGTCTCTTCCCTAGGGAGATCCTTGGTTTATTTCATTATTCTAATTAACTCTTGAGTAATTGTTTGTTGTGTAGTTTTTTGTGACTTGCCATTGTAGAATGTTTCAGCATCTCTGAACTCTCCACACTAGCCGTGATTTTGCAGTGTTCCCTAGTAGCAGAACAAATTTTCTCTGGAGTTGAACCATGGAACTTATAGTTAAAGATTGACTATGTTTCATAGTTTAGTATTGTAGTAGGGAAAGCTGGAATGCTCAAGGAGTCCCGAGATAAGAATTGTATCCTGAGGCCACTCTCATGTTAATATTAAACATAGTGTGAAATAATACCTTGCCCTTACTAAGAAAGCTATCTGCAAGTCTTTAATGTTTATCTTTGTTCCTTAGTTAAAAGTTGTCTTCTTAAAATTACGTGTTTTTCCCCAAAGAAGTTTTCCAATTTCATAGGTTTGTGGCTCTTTTAAAAGAAGCATTGATATAGGTTTTTCTATGATTTTTAGTGATACTGTTATGCATTTCTAGTCTTTTGAGGATTCTGTTCCCTTTAATCTGTGATTTTTGAAAGTCTCTTCTGTACCTCAGTCTCTTTTGCCAGGAAGAGACAATATGTTGTCTATCCACAGAGGTCCTTTGTCAGACCAAAGAGACATAGATAGAAGGGACCCTCAGATGCGTCTACATTTTCTATAAAGTATGTTCACTGCAGGAGAGAAGAACCAGAAGGTTTTCAAACTAGGGCAAGCCCTGGCAGGCATCTGTATGAGAAAGCATCCTGGTTTCTAAAGAGGAATGCCATAAATGTTCTTTGTGTCTTTTAGTTAAAGACATTTGGCATGTGGAACAGTGCTAAATAAATTTGCAAGGACACAGGTCACGTGCTTGCAACACTGGTAACTGTCTATTATTTTGTTTCTTCCAAGTTTCAATGCCCTACCAATGAGAAAACGAAGATAAAGTCATGTACTACTCCTTTTAAAATGAAGATTAAGGTAACATAGAAAAGAGCTAATTGGGTGGACCTTGGAATATATACAGAATCTGGAAGATACTGTAATACTCATCAACTTTTAATTTCCAGCAGGCACATCTTACATGTCAGTTTAAAGGGAGACCTGAGTTAAAAATATGTCACAAAAGTGATAACATACTGACTGTGCCCACTATGACAAAAACCTAACCTCTATTTGTTTGTATGTTGGGAGCCCAGTAAAGAAAGGGACCACCAGTAAAACAAGGGCAAGAAGGTTCTTGTTTTCAGTGAGCCAAAAGAATAGCTGTGCAGGTAAGAGCACATAATCCTCCACTAATCCAACTCATGATCCTTAATTCTTTATCCTCTGTTCAGTGGTTGTGCTTTCACGTTATGTTTCAATGATAAGTAGACTTCCGCATCCGTCAGCAAATGCTACTTTCATACACAGTGAAGCAGTGCTGATGGTGAGGGGGTTCATTAATGTCTCTTGTGTGCATTTTGTGAAGAGTTATTTTCCCCTGTGTCTCCTGGGACCCCTTATATTATATCCTGGTCATAAGGCTATTACTGCCTGAGAAGAAGGATGTTAGAAACCAAAGTAACAAAGGTAGTGATGCTCTACCATTGTAGTCAGCCCTTAATGCCTGGTGTGTTAATGTGATGTCATAAAAGGTGTCATTGTGCCCAAGATACACCCCAATCATGATGAGTATTTGAAAATTCATAGGTTATTTCTTCGCTTGATATATTTATTTCCTCCTGGTTCTCCTGCTATATGGAAGCAAGCAATTTCAAGGTTGATAGGCCAGGAGATCCCGAAGTATGGGAGGATTCAGGGAGTTAAAAGGAAAAATGTGTGCGACTTCCTAGGTTGAAGAGGTATTCCTGCTCAAGGACCAAAGCATCTCAATCAAGTTTAGGAAGAAATCTGTGTTTGGGGTTGAGTAAAATTATTCTTTTTTTACTGGTGGAGAAAAATGGCTATAAGCCATATTTAGAAAATTTGTTGACTGTAATTAAGCCTTTACGGGGGTCCCCAAGGTTTACTTACCTATAATTGAAAAAATGCAAATTAAGACAGTTAATCAGTGAACTGACTGGCTATTCCTACCTATCTAATGAATTAAAACTCAAAACACACAAATATGTCCAGTTGAGAACATTACCTGGGAACAAATTGGTAAATTTCTCAGCAAGGCTCTGGAGATTTTTTTTCCTAGGTTGCCCTGCAGTGCCTTCCTGCCAAGGTCTTTGCCAATTTAATCTTGAGCTGTTTGTCACAACTAGCCTTCAGCATTGGTAGACCATCAGCATATCTGGCATAACTCAAGGAAGTCCTGCAGGAAAAAAAGAACAGACCTCTTGTATACCTTTTCACCATGATTGATCCACTACTTAGAATGAAAATATTTTCTACCTAAGACCCAGTTATTAAACAGAAAGAATAGGACTAATAGCTTTGCAGATGTAATCCAACAATGTCTTAGCTAACACTGACCAGAGATCAGTACATAGTCAAGGATTGTTGTCTAAACAATAAATACAATACACTTGGAAAGTTCATTTTTACCTCAGATGCTATACTTGTATACTTTTACTAATATGTGGCTAGATTTTATTACCTAATTTTAAAAGCATTCCTTAAAATGCTTGCATTTCTAATACTTATGTTAGATCATTAACAATTTCATTAGCTGCCAACTCATAATAAAGTATTAGTACAGATTGTGTGCTTCTTTGCACAATCTGTCCCTAAAAACTAGGTATCAGAACAAAAAAAGAAAATGTGGTCTCATTTAAATAAAACATATTTGTTAGTGATTACTACCTATCAGGTAGTAAAAGTACTTTGATTGATTCATTAACATTGATAATGCTTGCTTTGGACGCTATAAGAGTGAGTGGCAAATTGGTATCTGATTTACCACTGTCTTAAGAATCCAGCTTTGCTAACTTTTACTCACTATTGATGTTGGAGGAGGAAAAGTGAGTGGAACAGAGCACCAAAATGAGGGCTTGCCCCTTTTTTTTTTTTTTTTTTTTATTTTTTTTTTTTTTTTTTTTTTTTTTTTTTTTTTTTTGGTCAATATATGAACATCCCAACATAGCTTAAGTGACAAAAGACAGAATGTTGCTGAGCCTTTTCACCACATCTTTGTTTCCCTGAGTTATTTATTGCTCCTGACTTGCTAAAGATTTTTTTAAGGTGTTATTGATATAGACTCTGGAAAAAAGTAGGCAGATATTTCAAGGTATTTCAAATGTATCATGGTTCTAAGGAGATCTAAAACCTTTTCAAAGCCTCACTGATTTTTTAAAAATATGGAATGTTCTTGGCAGAAAATTTGTGTCTTCTTTGGGGGATAATAATAGTTTAAATATAAATAAATGGTCAGCTTCAGTGGAAATATTCCAGTTTTCCAAAAGTAACTATTTTTTAACTTACTGTCAGTTTTCATATCGCAATTTTTCCCTGAAATGTGTAGGATAGACCCACTAAAAATATTTCTTGCCCCTCTATGTCAAAGCTATGTTATTTTGCCATTTAGAGATCTTGCAAACTACTAAAATGTACTTGTTCCATGTTGAGGAACATTTTTATACTCGATGCCATTAGCTTGGGCTTGGAAATAATGAAAATAAAATGTTTCAGTTCAAATAGGACTGAGATCCTTCTCCTAGGCTGCTAACCCTTTTGTATGCATCAAACATAATCCTTAGATTTATATTTCCAAAACAACTTCAAAATGAACTTGGTTTTTCTCTTTCATTTGGTCAGTACTGGGCTAAGGCAGCTTTTTTTTTTTTTTTTTTTTTTTTTTTTTTTTTAGCCCATGAACAGATTGCTTTGTACTTTGCATTTCCATGAACTGCCCTTTTATATCTCATTAATTTTGGGGGTTTTTGAAAATAGACATTCAACCTCAAAATTGTCAATCTCTACTTGCCTGCTGTAAATTCTGCATGCATAGTTAATGCCCTTATGCTTTGTGATTACATGCTTTGCTGTGACGGCATCCTGAAATGATCACAGTGCTATGTGAAGCTAACCCAATGCATCCTCCATTCCTTTTACATTTTGTAAAATTTGACATCATTTCTTTTTTTTATTATTTCTTAAAGGAGATTGTTCCATCTAAACTGCATTTGTTTTATTGCTGGCTGGCTCCAGGAAGTTCCCCATTGTTACGAGTGTAAAGGATTCCTCTAGGATTCCCTAATCAGCCAAAGTTATTTTCTATTCAAATAGGATATTTCTTGATAACATCATATCTTAGATTATTAAAAAGATATTGACTTTTATCTTGAAAGTTTTATTCTGAGATTTTTTTTAAGGAAATTGATTTTTGGATAAAAGGGTAGAGAATGGATTTAATATTCCACTCAGTTTCATTTATCTTATTGTGTAAAATACTAAGTAGGAATATGAGGGGAAGAGAAAAATTCAGATAGAAATGGATAAAGGAATATTATCTATGAACCTAGGAGGATTAACATTATATAACATGTGGGTTTCAGTATCTAGCTCCCCTAGATTCAAACCCATATTGCAATGGTCCCTAAGCTAACTCTGCCTCGATAGATACTGGCATGAGTGAATGTGTAGGTGGAAAGAAAGAAAAATTTGGAGGAGAAAGGCTGAAAGAGATTTCAGCAGTTTAAGGGGTAAAGCTGCACTTTCTTTCAAGAGTGTGATTGAGTTCTACATTTATGTTTTGTTTTTACTGTTACATAGCACATATTTAGGACAAGCCCAACCTTAATGACATAGTATGCCTTAGTGACTTGTGGTTTCAGGGGTATCCTGATAACTCCATGAGCTCTCAGAGTCACTTCAAGCATGTTTCACACAGTTCTTTGGCTATAGGTTTGTAAAGAATTAAACAGCAGCCTAAGTGTCAATGAGAAGAGCCACCATTCAGGACTATCTTCCCCCAAGTCTTTCCTCCGTTCAAAACACAAAACAAAGACAGTACATAGGAAGAGACTAGTCCTAGGTGATGTTGTGTTAGAGGTTGAGTGGAGTTGAGAAGAAATGAGTACAAACAGTGGCAGGGGACAGAAAACAAAAGGCCAGAAAATGCCTCATAGAAACAGCTTCACTCGCCTCTATTTGCTTTCAGAGACTGTAATAGAACAAGATGTGAGGAAACATCTGTTACGTCTTTTAAAATAGTACTTTGATATTTTGAAAGATTAGTGACAGGATTAGCATAATTCTAATTCTTATGGCTAGAGAGAACAGACAGACACCTATGGGATGGAAGAGTGTAAGTAGAACACAGCTCAGTAGAATTTTGAACTGAGGATTAGGCAGCCTAAGCACAGTTAGAGCATGGGTTTTAGAGAAAGCCTAAGCTTTCTGAATGATGAAAGTTTAAACCTTCTTCATTGTGTTATAGGAAACCAACTATCAGTCTTCTAGGTCACAATCTCAGGGATGATTGTTAGACTAAATGAGAGAAAATGAAATTTAAGGACATATGTCCCAGGATGGACATATCTAATTTTTAAAATGTAGGCTTCTGTTTTTAAATTATATGAAAATGAACAGTTTCCCTTAGACCAGATACAGGGATGTAATGAAAGAGTAAATTTTAAGCAGAAAGAGAGGACCCATAGCTAGTTTGAGAAATGGTAGAAATAGGGTTGCCTTTCAAAGACCATGTTAAAGAAAGCAAAACAAGCTCACGTTAAAGCTTAGAACACTAGAGTAGCTAAACCCCACATAAAATTATAAACAGTGGTTAGAGTTGGCTAGTAAGTGCATCAGAGATATGCATCAAGTACAAGAGCAATATGCAACAATCACATTACAGGCTCTGCTGCCCTAAGTGTGAAAAGCACTGTGGACCATCACAAGGTCAAAAGGCTTATGTGGAGAGTGCCTGATCTGGTCACCACCTGGTGTAGGGGCTGAGAACTCAGCAGACTTCCTGAGAGCACCTGATCTGGCCTCCATCTGGCATAAGGGCTGAGATCTCAGCAGACCACCTGAGATCACCTGATCTGACCTCCATCTGGTGTAGGGGCTGACAACACAGCAAACCACCTGAGAGCACCTAGATCCAGCTTCCACATGGTGATGAGATTCCCCAGAACTTCCTCAAACAGCGCCATATGCAACCCCCTAACTGGGGTTACATGAGGCCCCTCCCACATCCCCAAGGCAGACTTCTGCCCTAAGGTAGGGTAAGGCTGAGACCTCACCAGACTGCCTGAGAGAGCCTTATCTGGCCTCCACATGGTGTTGGGACTGAGAACTCAGACTGCCATTAGTTGTTCTATTTTTAGGTAACATCCTTAATTGTGCTCTGAGTACCCACTAGTAGAGGTCCAAACATTAGAGGGAAGCCTGCATGTACCTTACGGGATCCTGATGTGGGCTCCTGTTGCAGTTCCTGAGTAGCTGATCTGAAGCTATCAGTTCCTTCCAAAATAAAATCTGGGAGAGCCTGAAACCTAGATCAACCAGTTTTACCTAACCAATAAGAAAACAACCAAGGCACACCAACAATACAAACAGAGGCAAACTTCAACTCAACAAAAGAAGACTTGATTTTCATACTAGAATCACAAACAACAAAAGAAATTCACATGCCAAAATCACAACCAAAATATAATAAAATGGAATGCCAAAACACTCTGCTCCCACCAAGCTCCACCAGTCCGGTGGAAGAGACGTACAAGGAGAAACCCCTAAACATAACCCAGGACACAGAATTTAAAAGAACAATCATAAATATGATCAAGGAATTCAATGAATTTAAAGAACACACAAACAAACAAATCAAAGAACTAAAAGAAGATAAGGATAAAATTCTGAATGAATTCACAAAAAAGATAGAAACATAAAGAAAACTCAGGTTGAAATGAAGAAGGAAGGAAGTGAAAAAGTCAATAAGCCTACTTGGAACAATGGGAGAGTCTCACCACTAGAATGAATGAAATGGAAAAGAGAATATCAACACTGGAGGATAAAGTTGAAGAACTGGACCACTCAAGCAAAGAGTATGGAAAATTTATAGAAACAGTGAAATGGAATATGCAAGAGATGTGGGACATAATGAAAAGACAATATTCACGCAACATAGGCATAGAGGAAGGAGAAGAATTTCAGGTTAATGGTTTTGACCAGATCTTAAACAGGACTGTAGAAGAGAATTTCCAAAAATTGAGGAAAGACATCCCTATACAAATACAAGAAGCACACAGAACACCAAATAGGACCAGAAAAGAAACTCCCCACAGAATATCGTGGTGAAAACACTAAATGTACAGAACAAAGAGAATACTGAAAGCAGCAAAAGGAAATCAAGTTACATATAAAGGAAAGCCCATCAGAATTATAGCTGACTTGTCAATGCAAACTATGAATGCCAGAAAAGCCTGGACCAAGGTATTTCCAGTTCTAAATGACCAGCCCAGAATACTTTACCCAGCAAAAATATCTATTATAGTTGAGGGGGGAAGAAAAATCTTTTATGACATGAAAAACTTGAAAGAATACATGTCCAAAAATTCAGCCCTTCAAGGAATACTTGAAGCAATACAAAGGAGAAAGGAACAACTATATACCCCAGGGGTAACAAAAGGAAAAAAAAGGTATAATTGTGGAAAAACAAAATTAGACAAATAATGCAAACTAATCAAAATGATGGCAAACAAAACACATATTTCAATAAAAACTTTAAATATCAATGATCTGAACTCCCCAGTCAAAAGACACAGACTAGTTGAGTGGATTAAGACACAAAATCTTTTTGTTTTCTGCAAGAAACCCATCTCACCTTCGAGTACAGGACTACCTTAAAGTGGAAGCACGGAAAGAATATTCCAAGCAAATGGCACTAAGAAACAAGTAGGGGTTGCAATTCTAATATCTGACAAAATAGACTTCAAACTAACACTAATCGGAAAGACAAAGAGTGTCACTTCATTCTAATCAAAAGAACAATTAACCAAGAAGATATTACAATCCTGAACTTATATGCACCAAACTCTAGTGCACCCTAATTCATAAAAACAACACTACAGGACTTTAAGACACAGATTAACCCCAACAGTAATAGTAGGGGACTTCAATACCCCTCTGTCTCCATTAGACAGGTCAACCAGACAAAGAATAGACATCTTAATTAAATGATACTGTACGTGAAATGAACCTAAATCAGATAGCAGTTGCTCAGGAATTAATTTCAGCAATCAACAAGTGGGACCTCATTAAATAAATATGTTTCCATATAGCAAAACAAGAAATTGAAGAGAAAACCCACAGACTGGGAAAGAAATCTTTAACAAGTGACATATCTGACAGAGGTGTAACATCCAGAATCTCTAAAAACTCAAAAAAACAAGCAAGAAAGCAAATGACCCAATTATAAGATGGGCTAAATATCTAAGCAGAGAGTTCTCAAAGGAAGAAATAAAGATGGCTAGGAAACATCTTAAAAAGTGTTCAACATCTTAGTAATTAGGGAAATACAAATTAAAACCACAGTAAGGTTTCACCTTAACCTGTCAGATTGGCTAACATCAAGAGAACAAATAAGACCAAATACTGCCAAGGATGTGGAGAAAGGGGAATGCTCATTCACTGCTAGTAGAATTGCAAACTCGTGCAATCTGTATGGAAAACAATGTGGAGAAAGTCTTTAAAAACTAAAAATGGATGTACCACATCACCCAATTATTCCACTCCTTGGCATATACCCGAAGGACTTATCCTATTGTAGAGACAGTTGTACAACCATGCTTGGTGCTGCTCTTTTCACAATAGCTAAGAGATGTAAGCAACCTAAGTGCCTCTCAAGTGATGAGTGGTTAATGAAAATGTGGTACATTGATACAATGGAGTTCTACTCAGCAGTAAAGAAAAATGAAATAATGAAATTTTCAGATAAACAGATGGATCTAGAAACTGTTATACTAAGTGAAGTAAAACAGACTTGAAAAAACAATGTATGTCCTCCCTAATTTGTGGATCCTAGCACCAAATCCTTATAAGTGAGTGTATATCCTGATGTAAGAGCAGGAACCAGGAATATGAAAGGGAACCAGGGATATAAAGGGAGCAAAGGAAACTGAGAAAGAAGATTAGTAAGAGAAAGGTGTTACTGAGGGAGAAATATGTAAAATGGGTATAGTTAAAGGGGAGGGGGAGAGGGAAGGCTGTGCAAAGAACTATGGGAATAAAGGAGGAGGGAATTCTCCAAATACATTGTAAAAAACAAAAAGCCTTAAGCACAGAAGGAAACCTATGGGGATGAAGAAAGCCCTACCAGAAGCCATACAGTTGTTAAATGAAAATCCCAGTCTTAAGTGGGTTGTCGCCCTATGAGCTGTTGGCCTGAGGTGTCCTAGAGTTACCCAAACAAAAATGGCCATTGCCAATAATGTTGGTTGTACACTGGAAGTGAATGGAAAAACCTTATTGCTGAAGACACTGATGTGAGTGTGGGAGAGGGAGAAATTGTGCTTGCACTACGCTGGAAACTCCCTGCCAGTTGATGAGTGGCTTCTATGGTGCCAGAACTCTATATGAAGATGGCTCAGGGAGAATCAGTCCCTACAGTTCTGCTCAACAATGGACCCATATATTGCACTATCAACATGCCAAACAAGATTGTCCTGATAGTGCAATAGTGCATGTCTAGTGCACGTACAACAAGCAAATTTTCGATTAGCTAAAATTCCCACTCCTAGTGGTGGAACACACATCTGGTACTGTAGACCAGACCAACTCCCTGTGGCAGGAGATAATACAGGCCCCAGTGGGAAGCCACTGCAATTGTTTTGTTATATGGATGTGATGCACCTGCGAAAGTGCCATCCAAGCATTTGTGTTTCCACCCATAGGTTAAGTTATTTTAGCAGCAACTGTTTAGGTGTTTTTGCTTCTTGCTGTTTGTGTTTTTATAGTAGATGGAATCCCACTGAAATGGGACAACAGCCCATGGAAAACACATGATACAGAGACCTGAAAGTTCAGTACCTTGCCACAAGGGAGGGAGATCATCCCACACTTAACCAACCCCTCCAAGCCTCAGGGAATTTTGTGGAAGTAGTTGGCAGAAAGAATGTAAGAGCTGCAGGAAGGGATGGAGTGTTACCTGGAAGTCTCCTCAGACTGCTATGCTGGCAATCTATAGTCACACCTCCTTCCCTCACTCATCAAGGAGTCAAAGGGGGAGTCAGTTATCCCTCTTACCCGATCCCTCAACCTTAGCTGTGTGTGGGGATGGGGCTAAGGCTATATAAGTTGAGAACACCATGAAGTACCACTCTTGCCATTTTGTGTAGCTGTCAAGAAGTCACAGGATCTATATTTGGGTGTGAACTTTCCAGGGCAGCCAAAAATGAGGGGGGGCTCTCTTCTATAAATAAACCCCACCCTATGCTCTGTTAGTAAGGCCCAATAAACTAGTTAGGATATTACCTTTAATCCTAGTACTTGAGAGTCAGAGGCAGGCAGATCTCTGTGAGATCAAGGCCAGCCTGGTCTAGATAATAAGTTCCAGACTAGCTGTGGCTACAGCGAGACCCTGTCTCAAAAAAAAAAAAAAAAAAAAAAAAAAAAAAAAAAAGGGGAGAGAATAAAAAATAGACTTCAAATTTGTGACTTATAAATCACATTTATTATTGCCCACAGGAAATTTTATACTTTATGCAATGAATTATGTGCAGCAATAAATGTGTGTCATTTAAATAAAAAAAATATAAATTAATAAATAATAAAGGCTTATCCGAGAACATTGAGACTGAAGAAGGGTATGGGGGCAGCAAACACAGGGTGCTGTCTACTTTAGAGGTGTCCAACTTCCAGCCCCAGTGGAGCAAATAGAAGCAGTCATTTCGATCCTTGGCAGTAGCTGATATACATGACCTCAGAGTTTAAATAAGGCTTCAGGGGAGCAATGCTGTGTAGAGCATTCCAACTTTCAAGAGCATTAGTATTGGTCCTAATCAGTACTTTACCCTGTTACTTCAACAAGTTACTTTATCTCTAAGCTTCAGTGTCCTCAGCTGTGAGTGTAGTAATCATTCTTACTTGAGAATTTTTGAAAACTGAGTCACAGAATTTAATTAACATAACTAAGGCAATGCCAGGCACCTCTGCTTAAGTGCTCAATTAATGTTAGTTATTATTATTAGAACTTCACTTACTTATGTTAATTTACTCATCTAATTTGAAAATACCACTGTTACAATAAAAAAATCAAAAAATAGAAAGCAATCATGCTAAATAGGTGTCTTTACATCTTTTAGGGAAAAAACAAAAAACAAAACACCATGCCACATGTCTTTGGTCTTTCTAATATCTTTTCCTTAGGAAGCAAAACTTCAGCTAAAACTTTTCAGTTGGAAGCTACTTTGAATAAGCATAAAGGAAGCCCATTTCTTTGAAATAATAAAAAAAGTAGTTCAAATGGTACTTAGAAATAATTATATCACAAAAGTGGATTAAAGTAATGGATAAAACATATACTTTGGCAAAAAAAATTAAAGTCACATTTTCATTAAAATGTTCAATTTGACTTATTGTCTGTGTGTAATTTTGTTCAAGGTTAGTTGTCTGGGTTTCTCACCCAATAGCTGCATTAGCAGGTGTTTTGAGCCAAACCACTGGGTTTGTAAGTGCCTTCTCACGGTCAACCAATGTATTAGGTTTCTTCACAGGATTCCTGCATCAGGCTGGGAGAAAAAATAGGTTATGAAGAAGAGCAGGCTCTCATAATTTTGCTGCAGATTGGCATATCATCTATCTGAAAATGGAATCCGTGGTAAAAATTCCCAAACTGCTGAAGAGATCCATTCAATTTTCCCAAGAATCAAACTTCAAGAACCATTTAATAATATGATAGATGTACCTTGTTGTATTCTAATTCTATAATCCCCAAGAAAATCAACACTACCTCAGGCATATCACTTTACCCTCTTTTTTACTTGTGGCACAAAATAGAATTAACTAATTTTCCATTCATTTTTGAAATTGACAGACTGATAGGGGAACTATCACGGTTAATGGGGAGGAGAATGAAATTTTTCTACTGCTTCCACAGAAATCATGATAGATCTGTTCTAATAGTCACATTGCTGTCTCACCTGTCCATTACTATAACCTCCAACCCAAGGTGTGATGGGAAAGACTGAAAACATGGAACCTGGTCAGACATAGTGAAAATTCTGAAATCAATGAATAAAATAAGTATAGTGTTTGAGTTTCATTAATTAAATCATCATTAAACTTTGGTATATATCAGCTTGTTTTAAAAAAGCCACATTTTTTTCTTTAGCAAGCTTTGGGTTGGGGCAGAAAAAATGCATTTGTAACATTCTGCAGGTGGTGTTGATACAAGTGACTTAAAGACTATAGCTTGAGAACCACTGCACTAATAATCTAGAATTTGCTTTTTAAAGCTAACTTCAGACACTTAGTTGGTATAAACTAAGTACTATAGTTTAGGAAATCCAGTATATTTCCACTAACTCATGAATCAATCCAGAAATGTTTACTTTTCTATATTATTGTATGTTGGATGTGTTACTAATATTTTTTTATGTTTTAGTGGCAAAGAACCAATTCTTTAGTGTTGAGAGGGATTCATCTGTACAAAGGAAGATTCTGCTGCTTTCTTAAGGATCAGACTTTATGAGCTTTTTGAGTGATAGAATTGCTTATTTGATTGCAATCATTTTTAACCTTGTGTAAAGGAAAATTCTTTTTAGTTTAAATAAAGCATAGGGAGAAAATAGCTGCACAGTTAATGGCATCAGAGAGGAGTTAAATCCAACTTTCATTGACCCTACTTACTCCATGATCATAAGAAGTTACTTTTCTCGATCAAAAGATATGAAACCAAGAGTCCTAGTCACATCAGAGAGCAGAAGCCACAGGGGTTAAAGTCTCTTAGCTTATAAACCTGTGGTTAATTACCTAACCTCACAAGTCCATTTGCATTTTTATGCAGCTATATAGTCAAGTACTTATGTTATACAGCAAGCAACACATGGGAATGGCATTTCAAGGAATAGCAATTGATGTCTCTCAGTATTTCACATTGCAAGACAATCTACCATGTGCAAACATCCCTGAGACTGGAATAAGATTTCTAACCTCTTCATTTGTTTCTTTTTTTTTTTCTTTTATTACATCACATATAGAATCTGGGCTGAAAGGGAGTCTGGGAAATGTAGTTTTTCTCACATCTATAGTTCAGTCCATGAAGCCAGTAGAGGTTGATGCAGATAGCAGCACTCATTATGTAGCACATGGCTAATTAAGAGCAGGAAGAAGGTAAACAAACAAACAAAAAATACCAGCCTGGTGATAGACATTTAAACACACTTAGGTAGTGACTTGTCACACCAATTTTGGGGGGTTGGGGAGGGGCAGTATGTTTCAGTGTTCTCTAGGGAGCCCAAGCTGGCCTCTACTCTTGATCATCCTGAATCAGCTTCCTCAATGCTGAGATTACTATGACTGGCTTGTCACACCATTTTTTAAAGTTACCCTATCCAAAAGGCAGCAGTATCAACCAGTAGATCAGGCCTAAAGTTGTCACGCTTTTACCTCCACTGCAAAACTCTGCAAATTCTGTGGCCATCTATAGTTTAGTGAAATGACTGTGATGATATAACCTAGTTTATAAAGCTGTTCTAAGAGGTAACACAGGAAATGATTGAGAATTTCTTCAAATAGTGTTTGGTACATAGCACATACCAAATAGTTTATTAAAACAGAGATGACAGGTAAAGAGGAACAGACTGGCTGAATGCTACTTAACCTATAAGATCTTGCTACAGTAGTTGATAGTTTCTCTGGAGAGGTATTCACAACATAGGAAAAGTGAAGTGGGTACTAAGATCAATAAGTAAAAGTCAGAGAATGCATGAACTGGGCCTGTGCTTAGCTTCTTTCATCTCCACCAGTCAGGAGGTAGAAATAGTCTATAGATAAAAATCTTTCCATTGTAGGGCCATGAAATTGAAATGTAACCCTTTGTGACTTCTCCTTTTTCATCCTTCAGTACCGACCACAAACTCAACTAACCTTGGAGTAATTGCTACCATTGCAAATTAAAATCTAAAAATATGTGTTCCTCTTTGGAAAACTTTTGTTACTTTGGAATTCTTCAATTCTAAGAAGAGAGCTTTGTCTTCAGTGGTAGTTGGGATTTAGAAATATAAAAGGTAGTAACATGATATTGTTTATTTGGAGATGAAGAATAGGAGAAGGTGGGTGGCTGATTTATAATGTGTTCACTCTTCTTGTGATAGTTTGCTTATTTTGGCAATACTGCTTATACAACCATAGTACTGCTTTGCTTTAATTGTAAACTGTAACCATGGTTGTGTGACTTTGGGGATTTGCTTGACCCAGGTGTATCTTTTCTCTCACTCTAGCTGGACAGCGCCACATCACTCATCCAGGCAGCCAAGAACCTGATGAATGCTGTTGTCCTCACAGTGAAAGCATCTTATGTAGCCTCAACCAAATACCAGAAGGTCTATGGTACAGCAGCTGTCAACTCTCCAGTTGTGTCTTGGAAGATGAAGGCTCCAGAAAAGAAGCCCCTTGTGAAGAGAGAAAAGCCTGAAGAATTCCAGACGCGAGTTCGAAGAGGTTCTCAAAAGAAACACATTTCACCAGTGCAGGCTTTAAGTGAATTCAAAGCAATGGATTCCTTCTAGGACAATAGGATTTAAAAATGCAAAATCTTTTTTTCTGTTTTTCTTTCTTTTTCATTTTAAATCCATATTTGTATGCATACCTGCCGACTTGTATGCCTCTGGCATGGGGAAATTAAGGAAACAGTGTCTGTTTGCATGTAAGATGAGATGAGGTCAATAAGATCCATCTGTAACCTGGGGAGGGGACGGGTCATTCCTGTCCTGAGGTGGCACAGAGCTGTTCTTTGCAACATTCTCTTAAAGTTGGGCAAAGAGTTCGCATTGCAATGTATGGGAGTGGGAGGGATGGGAAAAATAAACTAACTTTACAAAAGCAAACTCTAATGCATGCAAGAATCATTAGGTTGGCAGGTATATTCATAAGTGAAAAACCTGGAAGTGTACGGTAGAACATAAAATTTGTATTGCTTCTGTTTCAGTGCAAAAATGTACTACCCGCTTACGTGTGTGGCCCACAAATTGAACAATTCAATGTTGACATCCATCCATGATATTATATGGATTGTTAACTGAGGAATCTAACTAATCCCATCTAATATGGTTCTTTTAATCAGCATTCTGTTCTTTATATTCCGGTAGTGCCATTGGTAGTGTTCATGTTTTCATTTTTCCCCTTCACTGAAAATGGTTATCATCTGAGACAACTAAATCCTGCAGGCACTTGCAGCACGATGTGGAGATCAACCTTTCTTCCTTCCAACCCTTCCTTTCTTTTTAAACTTGAACTCTGATTTTGCTAGAAATAGAAGGCCCAGTGGTGGAACGTTAGAGGAACGGAGACTGAAGTGTGTGAAGGCTTAGCGGCAAATAGGTGTGTAGCTTGGAGTGCCAGTAATCTAATTTACCATTGTATTCACTAACACAAAATAAACATATTTAATCTTAATCCCTGAACAATGTGTTCTTTCTCTAAGTGTATGTTTAATAAAAGATCACAGAATCTTCTTGAAAATTATTTTAAAATTCTATTTTTTTTATAAATCAGAACTTAATTAATTATATGCAGTTTCTCAGTCCTTTTTTAGGGCCCAAAATTTTAATTTATGGTTTGTTTTATCATTTGTTTTGATTCCCTTTCAATGGAATCTAAAATGAGAAATTCTTGTAGTTCAATTTTCTGGACCATGGTTCGCCCTTAGCTAATTTGGGGGGGGGGGCAGTATTTATTTTAAAGTTAAGGTCAGTAATTTCAAAATAGTTCCAAAACAACCACTTATTTAAAACAAGAACAACAAAAATCCATCACTTCACACTTCACCTGCCTTCTCTACAGGATGGAAAGAAGTATGGATAGTAAGGGCTTAAAGAAAGGAAATAAAGGACTATCAACCTGGTGTTAACAATTATGCAAAAAGGGTTGACATAATGCTACTCAAATACCCAAGTGAAACAAAATTAGCAGAACTAGCTCTCTAGATTTCCTATGTTACTCTGGTGTTTAAAGGGGAAGATGAGGTAAGTATTCTTCAGAAGCTATAGTGTGTGCTGGGCTCTCTGCGCGCCCTGGAAGCAGCATGGAGGGCCTGGCCACGTCCCGCAGGCTTCTCCAGCGGGCCGTGTCCTGTGGCACCGCGGCTCGTGTCTCCTGGATGCGACGCTGGCCACGGCAGCGGGTGGGTCTCTGTCCATCGCTTTTTGGTGCTGAAAAGTCCCTCTGCTGCTGAGGTCTACTCAGCCGGTCCCGTCCTTATTTCACCCGTGTACTTTCCTCAGGATGCGAGGTCCACTGGCCACTGAACCACACGGGAAGAGTACGAGGACAGCGAAAGCTAGGGTGTCTGCAAGTCGGTGACGGAGGAATGCTCCCCCCGGAGAGGCTGGGTCGCTGGTAGTAAGACACAAGACTCAAGACTTGGCTTAGCCCGTGTCACAGCTTTTATTAAGTGTAGCTTCAAGTGATCCAGCTCTCTGCGACCCAGCTCTCTGATATTGAGAGAAAGACTGGGATATTTATACCATGGGGGTAGTGGTAAAAGCTTTGGCTGATAGATACTTTGTGAGACATTCAATTTGCATATGGAAGTGGATTTCTACCATGCTGCCAGACTGCTGACTACCTGAAAAATCACACAGGAAAGCATGGTATTCCTAGAGCCAGAGGCCATGTTTATGTTATGGCATTTGTGGCGGGCACTTCAGAAGGAGAGTCAGGAAAAATGCCAGGAAGGCACCCCACTATGAAATGAGTCTCAGCACATAACTCCGAGCTTCCTGAGCTATCCGGATATGAAGAGACTTCTACTTCACATAACAGAGGCCCCCAACAAGAAGCTCATAAAAGAAACTCATAAAATTCAAAAGCTTGCTGGAAATTCTTGAAATACAAGCAGCAGATATCAGAGGATACATGTGGAGCATGTCCTTGACTTTGACCTATAAAATTTTACTTAAATATTTCAGTATTTATAAGCAACATGTATGTGTATGCTTTCTGAAAATCAGTCCAGTTTTTTTTCTAGAAGTAAATGCCAAATTTGCTCCATCCTTGATTTCCTGCCCTTTCCATGGTTGCTCTTGTGATCAAGAACACTACACAGGAAGAAAATTACCTAAAGATACTTTGCTGAGAGTTGCTACAGCAATCAGATAGCTGCTGAGTTTCCTATTCTCAAGACCTGCAGTCTAACTGAGAATATGCCAGAGAACTACACCAGAGTATGAGATAAATAAGGCAGCAAAAGAACCGCTGGGTCAGACTACAGAGTCAGAAGCTATTGAGACTAGTGTTATATAGAAGACTAATCAACAAAGTAGGATTTAGGAATAACTAAATTATTAGTAATTTCAAAGATTTATTATCTTTAGTTTGTGTCTATGTGTGGGTATGTGTACATGAGTGCAGGTGCCTGTGGAGAAAGATCATCAGATACTCTGGAACTGTAATTACAGACAGTTATGAGCTGCCCAATGTGGGTGCCAGGAATACTTTCCTTCTGGTGTCACTCTTTTGTCACAGATTCCTGTAGTTAGTTCACAGGGTCTCTGAAAGGTCATCAAGCAATGTCTCCAGCCTCTGTAACTATATTTTTGGCGAATGACAAGTATAAATCAATTAATTTCATAAGAAAAATGACTGGAAATTGCAAAAAGTAAGGGAAGAAAAACAAGAACAGTCACAGAAAACATGGGACCAAGGGAAATAAATATGACAACACAGAATGAGGCTAAACCATTTTGGTACAAATGTAAATATAGGGAGGTGATGCTGGAAGATACTGATCAGAAGATGCATCATGACAGGCAATAACTTCTTGGGTAACTAGATATAGAGCAACAAAATCATCATTGTATAAAAAATTCACTCCAGAGAGATTTAAGTGTCAACAGGCTGAGTATCTGGAATGCAATATATTAAGACACACTATGGTATGTATATCGATCTGTTTGAGAAGACACAGAAAAGATAATCTCTCACCCAACCTTGCCTGAAAAAAAATATTTCCCAAAGAATTAGGTTCCAAAGGATGGATATTTCTGGTGGGAGAAAACAAAATGTTTCCTTTGATTCATTTTTCTAGGACTTCCAAGATTCAAAATACAAAATCATTATATGGACTTAAGGACCCAGAAGAAGCAGTTTACCTAAGACATTTTATGAGCTTTTTTTGCCATGAGGTGTTGAAGAATATGAAGACCATTTCATTTTTAGAAGCCAACACTATAACAAATTGGTCGTGGTTTAGCCAATGGTGAAATAGACTATCACTATGATGTATGATATCACTAATTTTTGAGCATCTATTGTCTGTAGACCACCTTTTAGACATGAGTTTTCAAGGTATGTTCAGCAGAATTCCTAAGCAATATAACCCTTAAATGTACCATGGTTAGGAGCTCCAGAGATGGCTCAGCAATTAAAAGCATTGTCTGCTCTTACAGAAGACCTGGGTTCAAATCCCAGCACCCACATGGCAGCTAATAACTATGAAATCCTTAACTGTCCCAAGGAAATCCCATGCTCTCTTCTGTCCTCTGCAGGCACTGCACAACATGGGTGTACTTAAATACATGCAGGCATAACGTTCATGCAAATAAAATAAAAATAAATCAATAAAAAAATTAAAAGCAACATGGCTTGCTTAGATAAATTATCACTAAATTTGTGCCATCACTTATTAACATAATTAAAGAAGTCTGGGAGAGCTTCACTGGAACGTATGAGTGGGAGAGGGAGTAAATTAGCTACAGGAAACCTGTGGCAGAAGAGTGACAACAGAAGGACAGTGGGCTAGGGAAACAGTATAACCAACATATTAAACACAGCGATTTCCTGGGAACTGTAGAAAAACTAAGCATTTGCATTAAGCAATCGAATTTCCAAATAAGAAAACAGATATAATCAATATTGTGGAAAAGTTTGGGGAATTTTGCTTGACAGCTCTATCCCTTACCTGGTAACAGTACAGTCAGGAGAAAAAGCAATAAATTCCTGGTTTCTCAATTACAAAAGAAGGAAACTTGTGTCTAGTGTTCTACTTTATCTGGTGCTTGATAGAAGCAATGATTTGTGCCTTTTTTTTTAACTCAGAGAGCTATAAAAAATGTATTCTAGTTTGATTATCAGGCTGGAGGACACAGGAAGTAGTTGAAGGTAGACAGAAAGCACATACATTCAAGACCAATGTGCTCCAGGAGGTATGAGATTATAGGAAAATAACAGAACATCAATGTTTGTGAAATCAAAAAGGAGGGGTGAGACTTCCAGAGATAGAGGACAGTTAGGAGCAGTTGCAAATGCAAGGGACTTAAGGGAAAAAGAACACAGAGATTTTGAACCACACATGCTTAGAAATTAAAATGCTCCAAGTAAGAAGCTCATCCCCTGTACAGTTTCATCTGCAAAACTCATCAAAGGCAGCTACTTCTTTTTCAAATATCCAAACTTATACTATATATATGGTAACCCATCTAGATCTACTAGAAATGCATTAGACTAAATAAATTTATAAGAATATATGCCATGAAAATAGTAACCAAAAAGGAGAGTACTGACTGTTCTAATATCAAACAAAACAAACTTGACAAAGGATCAATACATCAAGAAAACATTAGCATTCCTGTTTGACAGAGGACTCCAGCTTGGTTACCACGATCCATACGAATCATTCATAACTCCAGTTCTAGGATATCTGATGCACCCTTCTTTTGTCACGGTATACATCACATGTGAGTACACTTACATACATGTAAACAAAATATTTATACACATGAAGTAAAAATAAAATTTAAACTAACTCAATGACTTATTGATGGTGATTAAAACAGAGACTCACAACAGGTCACCATTTGCAGAATAAGGTACTGTGCAATGCTCAGTCCTAATGGGGCATCTATATCTCACCCCGCTTCCCAAAGTTCAGAGAGCCTTTAGAAGAAGGGGCAGGAAGATCATGAGCCAGAGACAGTGGGTGACTAGAAGAAAAGTGATTTCTGTGTGGCTGCACGCCTGAACTCACAGAAGTTATGACAGCACACTCTCAAGACAGACAAAATCCCACTATGGAGAGAGGAGTTGGGCATGAAGTGCTACACCTAGCTGAGGAAATATTGGCCAAGATCTTCAAAAAATTTAAAATCCCAACTCACACTATGAGGCTATTACTATCTTAGTATTAAAGATGGACAAGCACACTGTAAGAAAACAGGCCATTACCTTTGCTGACTATGGATTTAACAGTTGAGGAAATAAAGCTCAGCAGTATCATTAAAGGATATTTTCTTTTGACCATGGTTTATCCTTTCTGAAACTGTTAAAATTTAATCCCTTTTATGAAATATTAAGAGGCTGAGGGTGACCAGGTCAACCTCATAAGGGGTGATAAGCTATCTGCTTTTGTAACAGTAAGGGATCAATCAACTGGTTAAATGTTTACATTAAGAATGGGTTTATGCCAGGCATGGTGGCACAGGCCTTTAATCCCAGCAGAGGCAGAAGCAGGAGGATCTTTGTGAGTTTGAGGCCAGCCTGGTCTACATAGCAAGTTCCAGGCCAGCATAGCTAAATGTAAAAATCTCTACATAAAGCGCAACCACAGAGTTATAACTCTTTTATGTAGAGAGTTTATATTCATCAGTGAGTAAATTTTAAGTTACATTTTTATATTTGGTTCCCAACACTCACATCAGGGGACTCACAGTTGCCTGTAACTCTAGCTCCAGGGATCCAACACCTCCTTCTGGTCTCCATAGATAACCCCACACACAAATTTAAAAGACAAAAATAAATTTTTTAAAAAAAATCATGTTGGCCAGGCGTGGTGGCACAAGCCTTTGATCCCAGCACTGGGAGGCAGAAGCAGGAGGATCTTTGTGAGTTTGAGGCCAGCCTGGTCTACATAGCAAGTTCCAGGCCAGCTGGAAAGACCCCCCCCCAAAAAAAAGAATGGGTTTATTATGAAAGTCATTTTTTTCTTTTCTGTTTACCCGTTGTACCTTCCAAAATAATACCCTATATAAACTCAAGATTCTGGCACCAGTTTAGATCTTTCAACCTTAGGCCAGAGGAAAGAATAATGGAATAAGATGAATGATTATGTATCTCTGAACAAATGACAGCTATTTTCAAATATACAAAGTTGGTAAAACACAGAAAATCAATAAATGTAAATACTTCTTTAACAAAATTGACCCTTTTATGATGAAAAACACTTAAGCTAGGAATAAAGGAAACTACCTCAGAATAAGATAGGCCATAGGGACTGGAGAGATGACTCAGAGGTTAAGCACATGCATGGTTCTTCCAGAGGATTTGGGTTCGATTTCCAACATCCACGTGGTGCCTAACAACCATCCATAATTCCAGTTCCAGAAGATCCAACACCTTTGTCTGGCCTCTGCACACAGGTGCACTTACATACATGCACACAAAACGCTCATAAAATAAAAATAATTTTTTTATATGAAAAGAAAAGGAAGGGCCAGAGTGATGGCTCAGCTCTTAAGAGCACTGGTTGCTCTTGCAGAGGACTCAGGTTCAATTCCCAGCACATGGTGGCTAACAATCATCTATAACTCCAGTTCCAGGGAAATCTCTCCTGACTTCTGTCATCATTGTATGACACAGATGTCCTTACATACATGCAGGTCATACATTCACACACATAAAATAAAAATAATAAATGAAAACTACATAAAATTTAAAAAAAACAAGAGCCCATATTGAAAATCTTAAACAGTTGAGAACTGGAGAGGTGGTTCAGAGAGTAAGAGAACCAGCTGCTCCTGCAGAAGACCTGGGTTTGAATCCCAGAACCCAAATGGTGGCTAGCAACTGTCCATAACTCCAGTTCTAGGTGATCCATGAATAAATGTTTATAACTCAATGAATAAATGGTTAAAACTAATAAATTCATCAATGTTGCACAATCTAAGAGCAACAAGTGAAAGATATAAACCAGAGTTTAAGAAAATAATTCCATTTACAGTAATATGGAAATGAATCATATGCTACTGCAATGAAAGAGTGTTTTCCAGATAGCCAAAAAGTTACTCATATAAACTCACTCACTGCACAAGCTAGACAAAATCCATCACAGAAGTGAAGAAATGGATAAAAAGCCCCACTCCCCCTAATCTCAGTTGATAATTGCTGAGAGAGGAAGAGTTGGCTTTCTTTAAGGTTGTTATAGTAGATAGGTTAACCAGGTTCCAATGGATGGATGCATACCAAAGGACACATAAATTTGACTTAATGGGCCTTAGTGTGTATATCTGACAAAACACATGAAATCTGGTGGGAAGGGTCCATAAGAGAGATGCACATATACAGATAAGGGAGAGTTTCTAAATACCATCACAATTTATTGTATGAAGTTCGACAAACAAATTTAAAAATCAGTATAAAAATAATTAAAATTCAGCAGTAATTAGTGAAATGTGAATAAAAACAATACAAAGAATAAGAATGATTTTTTGAAATGATTAAGAAAAGATTGATGAACTCTTAAACAGACTAGCCAAATGACAGCAAACAAAACACCAATACTTTCCATACCATTCTATAAAATAAAATAAGGACTACTACAAGCTCTTATGAAGTCAGTATTTCTCAGATACAGAAACAAAATGAAGTTGTAATAACAAAACCAGAAAATTATGTGCCATTCTTCCTGGCACCAACCACTTCCTTCTTTTCATTCCCCAAAGTTCCAATTGTTTCTCCCACAGAACAAGTTCAGTAGATCACCTAGATGATGACTCCCACTCCAAGAGCACAGTAACGAGTGAAGAAATGAAGTTCAACAAATATTTTAGAACCAAATTAAACTTAAAACACAGCTTACCAGAATCTTTGTGAGACAACAAATGCAATTCTAAAAGGGAATGTCTATAAGCAACAAATGCCAGTACTAATTGATTGCTAAACCTTCAGCCAAACTGAAAGACATAAACTATCACAGAAGACAAAAAATGAGCATGGAAAGAAAGGTAGTAACAGAGTCCCCCAGTGAAGAAGGAAAGCATAGATCAATTTCTTTCACGGGCATAATGACAAATATCCTGGGGGGGATATTTGTAAACCAATTTTAACAACACAGTAAAACATGTGCATCATGATCTGCCTGGTTTTATCTAGGGATGAAATGTACAGAAGTTAGCAAAATTCTTTAGTGTAGTGGACTGGATCAGTAGGGAAGGAATCCAAGTGTTGTTTAATTTGGGAGTGATCAGACATAATAAAAGAGATATGAAATTTTGCCTCACAGTGGGGGAAATATCCATCTGTGAGTGAAGTGTGGGGGGGTGTACATAGAGTGGGTGGGTCAGGGGAAGGAGAGGTCCTGAGCCAGATGAGGTAGAGGGCTGTGGATAGGTCCAAATTGTCAATGGCTTTAGGATCAAGAGCAGACTGGTAGGGCAGGGGACTGGGTTTAGACAGGTAGTTGTTAGAGGAGGTTTTAGCTCAAAAGATCTGGTGGATGTGGCAAACTGTACAGAGGGAGGGACCAGACTGAAAGGCAACGAAAGCTTGGATATAGGGTACCTCAGACCATTTTCCCATTTGATGGCAGAAATGGTCAAAGTCAGTAAGAATTTAAAAATATAAAATCCCATTTTCGGGACATAAGGATCCACTCTCCAATGTACACTGTGGTCAAACCATGTTAGTAAATAATTAAACATTGAGCTTACTATTGCCTCGGAGTCCTAGAGGTTGCAGACTCTTAAGCAGAAAGGCCAGAGGATGATAGAGAAATGAGGAAACAGGAGAGTGAGAGTAGAGAAAGACTGCACAGTGACAAGGAGAAAAGTGAGAATGGAAGATGCAAGCTACCGAGGAAGAGAGGAAAACAGCATGGAGAGGGTGGAGGTACCCAGGGTACCAATGAGCCTCACTGAGGGGCATCCCTGAAGGACACTGGGGAGTGAATGAGACCCAAGGCATCTACAAGGTGTCCCTTGTTGAGGCTGAGGAGCCTCCTGAGAGTGAAGGGTGTAGCCTGGTATGCTGGGAGAGAGAGACAGACAGACAGACAGAGAGACAGAGACAGACAGAGACAGACAGAAACAGAGAGACAGGCTTGAGATCAGGCCACCCAGATTGGAACACTTACCAGAAGAAGAAGGAGAAAGTAGGATGTCCAGAGGCAAGGTTGCATTGTGGTGGGCAAGGAGCCAGCCCTGGGTGGGTAATCTGAGGCCCTTATGTTGTGGGATGTGTCACCAGAGAAGACTACTCAGATAAAATTTTGCCAAATGAAAGTTGTTACTGACCAGGGCTACTACACAAGGGTGTTGGAACCCAAGTGTGTAGCCCCAAGCCATCTCTAGGGTAAGCTTTTATACAGAGAAACCATAACCAGGGGTGAAAAGTTTATGTACCCAAGCCTAGAGGTGGAGAGCCCCCTGTTAGGTAGGCATCCTCCAAAAAGCTAGAACTGAACAGGGGTGGGTCTAGAGACCGACACCGAGAGATGCTGAGTGCACTGGGAAATGGGGAGCCGCTGTCATCATTTTGTAAATGGAGCCGTGAACCGCAGATGAGACAGGGCGTGAAAAGCTGGCGGAGACCATGGGCAGGACATGCTGATGGCATGTGCATTTCAAAAATGAGAAAGAAAAAGCCTATGAGAATTCATGCCTTTGTAAGTCATCCTTTCCCCGATGTCATAAATGATGTAAAACTCAAATAGAAGGTATTCTGTTGGTTCTGTCAGCCCTGGGATATCAGAGGGCATGGGTCTCCCAAGAAGGGGGAGGAGAATTTGGCAAAACATCACCTTAACAATTTCTATTCTAATAAGCAACAATTATTTTGCAGAAGCAAGCCAAGCATAACCTACAGAAGCCATCAATCTGTAGTTAGCAAGTGCTCTCCAGGACACTCTGACCTGTTCCCAAGACAACCAGGGTCCAACTGACATGTGTTCCCATACCCTGGGCCAAGTACCTGGTAATTTCAGAGGCTAGAGTCAACCTAAACTTTAACATGATGTAGCTATGGTCAAGAAGGCTCACTGTTATATTCCCCATTGGTTCTAGGGGTATGAGTCAAATCCTAGACTCATCAAGGAGGTTATATTGTTCTCTTAGGAACATGATTTTTACTGTATTTACTCGTGGTCTAATATAGCTAGTCAGGCAATTGATCAGACAAGGTCCGACTGTCAGAGCCATGAGTAGGAGGACTAGAAGCCCAGCTAAGGCTGTGAGTAGGGTAATAAGCCATAGAGACCAGGAATATAAAGACTGATATTAGTTGTCAGACTAGTGCTAAATTTTTCCTGATAATTTCAGACCAATTTGCAAAGAAGTAGTAGGTCTTTTCTAAAGCTGTATAAAGGCTTTTTTATTTTTTCATCTGCACCATTTTTGTTAGAGTCTACCTGACTTTGTATCTGAGGGATAATGTGGACCAGTACCTCCTGGGCCTTCAAACTGGTTAGAGGATGTACATTTAGGCCTGTTTTAGGGTTTTGGGTCTGGCTAACTGGAACTTTTTCCAATAGTCACAGTTGCAAGGACTTTCCCATTTCCAGTTTTCCTAAGCAATTCCCCTGGGAGAAAAAAAAATCCAAAGTCCAGATGCAACGATAAGGGAATTCCTTTAAAGGGTTGGAGGTCCAAGTGACAGATTTTCCAGTTTCTTTTGCTTTTCTTTAACTGAGTATAATGGATCCATGAGGAGAGTCTAGCTACTTTCACTGTTGTAGGTATAGTAAAAAATCACAGGATACAGGTCTTTCCAGGATGGTTCAAGACTCTGAGATGGGACTCTGTTGATCCATGTCAAGTCATTGGACTAGGACTTGTAGACTGGTTCTGAGGCAGACTGGAGACCAGATCCTTGGACTGTCTGGTAGATGGCCCTCTGGGCCTGTTGCAGGGCCTGTAATGACTTGAAAAAAGAGTGATTAAGAACCCTGCCTGGTATGGAGTCCATCTAGCTCTGAGTAGGGCAAAGGGAAGGAGGTTGGCTCAACTTTGAACTGTTATCATAACCAATTTGGTTAGGGTCTTCTTTAAGGTCCTGTTTATTCTTTCTCTCTGTCCTGAACTCTGTAGCCTATAGGCACAGTGTAACTTCCAATTGATATTTAATGCCTTTGTCAAATTTTGAGAGATTTTGGATGTGAAAGCCAGGCTTTTGTTAGACCCCAAGGTGCGGGGAAGTCCAAACCTAGGAACTAATTCTTAGAGCAGTTTCTTTGTCACTATGGAAACTGTCTCAGTCCAGGTGAGATAAGCTTTCATCCATCCAGAAAATGTGTCTGTGAATACCAAAAGATATTTGTACCTGAAGACAGTTGGTTTAGTCTCAGTGAAGTCCGGTTTCCATTGTTCCCTGTGGGTGGTGCCATAGGCATGTATTCCCTAAGGCATTTTTTTTTTTTTTTTACATTTACCTGGGCACAGGCAAGCTTTGGTGAGGCAGTCTAGTGGGGGAATGTTGTCCATGTTTTTTTTTCCTCTGGTGTGTAGGCAGGCTTGTGAGGCAGGCTTGGTTCTGGAAATGTGACCAGGTCCCAGAGGGACCCCACTGGTTCTAGGTCTGCCTTCCAAGCGGCCAGATCCACTATCCTTTTTTCCTTGTGCCTCAGGGGAGTCTTTTTGGAAGGAGTCCTCTCTCCTGATACATGTGCCCCATGCACATGAGCTATGATCATAGCATACCAGCTGTTGGTACACACAGTGATGGGTTTCCCCTTTTCCCATTGGACTGTAGCCCCAAAATACCTGATGTCATTCTGGACAAAGCTTCTTCCATCCATGTACAGTACCTCATTTGCCTCTGGCAGTGGGACATCAATCAAATCTGGCCCAGTAGATTAGATCAGGTCAGTCTCCTCAGTGCAGTCATACAGGAGTTCCTCTGGGTCCTCATCTGGCAGCAGGCTTGCTGGGTTCAGGGACAATGTCCTGTAAAATCTTATACAGGGTTGATTTAGGAAGAGTGCTTGGTAAAGAGTCATTTCGGGTATTTGACATCCATCTCTCTGGAGTTCTCAGGAAGGCTTCAACTGAGTGAGGAGCTGTTATGGGAAGTTCTTACACCAAGGCAACTTATCAGCTTTCTTTACAAGTTTCCCATCTAGCTGATACATAATTTTTATAGCCTCAAGATTTGGCTTAGAATGTCCTTGGAATGCCCTAGACCTCATCCACAACAAGTGGAATGGCTTGGTAACATCTGGGAGAGAACAATGTCCCTTCTTTAGTCTGAGTCCTTTCTAGGGATTGGTTCTCTTTAAGGCTGGTGGACAGAGGTTTTGCTACTTCAGCAAATCCAAAAATCTGTAGGCAATAATAGCCAACTGTTCCCAGGAATTCCCTTACTTTCCAGACCTGGGGGTGAGGGGGTTATTCTCAGTCCAGACACTAGAGTGCAGTTGTGGCAGGTCCTATAAATACCTTGGAGGTTGAGTATCTTTGATAACAGTTTGTTATGGCTGGAGGAGATATTCTTCAGACAAGGGGCAACTCATGGGACTCCTAGTTGACATCAGATCTGAGCCTAGAGAAAGACTTGCCTTCATTTCCCCAAAAGTGGTGGCCTTTGTTCTTTTAGTGTCTTTTTCTTAGTCTTTTGTTGTTATTGTTGCCTCTGGTCTCCTCCTCTAGGTTTCCTGTCATTTATCTTCTTGAAAGTTGCTATCATTATCCTGGTTAACTTGGTAATTTCTAATCACTGTGACACATGTCCTTGAACCCTTTTAGTTTCGGTAAACTTTTCTAATGTCTGGGGCCAATTGGGTGACAAAGGGCAAATATTATGGCCTGCTGGTTTTCTGGAACATCTGGATAAGCCTCTCTAAGGCGCTCCAGGAACCCAGCAGGTGATTCTTGAGGTTTCTGAATCACCTCATTCATCTTAGCAACATTCATGGGCCTCCTAGCAGCTGCCAGTTATTTCCCCTAAAGGTCTTGGCAAAAGTTGGTCAGATCGCCCTTACCTTGGTCAGAATTGGGATCTTAGGTCTCTCAGAGGGGAAAGCCTTCCTGAGCTGGGCTGGCCTAGGCAGCTGGTGGTTCAGCCTGGCTCCTCTGACTGGTGCTCCAGCTCCTCCTGTCCACAGCCCACTCTCTAGCCTAAACCAGTCCTGCTCTTCCACCACTGTGTAGAGGGTGACTAGGAGGTGCTAAAGTTTTTCAGGGAAAGGGGAGGATTTTGTGTTTTTCAGTTATACAGATCATTAGTAGAAAAATGGAACCTACATGACCTTTAGTTGCCCAGGTCCCATCGGTCCCATCCCTGGTGCCCCTCAGGGGAAGAAGCACTACTTCAGTGAGAGCCTGCTAGTCCACAAGCCAAACTGCCTCCCTCTACTGTCTTCATTCTGCCTGAGGTGTCCCTAAGTGGAAGAGACCAGATCCCCTTAGGCGGCCCTTTTGGGCCCAGGGAAACTCACTACAGTGGGCAAAAAGATCCCCTCTGCAGGGCAATAGCCCTCTGCTCTGCTCCCTCCTCCATCCCCCTCTTCTATGAAGACAGGCACAGTTAACCCCTGTATGGCCCTACTGTGGAGGCCACTTTCTCCATGGAGCCCACCATACAAAAAGAAAGGTTAACTTCCGCATGACTGCTCCTCCCAGGCCCACTGGCAGTCAGCAGAGAAGCGACTTGGGCAGCGCATCGTCAGCTGCCTCTTTCTGGGTGCTCTTGGCTCCCTGAGACCTGCTGCACAAAGCCAGGTCCCACACCCCTGATGCCACCTCCCTCTCTAACCAGACCTCGGGCCAGCAGAGAGAGCAGCACAGTGACACCTCTTTTTTTCTTTTCAGTGCGGTGCCCAACTGCGGGTGTAACCCAGAGGTGGATGGATGGAAACCATCTCTAACATACTTAAACATACATTTCAAATGAGTTAACTGGCTCCCCTTCGTAGATGACAGGTTGACAGAAACAAAGGAGACCAGCACAAATACAGACCACAAAGCACCCACATAATAACCATCACACAAATCATTCATTCACCGCGTAGTTGTAGAGGGCAGCCAGCAATGTCTTGCTGGGCTCCTTGGACACTGGGGTCAGGGGCTGCATTCAGCCTCCCCTCTAGGTGCCCTTCTGAGGGTGCACCACCCAATAACTCAACCTCCGGAGGCTTCTAGCAACAGGCCACTTTCTTCAAAAATCTTTTAGGGTGGCGATATCAAAAAAACTGCCAGAACAGCAGTGCAACAGGGGGCAGAAACCCTGAGGCTTGGAACTTCTCAAGGAACACCCCCTCTAGGAGTCTCCCCAGGCTCCCACTACTGCCCTGCCCAGATCACCCAGGGTCTGATGTCTAATTCTTTGCAATCTCTGTGGAACCTCTAAATGTTGTGGGGTGCTTCCTCAGAGAAGACCACTCAGACAAAGTTTTGCTGAAAGTTGTTACTGATCAGGGCTACTACACAAGAGTGTTGGAACCCAAGTGTGTAGCCCCAAGCCATCTTCTCTAGGGTAAGTTTTTATACAGAGAACCCATTACCAGGGGTGAAAAGTTTAAGTTCCCAAGCTTACAGGTGGAGAGTACTCTTAACAATGTCTATTCTAATGAGCAACAATTACTATTTTTGCAGAAGCAAGCCAAGCATAACCTACAGAAGCCATAAATCTGCCATTACCAGGTGCCCTCCTGGACACTCTAACTTGTTCCCAAGATAATAGGGGTCCAACTGACATGTGTTTCCATACCCTGGGCCAACTGCCTCATAATTTCAGAGTCAGCCTAAAACATGGTGCAGCTATGGTTAAGAAGGTACCCTATTACACTCAGAGGGTCTGGACAGTAGTTCAGTAGTCAGGTCAAGGAAGGACAGCCAGCGTCACAGAAAGGGGGACAGGATGCCTCCTTCCTGAGTTTTAGCACCAGCTGTTAAATTTGTGAAAAGACCAGGACCACTAGAGACCACTCTACTGTGAGAAGTGAAGAAATCTATGGCGAAATATGAACTGCTGGACTTCGCCCACAGAAGAAAGGGAGCATGGTTTCTTGTCACAGCAGGTTGGATTTTGCAAGATTCTTCTTTTGTGGGTAGGGGAAGGTGAGACTACAGAAAGATGTATCAGTAGTAGGTGCCTTGGTAGGGGTGTTTCAGTTAGGGATTTTTCAGTTTTTCTGATGGCTGCAGTGGAAATTGTTGTTATGATTAGGGTGCACTGTTAAAACAAAGGTAGGTGGTTACTGAGAAACTAGGATGGTTTAGTCTGTTTCCCAGGATGTGGCCACCAGGTTGTGATCTCCATGTTGCTGGTCAGTAGTTGTAGGACCCTGAGACCCTCTTCATTCACCCACTACCCCCAATCCCTCCAGACCCCAACTAATTGCTCTTTTAGCTTCTGTAAAATGCTTGGCTGCTGCTTTAGACATGCCTAGACATGCCCTGGCATGCCCTGACCCCCGCCTGCTATCCCCCCCCTTCTAGGAAACTATAGATTAAGCAAGCCTGGGCATGAAAACTGCCCTATAAGGTAAAAAAGGAGACTCCTGGACTCACAGATAACAGTCAGCACATTTCACAGCCCTGAGAATAGCACCTACCAATAAGAAACTTCCAGGGCTGCATCTTATATATCCAATCAGTTTAAAATTATGTTGGCGCACATGGGCTCCTTAAACCAACCAAAATGTATCTTTGGTATCCCCCTCCTCTCTTTGTCTAAAACCTATAAAAGGCTCCACTCTCCCTTACTCTGGGCTCTCAGCACGGATCTGTTGAGTTGGTGAGGTCTGAGAGCCCGAGCTTAAGCCCGAATAAACCATAAACCTTTGCTTTTGCATTTTGGTGTGTTGGGTCCTCGGTGGTCTTTTTGGGGTCCAGTGGATGAGGTACAACATTTGGGGCTAGGCCAGGATCCCCCCAGAGACCCCCAAGAGGAACTGACCCCAAAAGGTTTGTGATCAACTGGCTGGGTAAGTTTTTTTAAAACTGTGTGTGTGTGCCTGTCTTCTCTATGCTTTCACTTTGGTTGTGGCCATCTGATCTCAGTTTTTCTTTGTCACTAAAATGCTAGTGAGGTGACCTGGAGGATTCGGGAGACATCCCCATCCTCATCGGGGTGGGTGTTCCTCATCAGACACCCCACCAGGACACTAGTCCATCTGAAACCTCAGAGGACCTCGCCACCCTGTTGGGACACACGCATCCTATCCGTACAGTCTTTGGAATAATTGAGCCAGGGAACTCACACGGCCGAGAGTCCAGACCATCTGAAAGCTGCGGTAGTTTATTCTGGGCCCTCTGTTTGTCTGTGTCGTTCTTGTGTCTTGTGATCTTCGTTCAAATTTCTTTGTTGACAAAATGGACGGGACTGATAAATACTATGGGCAACACCCCATCTTCCCCTCTAGATCTTACACTAGTCCACTGGGGGGACGTTAAGATGATTGCCCATAACAATAGTGTAGATGTAAAGACAAAGAAATGGACTTTATGTTCGGTTGATTGGCCCTCCTTAAATGTTGGATGGCCCCCTGAAGGGACTTTTAACATGAGTTTGATTTCCAGGGTAGAGGACCACGTCTTCCGCCCATGGACGGGCCACCAGGACCAGATCCCATACATTGTGACCTGGCGAGGCCTCATTGAAGGACCCGATGCCCCCCCCGCCTGGGTCAAGTCCTTCCTTCCCCCCATTAATCCAACTGCTCCCCCTCCACCTCTGCAGGTCCTCCCTCTCAGACCAAAGGTGGAAGAGAAACCCATTCTCTAGGGAGGCACGGAGGAGAATGACATCTTTCCCCCACCCTTCTCCTCTCAGATGGGCACCCTGCCAATGGCATCACAAGTGCAGGCCCCACCTCCTAACACTGAGGAGCCACCATCGCATCCACAGGGACCTGCACAGGCCACACAGAGCCGGAGGGGGGCAGGCCCCCAGCCTGACACCTTGTCCTCTGCCTCCGGCCAGTGGGGCCCCAAGACAGAGAGGGCAATCAGCCCTTTCATTACTAGCCCTTTGCCACCAGTGATCTTTACAATTGGTGCTCACAGAATGCGCCTTTCTCTGAAAACCCCAGGGACTAGATTAACTTATTGGAAACTGTTCTCTTCACTCACCAGCCCACCTGGGACAATTGCCACCAGCTCCTGAGGGTCCTGTTCACTACTGAGGAGCAAAATAGGATCCTGGAGGCAACCTGGAAACTGGTACCGGGCCCCATTCCTGGAAATTGGTTCTGGGCCCCACCGGGGACCCTACCACAGACCCAGGCATAATTAAAGCCAGCTTTCCCCCTAGCCATCCCAACTGGGACTACAACATGGCAGAAGGTAAGGAGAGACACCTGGTCTACTGCCAGGCTCTGTTAGTGGGTCTCAAAATGGCGGCTCAAAAAACCGCCAATGTTTTCTGGCACTTCACTCCATATGACCCAGAAGCAGAGGAAACATCTCAAACTGTGATGTTTGCTTTCATTAACCAGGCAGCCCCTGACATCAAGAGAAAGTTAAAGTCTTTAGATAGACTAGGAGAAAAGAACCTTAGGGACTTAATAGCAGTGGTGGAAAAGGTTTATAATAGAAGGGAGACAGCAGAACAAAGAGAGGAAAGAAAAGAAAAAAGACAGGAAGCAAGCCTGACCAGGGTCCTGGAGAGACAACAGGCCTGCCACAAGAAGGACCTCAGAGAGATATTATTGGCAACCAACCCCCAGTATGGAGGGAGCTCACCGGCGGGACCCAGACCACGAAATAAGGTAGGGAAAAACCAGTGTGCATACTGCAAGGAATAAGGGCACTGGGTGAAGGACTTCCCCAAGAAGAATAAGCAATCAGCTAAGGTATTACCGGCTCTAATTGGGGTGAAGACAGTGACTACGGGAGATGGGGCTCAGGTCCCCTCCCTGAGCCCAGGGTAACCCTGAAAATAGAGGGGAAACCAATTGAGTTTATGGTGGATACTGGTGCCCAGAATTCAGTTTTATTGGAGCCAAGAGGGCCAGTGTCCTCCAGAACCACATGGGTACAGGGGGCAACAGGAACAAAGCCCTATTCATGGACTACCCAAAGAACAGTAGATTTAGGGAATGGCCAGGTATCCCACTTGTTTCTAGTAATCCCAGAATGTCCCTACCCACTTCTGGGCAGAGATTTATTGTCATAAATGAGGGCACAGATCCACTTCACAGCTAAAGGAGCCAGCCTGCTTCACAGTGGGGTGCCTGTTCAGGTTCTAGTCACCAACAACCTGACTGAGGAATATAGACTCCATCAGGAGCTAATCCAACCAAACCTTGATATATCAGATTGGCTCCAAAAATTTCCCCAAGCCTGGGCAGAAACAGGGGGTATGGGTCTGGCAGGACACAGGCCTCCTGTATATGTTGAACTCAGAGCAGGGGCAGACCCTGTTAAAGTGCGCCAGTATCCTATGCCCCTAGAGGCAAAATGTGGAATTGCTTCACATACCAGAAGATTAATGGAACTCGGGGTGCTGAGAATGACCCAGTCTGCCTGGAACACCCCACGCCTGCCTGTCAAAAACCCCAATCCAGGGACTATAGACCGTTACAAGATTTGAGGGAGGTGAACAAGAGAGTCATTGACATTCATCCCACTGTCCCCAACCCTTATATGTTACTCAGTACCCTGTCACCAGATTGGCCATGGTATACAGTTCTGGACCTCAAGGATGCCTTCTTCAGTCTGCCACTAGCTCCCAGCAGTCAGCCCTATTTTGCCTTCAAATGGCATGATCTGGAGGCCAGCTGATGTGGATGCAACTGCCTCAAGGGTTTAAAAATTCTCCAACTATATTCGATGAGGCCCTGAATGAAGATCTGGGTGAGTACAGAGCCCAACACCTTGACATAAGCCTGTTACAATATGTAGATGACTTATTGATCGCGGCACCGGAACAGAAGTCCTGCCTGGAGGGGACAGAGGACTTACTCTACATACTTGGGGACTTGGGATACCGGGCCTCAGCAAAAAAAGCTCAGATATGTCTGCAAGAAGTGACTTACCTGGGGTACATCCTCAAGGAGGGGCAGCGGTGGTTGACTAAGGCCTGCAAAGAGACTGTGCTAAAGACCTGCACTGACTTCCAGAAAACAGGTGAGGGAATTCCTGGGTATCATGGGGTTCTGCCGCCTCTGGATTTTGGGGTTTGTCAAAATTGCAAAACCCCTATATGAGGCTACCAAAGAAGGACAGGACTTCAACTGGACTCAGGAAAGGCAAGAGGCCTTTGAAACCCTAAAATGCAAGCTCTTAGAGGCCCCTGCCCTAGGACTACCAGACATAAGTAAACCTTTCTGTCTATATGTGGATGAACATAAAGGTATTGTGAAAGGGGTCCTCACCCAGAGATTAGGCCCCTGAAAGAGACCTACTGCATACCTATCAAAGAAATTAGACCCTGTAGCAGCTGGATGCCCCCCCCCGCCTGCGAATTATAGCAGCAGTGGCCCTGCTGGTTAAGGATGCTAACAAGTTAACCCTGGGACAAGACCTGCTTGTGGAAACCCCTCATGCCCTTGAGGGGGTGCTCAAGCAACCCCCTGATCGATGGTTGAGCAATGCCCAATTAACTCATTATCAGGCTCTGCTCCTAAATCCACCCAGGATCACCTTCCAGGTACCAACGGCCCTGAACCCAGCCACGCTGTTGCCAGGTCCTGATCTCGGGGACCCACTTCACGACTGTACTGAAATTCTGGCACAGGTGCATTGCATCAGACCTGACCTGAAGGATGTTCCCTTGCCTGATGCCGAAGAAACCTGGTATACGGATGGAAGCAGCTTCATCAGAAATGGTAAAAGGCATGGTTGGGGGAGCGGTCACAACCACCTTGAGAGTCATTTGGGCCAAGCCACTGCCAAGAGGTACATCGGCCCAAAAAACTGAACTGATCGCACTCACCAAAGTCCTAAATATGGGTAAAGAAAAGAGACTCAATGTCTACACAGAGAGCAGATATGCATTTGCCACTGCCCATATTCATGAGGCTGTCTATCCAGAGAGGGGCCTCCTTACTGCAGAGGGAAAGACTATTAAAAATAAACAAGAGATCTTAGACCTCCTGCAAGCCCTCTGGGGCCCAACAAAACTAGCCATAATCCACTGCCTGGGTCACCAAAAAGGAAACAACCCCACCCAGAAGGAAAATAATCTGGCTGACAGGACAGCTAAAGAAATAGCCATGACCTCCATAATCCTGCCCATTCTTGTTGATCCTCGAGCAAGGGAACTGCCTAAAACTCCCCACTATAGCCCCAAGGACTTAGCCTGGATACACACTCTCCCTATGACTCAATGCCTAGAGGGCTGGTGGAGGACAATGGATGGAAAAGTTATCCTACCTCAGAATTTAGGCATAAGATTGCTCAAGAAAATATATCAAGCATCACACATATGCACCCAAAGGATGCAAGACTTACTAAGAAGGGCCAAAGTTAAAATTCAGGAAGGAAATCAGGCCATTTAAAAATTGTTAGACATTGTCATGCCTGCCAATTAACCAACTCAGCTCCGTCCCATGCTAACCCAGGATGCCAGAGCAGAGGGACATGACTGGGTATGTATTGGGAGACTGATATCACTGAGATCAAACAGGGAAAATTTGGATATAAATATTTACTAGTATTCATAGACACCTTCTCTGGATGGACTGAGGCCTACACAACCAAGCATGAGACTGCTCACGTGGTAGCCAAGAAACTAATCGAAGAGATTATGCCCAGGTATGGTTTTCCAACTACAATCAGATCCGATAATGTGCCAGCCTTTGTCTCTCACGTAAGCCAGGGAATAGCCACTGCACTGGGGGCCAGTTGGAAACTACATTGTGCTTATAGACCTCAGAGTTCAGGACAGGTAGAAAGAATGAATAGAACTCTAAAAGAGACCTTAACCAAATTAGCTTTAGAGACTGGAGCAGACTGGGTGGCTCTCCTCCCCTTTGCCCTTTTTAGAGTAAGAAACACTCCATACCAGATGGGTTTGACCCCCTTTGAAATCATGTATGGAAA
>NW_008355253.1:1983521-1983997 GCF_000622305.1 Nannospalax galili | reverse complement strand
CCCTTCGTGATCCTCTTGACGACTCCTACCGGACTCAAAATGGACAGTGTCGCGGCTTGGGTGCACTGCTCCCATGCAAAACCTGCCGACGCGTTTGCAGTCCCAGAGGATTACAAGGGAGACACCTGGAAGGCATCCCCACACCCTTTGAATCCATTCAAGCTCCACATCAGACGAGACCCTTCCTGTTAATCAGTCTATTGTTGACATTGAACTGCTTATCGGCTGATGGCACCTTTCCTGCAAGTAACATGAATCCCCATATGCCTCTTAGCACAAGCCCCCCAGATACCTGTGAGCTGGCTGACCAGAACCCATGATTGGGTTCCCCAGTTACAAGACAAGGGGGGAATGTAGGACCCTGAGACCCTCTTCATTCACCCACTACCCCCAATCCCTCCAGACACCCACTAATTGCTCTTTTAGCTTCTGTGAAATGCTTGGCTGCTGCTTTAGACATGCCTAGACATGCCCTG
>NW_008355253.1:1961883-1983112 GCF_000622305.1 Nannospalax galili | reverse complement strand
GAATAAACCATAAACCTTTGCTTTTGCATTTTGGTGTGTTGGGTCCTTGGGGGTCTTTTTGGGGTCCAGTGGATGAGGTACAACATAGTGACTCCCTCTTTGACCTAGTTTGGCTTAAGAATAAACTCCATGTATTTTTCTTCATACAACTGAGCAAACTTTGTAATTCTTTGAATGTCTGAATCGAAATCCTGGATCAGACTTTGTCCTCTTCTGACTGGAATACCATGCATAGAAGTCTGGTATTGATTTTAAAGACAATAAGAAACAGTCTAGAAGACATTCAGTCTCCTTTTTAAATGCAATTTCCTTAAGGAAGGCATTTACAAGTCTTTATGTTTTCTCAGATTGAAAGATAGAGATGGATCACCTGGAAAGTGAGGTTCTAGAGGAATTGGGAATAAAAACTCATTAAGAACAACTCAATTCCTTTGTTTCAAGTTTCAGGTTCTAATCCTTGCCATTTTATGTTCTAGATGTAAAAGGACAGTGACATCCATTGTTAACTTCAAATTTAAATTATCTCAATTCTATGTTCATTAAAGAACAGTTACATTTGGGGGAACATTTTAGAATATACTTGATCTCCATTCCTTATTACTTATTTATTTATTTATTTGAGACAGAGTCTCCCTGTAGTTCCAGCTAGCCTGGTTTAGCCTGCAGCTTGGCTGTCATGGAAGATGTTGGAAACCTTTAAAATTGTTGGAGGCTAATTAGAGATCTTAGGTATCTTTTTTAAAACCATTTTAAAAAATATTTTATTTAATATTTTTATTTTATGTGTATGAGTATAGTGCCTACATGTAAGTAAATGCACCTGTGTCAAGCAGTGTCCTCAGAGGACAGAAGAGGCTATCAGAGCCCTTGGAACTGGAGTTACAGACAGTTGTTAGTTGCCATGTGGGTGTTGGCATTTGAACCCAGTCTTCTTCAAAAACAACTAGTATTCTTTACCGCTGAGCCATCTCTCCAGCCCAAGATCTTAGGTATCTTAAGGGCTTAAACTTGGAGAGTGACTCCAATCTCTTCCCCCCTCTTTTAGCCATGAAGTATCACTATATCTCTCCCTCCACTCACCAGCCATGCTTTATCTCAGGCCCAAATCCAATGGGGCCAACTAACTGAGGAAACCTCCCTAGCTATGAGTGAAAATAAGCCTTCTCTCTTTTTAAGTTGATCACGTCATGAACAATAATGGAAAGCTGACATATCCTCTGGATTCTCAAAAATTCCTTTACCAGTGCCAACTAGATCAGTTGTCTACGATCACGTTCTACTTTCCAGTAACTTAATAACTGGTATCTGTAAGCCATGCTAATGATGGCAATTATCAAGCATTGTTACCATGAGCAGTCACTTCCTTGCTTTAAATACAGAGGCCAAATCCTACAGACAGTATATTTCAGGTATCACCCTAACACTCTACCTCTAAAAACCCAGAAGGTCAAAAATAGACCAAATGCCCTGGGCAGAAAATCTGTTGTTTTTATTTTGAGCCAGACCCTGCTACTCCAGTATCCTTCACTGAATTTTGATTTAATTTGTCCCTTAGAGTAGCCCTTGAAGCTGTGTTTGATCCTGAGTCATGTTGGCAGCCAGTCCTGATCACTGGCAGCCTTTTTATTGGTTTCTGGCAACAATGTGGATCTCTGAATTTGTCTATTTCCATTTGTAAGTCAATTCAGGTCTCCATCTTGGCCAACTGGTACATTTTTTTTTCTTTTTTTCCACACAGACTCTATTTTTCTTCATTTCATACAGACTCTAAGGGGGAAAGGGGAACTGCAACATGTCCTGGGATTAAAATAGAGTAACCAGACTCAAAAAATTAGAACACTGCTGAGGCACTTCTGACTTGACCAAAACCAAGTTAAGATATGCGTGTGCTAATGTAACCCAATTTCTTTCTCAAAAGCTTTTCTTTGCATGCGTATGTGTGTGTATATTTGTATATGTATGAGTCTACATGCACGTGTATATGTGTCTATGTAGAAGCGTAAAGTTGAAATCAGTTATCTCTATTTACATTGGCAAGGTCTGTCAATTGAACCTTGAGCTTGCTGATTCTGTTAGTCTTAGATAACCAGCTTGTCTGAGGATACCCTCTCTTCCTCCTGACTGTGTGGCTTTTTAATAGATTTTGGGTATCCAAGCTCCAGTTCTCACACTTTTTTTATTCACTGGGCTGCCTTCTCAGTCCTCAACTACTTAAAATTGAAACACAAAAAACTTTTCTGCATGTTACACAGGCTCTTGTGTTTATTACTTCTTTTTGTCAATCTCTATTTTAAGATGACTCTTAATGGCATTCAAATAACTAAATTGAAAGGTATGCAAGTCAATATACCAATTTCCTAAAATATAATTAAGAGAAAATCTATTAAAGTAGGCTTGAGTTCTGGGCCTTAGAGTACTATAATTATCCCTCTTTCCACCTCTGTAGAGCTGTCAAGCTATGAAAATACCTCATAGCTTCACTGTGTCAGAAAATTTTCATGCAAAAGAAATAAGAAATTCTGATGCTCCTGGGAAAAAAGTACTATAGAAAAAAATCTTGAATGGAGTTACACTGGAATCAAGAACATGTTCATTTGGGAGGGTGAATTGGGCAAGGGAGGTGTTTGGAAACACACATTGTACATCATCATCTGCTGTGAACTTTTTATAGGGTGAGCTCACATTGCCAATGTCCAGACTTTTAATAGTGTTGTGCAGAGGCAAACATGCTGATGAATGAGAAGTGGAAACTAGAAACAGGATGTTAATAAATGAATAATGCCAACAGCCTTAAAAATAGAAATCAAATGTAGTTAATAGTGTTTGCTTATATCCTAGAATAAATACTCCTGTCACGGAGATTATTGTTTTTTTCTTTATTCTTGAGAATTTCATACATGTATTCAGTGAAATACAATCATATCTACCCTGATTTCTTTCCTCCAACTTCCTTTATATCCCCACTATAATTTTTGCGGATATCTGTTAAACATTTTCTTACATCAAAAGTAATCAGAAATTATTTTATAATTGAAAATCTTATATTCATAATCCCTGAAGTATCATTTTGCAGTGAATAACCAGAAAGAGTTCACTAATTAGGAGAAATATATCTGATTCCAATGTTATTCATTGTCATATATGGGGCAGTTGTTGAGGGAGATGGAGACTTTAACTAGATTTTGTGATTGCAAATCTTTTTTTTTTCAAATAGTTTGTCATAGAAAAATTTTAAATGAGTTTTTTTTTTTTTTGTCTTTTTGAGACAGGGTCTCCTTATAGCCCCAGCTGTCCTGGAACTCACTATGTAGACCAGGCTGGCTTTGAACTCACAAGTATCCACCTACCTCTGCCTCCCAAGTCTTTTTAAGCCCAAAGTATTTATCTCTTATTCTGCTTCCTCCTCTCTCTCTCTCTCTCTCTCTCTCTCTCTCTCTCTCTCTCTTTCTCTCTCTCTCCCTTTATCTCTTGTGTGAAATGCTTAATGCTAGTGTTTTGTGGCATGCATGCTGAGGCCAGAAGACATTAGATGTCTTCTCTTACTTTCTGCTACATTCCCTCAGATGGGGTCTCTCAATGAATACAGAGTTCTTTGTGCTAGAACGGCCAGCAAACAAGCTTCCAGGATCCACATGTCCTTGCCACCAATGCTGGTGTTACATGTACACACAGTTGTGCCTCTCTCTTTTATATGAGTGCTAGGATTTCAAACTTATGTTCTCATACTTGCAGAGCAAGTGATCTTTACCAAGATTCTTGACAGCACAGTTCAATGGAGACATTATAGTTGACCTAATGAATTAAATGAACTTAACTATTGACAAGGACCTTTTTACTGGAAAAGTTTATTATTGTTCATTTCTATTGTATTTATTTTTCTTGATCCTTAGATTATGTGTGGACATTTACACTTTCTGTGAGGAAATGGAGAACTGTATTCAGTCAGCCATGCTGTGAGAGCTTGAATAGTCTAATCCCAGAAGGGGTCTGTGAGGAGAAACAAGGTATACATTTGATCATAAAAGGAACTCATGAAACAGAGCCTGGAATTATACGAAAAGAAATCTTTTAAGAATTATTTCCTATTCAAAAGGAATCACATTATTAAACACCACCACACTGCAAGTACTGATGCTTTCAAATCTTACTTATCCCTTCTGCAGCCTAGATGAGGTGGAGAAAGCTGAAGAAGAGATTCCAGGTTACAGCTCAAAAAGGACATACTTGTGGAATTGAGAATAGCTTTAGGTTCCTGCCTACTAGATGTGTCAGCTGCTTTTAACTTTGCAGAAACTCTTTTGAATCTTCTCTGTCAAGGTTGGGAATACATAGCTCAGCACAAGAAGAAGTCATGACTCCAGGTAGACAGCTCCTAAATAATAGAAACCTTTATGACACTTAAAGGGGATCACATTCATTCTGAAGTATACACCATGTGTAACAGGTGTTGAATGGCTTATATAGATCAAGTATGAGGTTTGTAAAACATCTTTTGGAGGGTTGATAAGATGCTCAGCAGGCTTGCCACCAAGCCTGAAGACCCACGTTTGGAAGGACAGAATTGACACAGACAGGTGTGTGACATGAGTGCACATGCACACATGCACACAATGTATTTTAAACTTTTTATTAAACTCAGAAATAGCTTTTTTTAAAAAACATAACTGATGTGTTTGAAGTTTTAATAGCAAAGCTAGAGGCCAACACAGGAACTGAACTCAAAAACATTCTTTAAAATATTGAAGACTTGTAGTTGGAAGTGATTAAGGGATTAAGCGACTAGAAGAAGGTTGGGTCCTGAGCTGTAGAACACAGCAGACTCTCAGAAGAAAAATAGCATAGATTCCAACAGAAAAGGAACACAGATGAGCACACGAAGGGTAAGAAGACACTAATGTTTACCTGCTACTGTGTGGTAAGGGAAGCCTATATAAAAAAAGACAGGAGCTCCTTAATAATCTGTGACTTCTTACTGTAGCTTGGCATCTTCATTACTTCTCCCAGCTAGTTCCCTTGTAAGAAAAAGTGGAGACTTAACTGAAATGTGTGGTGGGAGGCAGGCAGGCAGACATTTGGCCAAAACCGCTGTGGGGGCTTTTTTTTTTTTTTTGGATGAGATGAACATTTAAATTAGTAAACTGAATTAATCAGATTTTCTTCTCTAATGTATATGGACATCATCAATCTATTGAAGA
Source organism: Nannospalax galili (assembly GCF_000622305.1). Lineage (NCBI taxonomy): Eukaryota > Metazoa > Chordata > Mammalia > Rodentia > Spalacidae > Nannospalax > Nannospalax galili. Next base: position 1,977,917 of record NW_008355253.1, on the reverse strand, counting down.
CCTGAATAAGGCAAAAAGAATTGGTATGATGGTGAATACTGCCAACTTGACAGGCTCTAGAACTACCTAGCAGACAAACCTCTGAACATGTCTGTAAGGGAGTTTCTAGATTGGGTTAACTGTTGTTGGAGGACTATCATAAATATGAGTGATAGCCATTCCATTAGTTGGGGTCCTAGACTAAATAAAAAGGAGAAATCAAGCTAAACACCATAATTTATTTCTCAATGTGAAGACATTGGCAGCAGCAACCTTAAGTTCTTGCTGCCAAAACTTTCCCATCAGGATGGACAGGGCCTTCAAACCCCTACTGCCTTAAATTGCTTTTGTAAGGTAATTAATAACAACAGAGAGCAAAGCAACTAACATACTTTATATTTGGATTAAGGCCACTCGTTCTTGTGCATTAGTTTTTCTGGTACTTGAGATTTTTGACTCACATTGTAACTACACACTGGCTCTCCAGAGTATACAGCTTTGCTGCTGCAGATTTGAGGACTTTTCAGTGTCCAAAGCATGTGCCCCAGTTCTTTATACTGAATATATTATACTACACATACACAACTAGTAAGTGCAAACACACACACGCACGCACACATGCACACACACATATACCTGTGCATTTGCTGTTGGTTTAGTGTCTCTGGGGTACCCTGACTAAATATGCTAAAGAGTAGTTCTGACTGCTTTACCTTTCTCAGTGGGGATTATGCTATTGCACAGTCCCATGTCAGGAACGAAGACACTGCCAGGTGAGATTTCCAATATAGGTTTCAGCTGTCAGCCTATTCAACGGTTACCCTCAAAAGCTTTGGCTCACTCCAGAAGTTTCATTCATGGAAAGTTACATAATTATACAGTGCCTGTTCATAAGTCTTTCAAAGTGCTTGAGCCTGTAACTCCCTTTCTGTACTATCTTAAGATTTGTGGTTTTATTTAGGTGGAATATAAGTGCCTAGAATGCAAATGAATCTTTAGTACTTGCAAAAATATGTGATTTTTTTTCTCCAGTGTGCGCATAGCAACTGAGTCATGTATAGAAAAATGTGCTTTGTATAAGATTAGTCATGCATTTCTTCTCTGTCATGCACAATTAGACATTGGCTGAAACTAAAAAGTTTACATACAAATCAACAATTTGGTTAAAACACATTCGATGAATCCACCATATTTCCATGATGCTATGTTTGGAGAAGTTACTTGAATAGAAATTGGCTAAGTAAGACACTTGGGTCTACCGAATACAGTATACACACATGTAAGGATGTATATATATATAGATATCTAAATCTATACATATAATATCCAATAAGAAAATAACATTTTAGGGAACCAAAAGTCACAAACTAAACAATGATTAATCATATACATTCAGTGGAACTTTATGCAGCCATTCAAGTGTCCTTGAACACAGTAAACATAATTGTGTGCTAGAATTGTAGCTATAAAAATAAATGCCCATTTGGACAAAGTCTGCACAAGAATACAAGAAAATCAAAATAGTTGCTACAGAGTGATAGAATTAAAGATGATTTTCTTCAGAATGTTCTTGAATCTTATTTATTTCTTCTGCAAAACAAATACTATGCATAGGAAAAGGATTATAATGAATAAGGCAATCAGAGCATGAAATCAAAACAATATAGAGAGAAGCATAGATTGCATCTACATCTATCTATGTATTTGCATATATATGAAGCAGAATTAATTTTTCAGAATTCTAAGATCAACCAGCAGTGTTGACAACAACACAGAGGAGAGAAAAGCAGAAGAGGGGAGGGGAGGGGAGAGCAAGGGAGAGGAGAGGGGAAGGGAAGGGGAGAGGAGAGGGGAAGGGAAGGAAGGAGAGAGGAGGGGAGCATTGAGTGTCAGACCCTTTAAATGCCTTTTCAAGATTTGATTTTACCTTCCCTTAGTGGTTTCAACATTGATTCTCTTCATTTTACACATTATTAGCCACTTTTCCAGTTCTGTCCTTCCACTATCTCCTCTGCTCCTTACAGTTAACAACACATGCAACTTTTTAGGAATTGACTAAAAGTTATATTCAGTTATATTGAGAGAAAATGCCAGGAAAGAGATCCCTGTTCAGCTTTCAAGAAAGTTTTGCATTGTGATACATCAAAACACATGGCACCAAACAGTGGGGTAAGGAGATGGAGCCTTTGCAGTTGGGGCTCCACTTACAGTTGGGTCTCAGTTTCCTTATAGATGCATCTGCTTCATATTATTAGAAATAGAAGATATATATCCCAAAGTACTTAATTTATTCAAAAAGATAGACACAGAGGGAGAACTTCCAAATTCCTCCTATGAAGCCAGCATTACTCTAATACCCAAACCAGGTAAAGATACAACCAAAAAAAGAAAACTATAGACCCATATCCTTAATGAACATAGATGCAATTCTCAACAAAATACTTGCAAACTGCATACAGACACACATCAAAAAGATCATCCAGCATGATCAAGTCAGCTTTATACCAGGGATGCAGGGATGATATGTAAGTCAATAAACAACATAAAGCATGTAAATGGACTCAAAGACAAGAACTGCATGGTCATCTAAATAGATGCAGAGAAGGCCTTTGACAAAATTCAACATGCATTTATGTTCAAAGTCCTAGAAGGAAATGGATTGGAGGAAACATACCTCAACATAGTTAAAGCTTTATGCAACAAACCCACAGCCAACATCAATCTAATGGAGAAAAAACTGGGAGCATTCCCACTAAAATCAGGAAGGAGACAAGGCTGAACACTGTCTCCACTTCTCTTTAACATAGTGCTTGAAACTCTTGCAAGAGCAATAAGACAAGAGCAGGAAATTAAGTAGTAATAACTGGAAAGGAAGCAGTCAAATTATCCCTTTTTGCAAGATGATATATTTTATGGAAGAGATGCCAAAAATTCCATGAGAAAACTCCTGGAAATGATTAGCACTTTCAGTAAAGTGGCATGTTACAAAATTAATCTCAAAAAGTCTGTAACCTTTCTATATACCAGTAAGAAGCAATCAGAGAAAGAGTTTATGGAAACACCCCCTTTCACAATAACCTCAAAAAAGAGTCTCAGAATAATCCTAACCAAAGACATTAAAGACCTCTACAAAGAAAAATTTTAAATCTTTAAAGAGGTTTAGGAAGATACCAGAGTATGGAAGGACCTTCAATGTTCATGGAGTGGAAGAATAAATATTGTGAAAATTACCATCCTACCAAAAGCCAAATGGTAGCCAATCAAAATCCCCACCACATTCTTCAAAGACTTGGAAAAAAACATCCTAAGATTCATATGGAAGCAAAAAAGACCTTGGATAGTCAAAGCATCTCTAAGTACTAAGAGTAATGCTAGAGGGAATTACTGTACCAGATTTTAAATTATGTTACAGAGCTATAGCTATAAAAACCACATGTACTGGCACAAAAATAGACCCATAGATCAATGGAATAAAGTTGAAGACCCAAATAGGAGTACATGCAGTTTCAGCAGCCTGAGATTTGACAAAGAGTCCAAGAACATTCACTGGAGGAGAGACAGCATCTTCAACAAATAGCACTAGAAAAACTGGATCTCTGCCTGTAGAAGAATGAAACTAGAATCCTTATCATTTTCCTTGCACAAAAATTCAACTCCAAATGGATCAAAGACCTCAATGTGGAAGCTGAAACCCTAAAATTGCTAGAATAAAACATTGGTAATAACCTCCAAGATATAGGTAGGAAAGGATTTTCCAAACAACTTCAGTTGCTCAGAAAATAAGGTCAAGAATCAACAAATGGAACATTATTAAACTAAAAAGTTTCTGCACCTCAAAAGAAGCAACCAATGAAGTGAAGAGAAAACCAACAGAGTGGGAAAAAAATCTTCACCAGCAACACATCTGACAGAAGTTTAACATCAAGAATATATAAAGAACTCAAGAAACAAAGAATCAAGAAAGCAAGTAACCCAATTAAAAGTTGGACTAAGGATCTGAACAGAAAGTTCTCAAAAGAAGAAATAAAAATGGCTAAGAATCATCTTAAAAGGTGGACAACATTGCTATTAATTAGGGAAATGAAAATTAAAACCACTTTAATATTTTATCTTAACCCAGTCAGAATGGCTAAGATCAAGAGAACAAATGATACCAAATGTTGAAGAGGATGTGGGGAAAAAGGAATGGTCATCCACTGCTGGTGGGATTTCAAACTTGTGCATACCCTATGCAAAGCAATGTGGAGAAACCTTAAAAAAAACTAAAAATGAATCTACCATTTGAACCAGTTATACCATTCCTTGGCATAGGATGCAAAGGACTCATCCTACTGCAGAGACACTTGTATATCCATGTTTGTTGCTGCTCTTTTCACAATAGCTAAGAGATGAAAGTAGCCTAAGTGCCTGTCAACTGATGAGTGGCTAATGAAAATGTAGTACATTTACACAATGGAGTTCTATTCAGCAGTAAAGAAAGATAAAATCACAAAATTTGCAGTAAATGGATGGAACCAGAAACTGTTATACTAAGTGAAGTAACACAGACTCAGACAAACAAAAGACATATGTTCTTTATATGTGGATCCTAGCACAGAATCCTGATAAGTGAGTATGCATCCAGACATAACCATAGGAACCAAGATAATGAAAAGGAACCAGGGAGATAAAAAGAAAGAACCTGAGAGAGAAGAAGAGTAGGAAACAGGTGTTACTAAGGGTGAAATGGATAAAAAATGGGTTTATTTACATGGGAGGGGGCAGGGAGGGTTATACATGGAACCTTGGGGGGAAAGCCAAAGAAGGAGCTCAAGAGAGGTGGGAGAATAGGTAATGGGAATTATCAAGGGAGAAATGGGGGAAATGGGAGAATTTTAAAATGGGGAAACCATGGTGAAAGGGTTAGTCAGTGAGATACATAGGAGAGATAAATAATGCCTAGCCAGTTTTGAAAAACTGGAGGGAACCATATTATTCTAACAACCTACAGATGAATTATGCATAAATGATCTCTACATGAATCCATGTGTACAGTTGAAGGCTACATACCAAGAAACAGTGCCAGAGAAGAGATACCTTCCTTTGTGTTGTTGGCCAGGTTACTCAGGCTATTGACACAGCCCTTGATGGCCTCCCAGAACATGAAGATAAGACCTTACTGCCAAAGACATAATTTGGACACAAGATTTGGAGGAATAGAGCTGCAACAGACCTGCAACCACTTCCCCTGAAGGCTAGCTCTCATAGCTTTGGAGAACAGTATGAAGATGCCAAGGGAAAATATCAATGGATGGTCCAACACCAGCTTCAAGACCACATAACCACATCAATGGCCAACACAGCATACAACATTGGTGTAGTAGTGGCACTTTTATCTTGGGGGCAATCAATAGCTACCTAATTTGACTAAAGCCCACTCAAAGGGAGGAAACTCAAGTGTAGTAATAAAAACATAACCAAATACACATGGCTCGAGTGGCCATAGATCTTAGAGAAAACCCCAAGACTGTCATATCACTAGATCAATGTGATTTTTTACTATGTGGAAAATATGTATCCTTATATTTACAGACAAATATCTAAGTCACCACTCATTAAAGAAGCTCATTTTGCACCAGTCAGAGACTATTAGCATGTACTACAACTGGTCACACATGGAAATTGTCAATGAACTACCCAGTCCTAAGTCACACCTAAGGCTCATGGAACATAGAACAAGAATAATGAAGAGGACACTAATGAGTCTCTCAGTTTTCAATAATGAAGCTCCCTCATGCATTGGAGGTCCAGGAACACAAAAGGTCACAAATAGCCAAAGTGTAGAGATCAAGAGTCTGTTAAATGACAGTCCTTGGACAGGATCTCTTTATTAAACTTCACCCATCCAATGCTCAGGGACCATAGTGGAAGAGGGGGGCAGAAAGATTGTAAGAGCCAGGGAGGAGGTGCATGACCATATGGAAACAGAGTCCTATAAGCTCCTGGGTACCTACTCATATAATTCTATGGCAGTGGTGTCTGCATACACAAGTCCCATGCAAATTCAGGCAGACAATAATGCAGCATATAACTGGGAAAATAAACAGCGGGACTCAATCTTATCTGAAGGAATGCTGGCAACTGATTGTTGCTAGATGAAGAAGAGCTGATCTTCCTAAAACAAAGGACTCTAGATAGGCTGACTAGACTCAGTAGATGGACTTGCATTGTGGAATGGCTGGGGACACTGACAACTCATTGGGCCTTAACAGGGATGACAGAGTATATGGGCTCCAGTGAGGGGGTGGGGTCTAGGGGTAGGTGCCAGTGGGGATGGGAGTATAAAGATGATTAAGTTTATTTGAGATGTACTATATGAAATACACAAAAAATTTCAATAAAAATATGTAAAAAAAGAAATATGCATACTTCAACTGGCTCTCTAATGGAATGGGGGGACCATAAATTAACTTTAGCAATAATGTCATGACATCTGTCAACTGAGAAGGATTTTCTAGGTTGGGTTTATTGTGTTGGGAAATCTTTCTTGATCACCCTCTCAAATATTCTGGTTACTGTTATTGTTTTAAGATATAATTTTGGCCTAGGATTGGTCAAACCTCTGGATGCAAGACCCTAACATTCAGAGCTTGAGTCTACATCTGGCTTCTAAAAATATAAAGAAGTGGGACAATCAATTCTGTTCAACTGAGAACTTTACTGCTGTCCCTATGGGAACTTTCTGATAACTGCTCCAATTAGCCTGGAATTGAGGAGAAAAACACCAATTATTTTCAAATTATGCAAGAATCCCTATTTCCATACACTAAACAGAAGTTATGCCACTGCCTCAATTATTATAATTCCCTCATGAACCAAATAGGCCCCAATAATTACCCAGTGTTTGTTGCCACACAAAAGACTCAAATGCAATTGCCCAAATCCAACAGTACCATAGGTGATGGCTCATGAAAGTTAGAACCCTAGAACTCACTGCAAGACTTGTAAGTAGCTAAACAGGTCAGGGTATTTTTTAGCCAGCTTGGCTGGTCTGAATATCTCAGTGGGAATCTTGTGCATCTGATCTGTTCAGTGAATTCTTGAAGCTTCTGAGTTGCAAACTTCCTGAGTCTTAATGAGCCACCCTTTAGAGCTTCCTGAGTCTTAGGAGCTTCCCTCCAGAATGGAATTATTAATCCACAGGAAATTATTATAGAATAAAATTTTACAAAAGAAGCATTCCCCATAGTGAGTACCTATGGTTGACACACGATGATATTTTTCTCAGCACAGGTAAGAACTCTCCTTAAGGAACCAGCATCTTACCTGTTATCTACTCCATAGGAAGACTGCCTAACCCAATCCTATTTCTCTTCTTGAGCTCTGAACACAGCATATATTCCATAGAAAGATATGTCCTAATGCACAGGAAGATGGTTCTTTGGGTATGTATTGAAAGGTGGCCTTTGAGGCTAGTGACCTCTCAATCATTTACAAAATATTTTGGCATAATTTCCATGTGCCAGGCACTCTGACATATTCTGCCAATACAAAGATAGGTGAAGGACTGTTGTTTCTGTAAGCATCATTTCGTAAAGAGCAATAATTATAACTGATATTCAGTTTGAAACAAATTTTCTAAAGGACTATGGAAAATGATCCCTTCTTTATGGGAAGGCAGGAAAAGGAAATAATCGATCATATCATAGATGAGCTAGGTTTTAAAGGATAAAATAATGTATTTGACAGAAAGGGGCAAATGTCGGTCAGGAAATCTAGGGCAGTATTTCAAATCTCCATAAAATGAACATGCTTAAGGAAGTTGAAATCGACTAAATGAACAAAGTGATAAAGAAATGAGGAGCTGGAATAAGTGACATATCGATTTGGAGTTTTATCCTAGGTTAAAAAAGGGCTATTGAATCACTTTAGGAGGAAGAATGTTATGATGATACAGCTTCTCTGACCTTTAGTAGGGCAGATCACCCTTAAGAGACTTGTCGGAGCTGGAGAGATGGCACTAGCTCAAGGTTTCTCTGCTGCCCAATATTTCCTGAATCTAGTCACTGTGTGATGGTGAGGTTCCCTAATCGGGTGTGCTTACCCTCCTACCTTGGAACCATTTGTGGTCCCTCCCACTGCTGCAGGGATATGTTTCTCTGACCTTTTCTAGGGGCTCAGCTGCCTGTGAGTACCTGAATCCAGCCTTTGCCTAGGGAACTTTGGAAATTGTGCTGTGCCTGCTGGGTGGTAGGGGACTGGACCTTAGAAAGAACCTGAGAGTATCAGATTGGTGCCTGACTTCTCCTGGACTAGAGTCATCTGGTCCCTATAATATAAAATGGAAAGAGAGAACCTGAAGCCTGGGCCTACCAGCTTTTCATATCCAATAAGAAAACAACCAAGGAACATTAGAAAGACAAACAGAATCAGATTTCAACTCAAAAAAGGAAGATATGAGTGCTATACCAGAATCACAAACAAAAGAAATCCACACGCTAAAATCACAGTAATAATATAGTAATATGAAAAGCCCAAATAATATGACTCGCCAAACACCACCAGTCCTATAGAAGAGTTCTGCAATGAGAACCCCCCAAGAGATAACTCAGGACACAGAATTTTAAAGCAGAGAACCTGGGTTTGATTCCCAGCACCCACATGGTGGCTACAAACCGTCCTTAACTCCAGTTACAGAGGGGAATTCAGCACCCTCTTCTGACCTCCACAGGATTGCATGACACAGGTGCACTCACATACATGCAGGCAATACGCTCATACACATAAAATAAAAATAATAAATAAGATATTAGAAAAAGAACAATCATAAACATGCTCAAAGTATTCAATGAATTAAAAGAACACAGAAACAAATCAAAGAACTAAAAGAATATAGGGATAAACTTCTGACTGAATTCACAAAAAACATTCATGTCCATAAAACCAGCCCTTCAGAGACTATTTGAAGCAGTCAATACAAAGAGCTAAAGAAAGGAAAGACTTTACCCAAAAGGGAACAGAAAGAAGCTAAATGAAGGTATAATTGTGGAAACACAAAGTTAGACTGAGAATGCAAACAGAAATTAAAATGTTGGCAACCAAAACACACTTTTCCATAACAACTTTAAATATCAATGGGACTCCCCAGTCAAAAAGGCACAGGCTAGTTGAATGGATTAAAAAACAAAATCCATCATTTGTTGTCTGCAAGAAGCCTATGTCACCTTGAAGAACAGGCACTACCTTAAGGTGCAAGAATGGTGTTGCCCAAGTTCCCTCTGGGTCTCCTGCACTATCAAGCAAACCATATAACATACCTTTATGTACATTTATTAACTTACAAAGGAATAAGTACCCAGTGCCTAGCCCCACTCTGTGGGTCAGAGCCTGCCATAGCAGATCACACCATGCCCATAGTCAACATTAGCATTCGCTCACATCTCAGGGGCCAGCGATCTCACCCCAGGTCCATAAGTATCAGGCCATTCTGTCCTTGAGCTGCTGCTCATGGCTGTGTGTTCTCCATACCACAGTTAGTATCTCCTGTCCCTAGATGGCTCCCAGCAGTCCCCCAGTAGTCCACACTCCATGGCAGGCCATGCCCCTTGGAAGAACTAGCCAGTTGGGAGACACTCCACCCTTTTCCTCCACTCTTACAATCTTACTGTCCATCTTCCGCTAAGGTCCCTGAGTTTGGAGGGGGTGACAGATGTAGGGCGATCTCTCTTGTATCATGGCAAGACAGTGGCATCTTGGGCCTCCCCATTAGTCATCTTTAGGCCATGATCTATCTCACTGGTGTTTCTTCTACTATAAAGACAAATGGAAGGATGTAGACACATTTAAACAAACATGAATGTAAAGAAAAATGCCTAGAAGATATCCCAGTAGGTGTACTATATTCATTAAACAGTATACTTGTGATGCCTTTCTAGATGTGATGGCTTGTGATCCTTTCTAGACACAGGGTGTTGCCCTGGCCTACAGCACCAGATGTGGGTTCTACCCCTAGGAGTGGGTCTTATTCAATCAGAAATTTGTCAGTTGTATGTATGTTGGTCGATCCATTGTTGCACTTGCAGGTATTGTTTGGCATGTCCATAGTGTGCAGCACGCAGGGTTCATCATTGAGTAGAATTATAAGGGATCATTTCTTCCCCAACTGCATCCATCCAGTGGCACGGAGGTTTTTGACTTAGTCTCAGTTGCATCTCTTCTTCTTCTCCTGCGCTCACAACATGTAGTGTCTTCAGCAGCATGGCCTTACCAACCTTTCTGGTGCACAACCAATATTAATGGCAATAGTCTTGGTGAATTGGAGGACCTCTAGGACCTCTCTCTGACCAACAGCTCATAGGGGAGCAACACACCCCTGGTACTGTAGTTTTTTTTAACAGTTGTATAGTTTGGGAGTCTCTGTCCTCATCTTACCCAACCTACATAAAACTCCCAAGAATAGCTGGCCTTTGTGTATTCAGGTATCTTTCAAATGGGTTTCACATCTGTAAAACATTCAAAGGAAGGTTAACATTATATATTAAATCAATCATAGACAAGGTCTCACACAGCATGGAAAGGTTTTGTCCATTCGTATTAACTGTTTTCTCCATAGATCCTTGTTAGGTACCATAGCATGGGTATGAGGAATTAATTTGGTTAACTCTTTATCATTTTTAGTTATCCCTTTGGAGTCATTTTGCACTTGAGGGATTTTACATGGGGTCTTTTTGTATTCTTTTGTTCTTGATACACTTACAGGTGTTGGCTCCAATTGCCTGACCCTGTACTGGGCTAAGGAGGCAGAGCACTTCTCTTGTCCCTGCTGCACTTGTGGGTTCCCTGAGTCAGGCAGGCTCTAGCCATATCTGTCATCTTCCCATTGACCACACCAGGTTGCTGAGGGAGAACTTGGTGGAAAAACCTGCTTCCACCCCTAGTATAGGCTTGATCAGAAGATAAATGCATCTTATTTAATCCTTAGGGATTCTTAACCACCCCTTGTACAGTTGTTATTCTTTGAATGTCCTTTGTAAACTGTTCTTCTGGTTTTAAAACCTTCCAGAAACACCTTAGTACTGAATTTGGTTTTCTATCAATTTTTTCTCTGGGGATTTGGGCTTGACATACCTCTTGCCACACTTGTCTTTCAGTAACCCAAGTGGACCATTTCCTCTGTCATGTCTTTTTTATATCTCTTACAGGGTGTTCTGTTATTTTACAGGCATGTTTTACATGCTGGTCAGAATCATTTAGATTTGCCAAAGCCTCTCTCACTTTACCAAGATCCTGTCCCATCAAAGAGCTTAGTAAAACCATTAAAGCCCCATACCATTCTTGAAGTCCCAGTTAAATTAAGTTTTCTTTCATATCTCTGGAGAACATAGTCTCTTCTGGCCCAGTGAACTGGACATTATATATTGCTTTTCTCATGCCTAGTTCTTTCAGTCATGGCTGCCCCTCCTTTATTGTCCTCCAGCCCCTGTTAATCATGTTAGTCTCCCTTGGTGACAACCACGTATCTTTAATGCCTTCAACCAGCCATCCCATTAAGGACTGCTCCCCTCTGCATTGGCCTAGGTTGAACAGCCTATATCTCAAAGATGGATGGGTGGTTATATGACTCAGCTGTGAACTTCTGAAGGACTTAGGCTGACATCATTTTCTCCCACGTCCCATACTCTCACAAGCCTTGTGGCCAGGTGTTCTCTGCTTGCTTGCCTGTAAGTTTTTCCTAGTTTTAACAGTTTTAGCATGGAATATTTCCTAGCTATAGCACAGTTAGCTTTTCTTTTTTTTCCTTTTTATTATTATCTGTCTTTTCCTCTGAGTCCTTGGACTTTACACAAGTCAAAGTGTCCCACCTTTTCTCTCTCTCCTGCTCAGCAACTGGGTCTGCCAGTCCAGCCTTTTCAGTTTTCCCTGCCTGGGGCACATATTTTATGACACAAAAGTGGCCACATTCTCTCTCTGGGAGCCCCATTTGGGTCCAGAGTGGGTAAAAGATTTTCTAGCCTTTGGGTAACCTTTAATAAATCTTCACATACCCATAACATATCCCCACATTTACAACACATCTGTGGCCTGTGGCCCACACTTCTGCATGGCTAGCCTCTTTTTAGTTACAGCTTTTATGACACATTGTATAACCCATATGACTATTCCTAACCCCATTAAGCACATGGGTTTTGATTGGCTTCCATCCTGGATTTGGGACTCAGAGCCCAGCTGACCCACCACAGGGGCAGCAGGAACAGTACCGCTTTCTGAGACCCATATCTGAAAGGCTTTGGTTTCTTTATCCAGCCAGGCTATGCGAGTTTTGTCACCCAGGGTCCCTTTGGGTCTCCTGAACTATCAAGCAAACCATATAACATATCTTCATGTGCATTTATTAACTTACAAAGGAATGAGTACCCAGTGCCTGGCCCCACGCCATGGCTCTGAGCCAGTCATATCAGCCAGACATTTACTCATGCTTCAGGGGCCAGCAATATCACCCCAGGTCCATAAGTATTTGGCCATTCTGTCCTTGAGCTGTTGCTCGTGGCTGTGCCATTCCCCATGTCACAGCTTGTATCTTCTGTCCCAAGATGGCTCCCAGGAGCCCCCCCCCCAAGTAGTCCACACTCCACAGCAGGCCCCACCCCTTGGAGGAAGTAGCCAATTGGGAGACAAATGGAAAAAAAATATTCCAAGCAAATGGCACTAATAAACAAACAGGTACAGACTATGAACTACAACTAATCAAAGGAGATAAAGGTTTTCACTTCACTCTGATCAAGGGAACAATTGACTGAGACAATACCACAATCATGAACATATGCATCAAACTCTCTTGTGCACTCAGTTTCATAAAAACAGTACTTTAGGACTTCAAGACATAGATTAATCCCAACTCAGTAATGGTAGGGGACTTCAATACTCCACTATTTCTATTAGACAGGTCAAATACACAAAGAATAATCAGAGAAACATATGAATTAAATGATATCCAAATAAAGCTATCAGACATCTACCGAATATTTCACCCAGGCACCAAAGAATTTGCTTTCTATTCAGCAACCCATGTAACTGTTTCCAAAATTGACCACATACTGGGGTACAAAATAATCCTCAACAAGTACAAAAAAAAATTGAAATAATTCCATGAATTTATCAGCCCATAAATGCAATAGAGCTTAAAATCAGCAACAAAAGAAGTCCTACTAAGTACACAAACTCATGGAGCTTAAACAACACACTACTGAATGATGAATGGGTCAAAGAAGAAATGGAGAAAGAAATAAAAGTATTCTTGGAATTAAATGAAAAGGATAACACAATCCAACAAAACCTTTGAGGCACCTTAAAAGAAACTGTAAGAGGGAAGTTTGTATATCCTAGTGCCCACATAAAGCAAGCAAGCAAGCAAACAAACAAAAAAACCAGAAAGAGTAACAAATCAATGACTTACCACTGAAACTCAAAATTCTGGAAAAACAACAACAAATGAAACCCAAACCCAGTAGTTGAGAAGGAATAACTAAAATCAGAGCAGAAATCAATGAAATAGAAACAAAGAAAGCAATACAAGAAATCAATCTAAAAACTGGTTCTTTGAAAAGCTAAACAAGATAGACCCTTAGTCCAGTTAGCCAAAAGAAAGAAAGAGCAAATCCAAATGAAAAAAAAAAATCAGAGACAAATGGGAAACATCACAAAAAACACCAAAAAAAAAAAAAAAATCAAGAATGTTGTAAGAGAATACTTTAAAAAGCTATACTCTATTAAATTTGAAAATATAGAAGAAATGGTTCTATTTCTAAAGTCATGAACACTACTAAAGTCAAACTAAGAAGAGACCCTTATCTTTGATCTTGCACAAAGTCAACTCCAAATGGATCAAAACCTCAATATGAAACCTGAAACTGTGAATCTGTTAGAAGAAATCATTGGCAGAAACCTACAAGATATAGGTATAGGAAAGGACTTTGTAAATCAGACACTAGTTGCTCAGGAATTAAGGTCAACAATCAACAAGTGGGACCTAATAAAGCCAAAAACTTCTGTACAACAAAAGAAACAGCCAAGGAAGTGAAGAGAATAGCCATAAAGTAGAAGAAAATATTCACCAGTCACACATCTGACAGAGGTTTAACATCCAGAATAAAGAACTTAAAAAAAAAAAAAAAAAGAATCAAGAAAACAAATGCCCAATTGAAAGCTGCTCTGAGGATCTTAACAGAGAGTTCTCAAAAGAAGAAACAAAGATGGCTAAGAAATACCTTTAAAAATGTTCAGCATTGTTAGTAATTAGGGAAATGCAGATTAAAACCTCCTCGACATTTTATCTTATCCTAGTCAGATGGGCTAAGTTCAAGAGAACAAAGTAATATCAAATGTTGGAGAGGATGTGGGTAAAGGGAAACACTCATTCACTGTTGGTAGGACTGTAAATTTGTGCAACCCCTATGGAAAGCAGTGTAGAGAACTCTTAAAAAATTAAAAATGGCTCTGCTTCCCTGGGCCTGAAAGACCTGCTGCAGACCTCTCTCCAGGGTAAGTCCATCGTGCCCTCTGCGCCTTGGCTCCCCCAGCCTCATTCACTCTCCCATCTCCCCTGCTGTTCTCTCCTCCTAGTTTGGGTCCTATTCCATTCCTTGTCTTGGGGCCCCAGACCTCTGGGGAACCAATACCACTTCCTGATCCTTTTAATCCAGACCAACATAATGCCTTCTCTGGGACCCAGGAGCACTACTTCTGAGCCTGGCCCCACCCTGACCTTCCTCTGCTTCACTGGGCCTGCACAACCCACCAGCCTCTTTCTGGGCTGCCTCTTCCTGATCCTTTGCATCCAGACCAACCCAGCTCCTCAGTGCAGTCCCCAAAAGTCCTTGGGGCCTCTTCCCACCCCATCTGCTTTTGCATCTCTGGGAGGCATGGGCACCAGCTGCCCTAGACCAGCATCTTTCCTGGGCCAGGCTCCCAGGCCAGTCCAACACCCAAATTCCAGAGGCCGAAATCATTCCTGGAAGGATCCAGACCTTAGGAGAAAGCCTGAAAACATCTTACAGTCATCTGAATTGGGCCTCTGTGGGAACTCCAGAAGACAAAAGCAATCCGACCACTCCAATATAAAATAAAAAGAGAGAAACAGAAGCTTAGATGAACCAGCTTTTCATGACCAAAAAGTAAACCACAAAGATGCATAAAGTTCACAAAAAGAAGCAGACCTAAACTTGAAGGCCTGAGTCTCACACAAGAATCAGAAATTACAAAAGAAATTCACATGTGAAAATCACAGAGAAAAAAATAATAACATGAAAAACAAAAATAACATATCCCCTCCAAATACCAATAGTCTTCTAGAGGAGTACAATGAGAACCCCTAGAGGTAATGTAGGACATGGAACTCAAAAGAACAATTATAAACATGATAAAAGAATTCAGTGAATTTAAAGAAAACACAAACAAATAAATCAAAGAACTGAAAGAAGATCGGGATAAACTTCTGAATGAATTCAGAAAACAGAAATACTGAAGAATACTAAGGCTGAAATAAAGGAAGTGCAACACTCAATAAGCCAATTAGAAATGATAGGAGAATGGAAAACAGAGTATCAAGACTAGAAGATAAAGTGGACGAACTAGACCACGCAAGCAAAGATTATGAAAAATTTAAGAAATCACAAGAATGGAATATGCAGGAATTTGGTGACACCATAAAAAGTCCAAACTTATGAATCATAGGCATACAGGAAGGAGAAGAATCCCAAGATAATGGCATGGACCAGATCTTCAACAGAATCATGGAGGAAAATTTCCCAAAATTAAAGAAAGACATGCCCATATAAATTCAAGAAGCATATAGAACACCAAACAGACAGGTCCAGAAAGGAAACTCTCCACGGCACATCATAGTAAAAACACTACACATACAAAACAAAGAGACAATTCTGAAAACTGAAAAAGAGAAACAACAAGTCACATATAAAGAAAACACCATTGGGATTACAGCTGACTTTCAGTGCAAACTATGAAAGCCAGAAGAGCCTAGACCAAAGTATTCCCAGTTTTAAATGACCACAGATGCCAAC
>NW_008355253.1:1942497-1961808 GCF_000622305.1 Nannospalax galili | reverse complement strand
AGAAATTTAATGAAAGTATAACTGTGGAAAAGTACAGCTATATCAAGAATGTAAACAGAAATTAAAATGACAGGATTCAATGCTCATCTTTCATTAATAACTTTGAATATTAACGGACTGAACTCCCCAGTCAAAAGACACAGATTAGGTGAATGGATTAATAAACAAAACCCATCTTTTGTTGTCTGCAAGAAATTCATCTCACTTTCAAGGACAGACACTACCTTAAAGTGTCTTAAAGGATGGAAAAAATATACCAAGCAAATGGCGCTAAGAAAAAAGCAGGCATAGCAATCCTAATATTTGACAAAATAGACTTTAAACTGAAACTAACCAGAAAAGACAAAGAGGGCTACTTCATTTTCATCAAAGGAACAATCAAAAAAGAAGATATTACAATCATGAACATATATTCACCAAACTCTGGTGCACCCAACTTCATAAAGATAATACTACAGGACTTTAAGACCCAGATTAACCCCAATTCATTAATAGTAGGGGACTTCAATACCCCACTATCTCCATTTGATAGGTCAACAGGGCTGTTAATAGAGAGACATCTGAATTAAACAACACCATATATCAAACAGACTTAACAGACATCTACAGAGTATTCCACCCAAGCACCAAAGGACATATTCTCTACTCAGCATCCCATGGAACCTTCTCCAAAATCAACCATATTCTGGGGCACAAAACAAACCTCAACAAATACAAAAAGATTTAAGTAATTCCATGCATTCTATCAGATCACAATGCATTAAAGCATACAATCAACACCTGAAGAAGCCCTAATCACCAAATGAACACATGGAGATTAAACAACACACTCCTGAATGATGAATGGGTCAAAAGAGAAATTAAGAAAGAAATAAAAGTATTCCTGGAATTAAATGAAAAGGACAATACAACACAACAAAATGTCTGGGACACACTGAAAGTGGTCATTAGAGGGAAGGTTATACCTCTAAGTGCCTATATCAAAAAATCAGAAAGAACACAAATAAATGATTTAATATTGCAACTGAAGACACTTGAAAAGCAATAGCAAATGAAATCCAAATACAGCAGACAAGAAGAAATAACAAAAATCAGGGCAGAAATTAATGAATTTGAAACAAAGAAAACAGTACAAAGGATCAACAATTTCAAGAGATGGTTCTTTGAAAAGATAAATGAGATTGGCAGACCACAACCCCAGTTAACCAAAAGAAAGAAAGAGCACCTCCAAATCAACAAAATCAGAGATGAAAGGAGAAGCATCACAACAGACACCAGAAAGACACTAGAAAGATACAGAACATTATAAGGGAATACTTTAAAAACCTATATGCTACTAAATTTGAAAACCTAAAAGAAATGGATGGATATCTAAAGGCATGGGAATCACCAAAACTAAACAAAGAAGAGATTAGCAGCTTAAACAGACCCATAAAACAAAAAGAATTTGAAACAGTAATACAAAACCTCCCAACTAAAAAAAGCCCAGGACCAGATGGATTTACAGTAGAATTCTATCAGACATTTAAAGAAGATCTGCATCCAATACTACTTAAGTTATTCAAAAAAATAGAAATGGAGGGACAACTTCAAAATTCCTTCTATGAAGCCAGCATCATTCTAATACCAAAGCGAGGTAAAGATACAACCAAAACAAAAGAAAGCAAAACAAAAAGATACTACAGACCCATATCCCCAACGAACATAGATGCAAAAATTCTCAACAAGATATTTGTAAACCACATACAGACACACATCAAAAAGATCATCCGCCATGATCAAGTTGGCTTTTTCCCAGAGATGCAAGGGTGGTTGAATATACGTAATTCAATAAACATCATAAATCATATAATTGGGCTCAAAGACAAGAACCACATGGTCATCTCAATAGATGCAGAGAAGGCCTTTGACAAAATTCAAAATGCATTTATGTTCAAAATCTTAGAGGGAATTAGACTGGAGGGAACACTCCTCAACATATTTAAAGCCATATATAGCAAATCTACAGCCAACATCATTCTAAATGGAGAAAAACTGGAAGCATTCCCATTGAAATCAGGAACCAGACAAGGCTGTCCACTATCCCCACTTCTCTTTACCATAGTACTTGAAACTCTTGCAAGAGCAATAAGACAAGAGAAGAAAATTACAGGAGTTATAATTGGAAAAGAGATCAAATTATCCATTTTTGCAGATGATATGATATTATATCTAAGGGATGCCAAAAATTCCACCTGAAAATTCCTAGAGATTATTAACACGTTCAGTAAAGTGGCAGGTTACAAAATTAACCAACAAAAGTCTATAGCCTTTCTATATACCAATAACAAGAAATCAGAGAAAGAGCACATGGAAACACTCCCATTCATAATAGCTGCAAACAAAATAAAATATCTCAGAATACACCTGACCAAAGATATTAAAGTCCTCTACAATGAAAAGTTTAAATCTTTAAAGAAAGAGATTGAGGAAGACATCAGAAAATGGAAGGGCCTCCCATGCTCATGGATTGGAAGAATTAATATTGTGAAAATAACAATCCTACCAAAAGTCGTATGTAGATTCAATGCAATGCCAATTAAAATCCCCATGACATTTCTGACCAAATAGGAAAAAACTATCCTAGGATTCATATGGAAGCACAAAAGACCTCGGATAGCCAAAGCAACCCTGAGCACCAAGAGCAATGCCAGGGGGAATACTTTACCAGATTTTAAGCTGTATTACAGAGATATAGTCATAAAAACAACATGGTCCTGGCACAAAAATAGACCCATATTAGAGAAATGGAACAAAAGTGAAGACCCAAATATGAATACATGCAATTTCAGCCACCTGATATTTGACAAAGGGTCCAAGAATGTTCACTGGAGGAAAGACAACATGTTCAGCAAATGGTGCTGGCAAAACTGGATCTCCACCTGTAGAAGAATGAAACTAAAACCCTATCTTTCACCTTGCACAAAAGTCAATTCCAAATGGATCAAAGACCTCAATGTAAAGCCTGAAACTCTGAAACTGTTAGAAGAAAACTGGCAAAAACCTACAAGATATAGGTGTAGGAAAGGAGTTTCTAAACTAGACATCACTTGCTCAGGAAACAAGGTCAAGAATCAACAAATCGGACCTCATTAAACTAAAAAGCTTCTGTACATCAAAGGAGGCAACCAGGGAAATGAAGAGAAAACCCACAGAATGGGAGAAAATCTTCACCAGCGACACATCTGACAGAGGTTTAACATCCAGAATATATACCAAACTCAAAAAACAGAACCAAGACAAGAATCAACCCAATTAAAAGATGGAGTAAGGAGCTGAACAAAGAGTTCTCAAAAGAAGAAGTAAAGACGGCTAAAAAGCATCTTAAAAGATGTTCACCATCACTAATAATTAGGGAAATGCAAATTAAAACCACTTTAAGATTTCACCTTACTCCTGTCAGACTGGCTAAGATCAAGAAAACAAATGATACCAAATATTGGAAGGATATGGGGAAAGGGGAACACTCATCCACTGCTGGTAGGGCTGCAAACTTGTTCAACCCCTATGGAAAGCAGTGTGGAGAACTCTTAAAAAACTACAAAGGAACCTACCGTTTGACCCAGTTATACCACTCCTTGGAATATGCTCAAAGAACTCATCCTATTGCAGAGACACTTGTACATCTATGTTTGTTGCTGCTCTTTTCACAATAGCTAAGAGATGGAAGCAACCCAATGTCCCTCAATTGATGAGTACATAATGAAAATGTGGTTCATTTATACGATGGAGTTTTACTCGCAGTAAAGAAAGATGAAATCATGAAATTTGCAGGTAAATGGATGTAACTAGAAACTGTTATACTAAGTGAAGTAACAGACTCAGAAAAAATAACGACATATATTCTCCCTCATATGTGGATCCTAGAACTAGACTCTGATAAATAAGTATGCAACCAGATATAACTAGAGGAACCAGGATAATGGAAAGGAAACAGGGAGGTAAAGGAAAAGAAAGAACCTGAAAGAGAACAGTAGGAAACAGGCCTTAATAAGGGATGTATGGGTAAAAATTGGGTTAGTTTAAGGGAGGGGGAAGGGAAGGTTATACAAGGAACCTCGGGGTTAAAGGGAAAGAAGGAGCTCAAGAGAGGTAGGATTTAGGAGAAGGGTATTATTAAGGGAGAAAGAGGGGAAATGGGGACACCTTAAGTGGGAAAACCATGATGGAGGGGCGAGATAATGTGAGAGATAAACAATGCCTAGCTAGTTTTGAAAACCATAGAGAACCATATTACTCCTACAACCTACTGACAGATTATACATAGAAGATCAAGAAATATATATCTAGATAAGGTTTATCTGAGAATAACTTGTCTTTACCCAAGATT
Source organism: Nannospalax galili (assembly GCF_000622305.1). NCBI lineage: Eukaryota > Metazoa > Chordata > Mammalia > Rodentia > Spalacidae > Nannospalax > Nannospalax galili. Next base: position 1,957,439 of record NW_008355253.1, on the reverse strand, counting down.
TAGCTACATGACACACAGTAATTAAAAATATCAGACTGGTGGAACTAACCTTCTTGCGTGTTTAACAGACATACTTTGAGGCCTATAATAATTTGGTCAGAGGGACACAAAGGACACTTTTTGATCCTTGCCCTTGAGCATCTCTCAAAATGTCCTATAATGGTGGTGGGTCATCTGTCCCCTTGATCAAGGAGGCTGAGGAGACCCCACCAGATGGACTTGAATCAGTGTCCAGTCTATAAAGAGGAGGGTCAACACAGAGGAATCACTCCATATTTCCAAGAAAAGCCAACCATGGTCAAGCAGGCCTTTGACTTATTGTCACATGGGTGGAACTGGTAAAAGAAAGAAGCCAGGGATTCCTCCCAAACCCATGTGACTCCTGAGGAACAGATCCCCAAACAACCTTAAGAGTAAAAATAAATCGGTTTATCTGGACCAACTGTATGGCCTTAAATACCCAAAAGGAAAATATAACCAAAGATTAAAGGGCCCAATATAATTTCATAAGAGTCCATATGTATATCTAAAGGCTACATAACAAGCAACAATGCCAGACTGGAGATCCATTTTTTTGAGTTGTTGCCTAGGGTGGCCAAAGGGATTCCCAGATAGTAACCCAGCATAGAACTGGGAAAATGAACAGAAGACCCCAATCTTATCCAAAGGAATATTGACAACTGATTACCGCTAGATGAGGAACAGCTGATCTTTCTAAACCAAAGACCTCTAGATAGGCTGACTAGATTCAACAGAAGGGCAAGTAGTGGGGAATTTCTGGGGGTGCCAACAACACAGCAGATAGTAGCAGGGATTTCAGAGTATAAGGGCTCTAGTAGGCGGAGGGGGGTATGGGAGGGTGCCCTCTGGGAAGTGGGTGTAAAATAATAATAATAATAATAATAATTCTTCAAAGCATAAAAATTTGCTCCTTAATAATTAGTAGATGTGAAAAACATTACCATTGAAATCTACCTGATGACTTTATATCTATGCTCAGATGCCAAGGAGCTCAGAAAGTAACTGACTGTCACTAGTAATAATCAGATATATAGAGATTAGAAACACATGTGCATCTTAGTGTCAATTGTATTAAAAATGAATTTTTCTGTATGAAACTGTGTATTTTAATAATAAATGGAGATCTTTTTTAATGGTTAAAACCTCATTTAATTTTATGTCTTATAGGGTTTATACTGAGTACAATATTGTATAACTGTATCAATTCAACTGCAAACCTAAAAAATTTACAGCCAATTACGAAAGAGATGCATCTTAGGTCTGGAAATTATTATTGAATATGTCAATGTTGTTGTAATTAAATGCTTCTTCTAATTATGTGTTTATTAAATAAATAATTTAAAATAAAAATATAAAAAATAAACATACCCAGTTATACCATTCCTTGGTATATACCCAAAAGACTCATCCTATTGCAGAGATGCTTGTACATCCATGTTTGTTGGTGCTTTTTCACAATAGCTAAAAGATGGAAGCAACCTAATTGTCCCTGAACTGATGAACGGATAATGAAAATGGGATACATTTACACAATGGAGTTCTACTGAGCAGTAAAGAAAGACGAAATCATGAAATTTGCAAATAAATGTATGGAACTAGAAACTGTTATACTAAGTGAAGCGACACATACTCAGAAAAGCAAACAGAGTATGTCTTCCCTTATTTGTGTATCCTAGCACAAAATACTTATATGTGATGTAACTGCAGGAACCAGGGACGTAGAAGGGTACCACAGAGGTAAAGAGAAAGAAGGAACCTGAGAGAGAACAATAGGAGACAGGAATTTCTAAAAGAAATGGGAAAAATGGGGGTATTTAAATGAGAGTGGGAGGGAGTTTCTACAAGGAACTATGGAAGTAAAGGGGAAGAAGGAGGTCATAAGAGGTGGGACCATAGAAGACTGGTATTATTAAGGGAGAAATGGGGAAAATGGGAGTATATTAAAGTGAGAGGGTATGGGGGATGCATTAGACAGGGAGAGAGAAGAGAGATAAATAATGCCTAGCTAGTATAAAAAAATGAGAATTATATTAGTCCAAAAACATATTGACAAATTACATATGCAATATCTCTAAATGAGTCCATGTGCATAGCTGAAGGCTACATAACAAGAAATAGTGCCAAACAGGGGAAACCTTCCTTTGAGTTGTTGACCATCTCAAAATTACACAGGCTTCCTAAACACCAATGGATGAACTTGCACTGAATGACATCTGGTGACATTAACTTGACATGACAGGCTTTAACACAAATGTCAGAGTTTATGAATTCTAGTGGAATTGGGGATTGTGGGAGTGTGCCAATGGGGAAGGTGGTATAAAGATGTAAGATTGTTTAAGATGTTCTGTATGAAATACACAAAAATATAATAAAATACAATAAAGTTTTTACCCCCCTAAGGAGCGCTAGTTCTGCAGAGAACCCAAGTTCAGTTCTCAGCATGTTAGGTTGGCTCATATCTGTGTATAACTCAAGCTCCAGGAATCCAGTGTCCTCTTTCTTCTAGCCTCTGTGGATACCCACAATTGTACACACACACACACACACACACACACACACACACACATTCTGTTTTTAAAAGAAGCAGATCAGGTCTATCTCCTGGGAGTGACAAAGAAGAGAATCATTATGTGGACGAAGCAAGCAAGCTTAGTGAAATAGTGAGAGGCAGGCCAGAACCAGAATGGTCATGAGAGTCAGGTGACAAAGGGGCAAATGAAAGAAGCACTGGGTAAGAAAATCAGGGAAGAGTTGACTTTTTGAGGAGCATTAAGATTAAGATTAGGGAGGTTGTAAAAGGAGACTGCTTAAGACTTAGAAGGCAAACAACGTAAAAGTTTCTGAAAGTCCCTGAAACTTACCACATGCACAATGTCTCTCCTCCCTTAAGGTTATATAAGGAATACTGTAGAGTAAGAGTTTCTGACTTGTCAATCTATCAGCAAGTCATGTAGAGAGATTCAGATTTCTAGTCTTTGTAAGTTGTTATCCATGCTAGGTGGGCTTTGAGTCATGCTCCTGTAAGTAACCCCTCACCCATGCACCTGTAAGTAATTCTAACAAACTCATTGGTTCACCAAGTCAGAGTTTGGTGAAATTGTCATTGGTTCCCTTTCTGGGTTCTGCAGACTTTTGCTCAAATCTCCCCAGCATACTATCATCACAGTAGGATGTTGCCATGCATGCAAACCCACTGCATAATCTGTCCAGTCTGGGAAAGTAATGTCTCAATTTTTACATAAAATTCACCAAGGTCTTATAATCTCCATGTTTACAAGTTGACTTAGCATTGGTTTGAAAACTGCCTATAACTTTTAAAAAATCCCATCAATTACCAAGCTAGGTAATGAACATAATACGAGATAAAATTCAGTCACCACCTAAATGTCAATGTGAACAGGTGGACTACCAGGAAGACTGACACTTCTGAGGCAACTGGGTGGCACAATGTCCTCACAAAGGGTGAAGTTTTGTAGAAGTGTCTTAATACATATTGCTTGCCTATGGCAAAGCTTAAATTCAAGTACAGCGTATGTTGAATGACTATTGCTTTCATACCATTATGAAGTTGAAAAGCAATTTGCACCATTATAAGTCAGGGTCCATATACAGACAGCTCTAGTGTTCTGGTTGTTTGGATAGTGTTTATAAGTTTAGACATGGCTTTTATTATTGAAGACAATCTTTTTCTCATTTTTTCCTTTCCACTGAAGTTAAAAGACACAGCCTATCATTCTATTGTCACAACTGTCTTAATTTTCTATAGAACCTTCCTAAGCCTGACCTTTGCCACATAGGTACATCTTCCCCAGTGACTGAAGATAATGACTTTCACCATAATGACTCTTTCACCACAGGGTGACAGACTACCAGTGTTAAAATCATTTGACCTTCAACATGAGAGCTGTTAAAATTCCTATTGTAAAAAACATTGTACACACTAATGTGACTCTTGATAAAATGGACATACAGTGAACACAAGTGCATAAGTGAATGGTGTAGAAAGATGTTCGGAAATGTAGAACTAAAGAAAACACTGAAAAATAATAGGCAAGGAGACTTTGGTAAGAGATTCACAAATATATTTTATGGGAATGACTTCAGCGACTAACAAATTAACAAGTATTCAAACTGTTTTCCTAGTGTATGGGGTGCAGGGATCTCAGGGCGCCAGCTGCTGGGGGTCGCGCACCGCGTTGCTGGGGTGCGAGCGTGTCCTGCACTGCATTGCTGCGGGTCTCTGCTACTGGAGCTGGCAGCTCTAGGACCGCTGTCAGCTGCCCGGTCGGGTTCCGTTTCAATATCCACCATGCACTCTCTCTCTAAGTTTGGACCCGTTGGCCACCAGGTCATGAGGGGAGGTGCGAGAAACAGCGAAAGCAGGGTTTCCATGAGCCATGGCTTACAAAGAGACAGCTCTCTCCGGGAAGACTGGATCATAGGCAGTAAGACACAGAACTCAGCTTAGTACAGCTCCTTTATTCAGTGACTCAGCTTGGCTCCAGGTCTTAGTGATTCAGCTCCGATTATTGAGGGAAAACCAGAATACTTTATACTGTGGGGGTAATGGTAAAAGCCTTAGCTCATAGGTACTTTGTGGGATGCCCTATTTACATGTAGAGGTGGGCTCCTCCCAGGCTGTCAGACTGCCTGAAAATCACACAGGAAAACCTGGCAGTTTCAGAGCCGGAGGCCATGTTTCTGTGATGGCTACTTCAAAAGATGAGTCAGGAAGATGCTGGGAAGGCACCCTGCTGATAAAAGGAGTCTCTGCACATGAAGCCGAGCTCATGGGCTATCCAGACATGGAGAGACTGCTACTTTACACAACAGGGGCCCCCAACACTAGTGTATATGTAAACAAACATGTATGGGCATGCAGATTATATGTAAACATTTTGCTGTCTTACATAAAGAAACTTGAGCTTCTACAGTTTCTGGTGTTCAACAGAAGTCCTCCAACTATTCCTTAGTAGTACTAGGTAATGACTCAGGGTCTCCTTTTTCTCCAACATATAGCACACAGTATTTCAAGGGTCAAACATCCCTGTGTTAGGACAGTCCATATATCTCTGATGACATTTCTAAAATGCTAAAAATTTGATGGGAAGGGTTTTTTTTGTTTTATTTATTTATGTTTTAATGCCTTTTAAATACTGAGGCAGCACCACCTCAGTATTTCTTAAAGTGCTCCAAACATAAGGCTGCACCACCTCAGTATTTCTTAAAGTGCTCCAAACATAAGGCAGCACCACCTCAGTATTTCTTAAAGTGCTCCAAACATAAGGCAGCACCACCTCAGTATTTCTTAAAGTGCTCCAAACATAAGGCAGCACCACCTCAGTATTTCTTAAAGTGCTCCAAACATAAGGGAATTCCTGCTCTGAATAGGTGTTTTTTCATGGTTATCATGGCTTTCAATAGTTACAGGAACAACAGAACTATCTATGTTGTTATTATTCAAATCCAAATTGATAACTCATAGCAAATCAATTATTTGAGCTCCCCTCTCCCCACTAGAAAGGAAGTAATGTATTCTCACTGGATTAAGAGGTTGAATCTCAAGGGGTAACACAGGGAGCTGTTAAGTATACTACCTCAGAGGCATCCAGATTTATCCATGAGTTTTAAATATCATGGTTTATGAAAAGGGTGTAAATGTTCTCTCAGTCCTAACTTAGGACAAGGTGGTTCCTCAATTTTCTAGCTTCAGATATTTGACTTTTGAAACTCAAGAATGTGGATACATTACTTCAAAATCTTTCCATCTTTGTGAGTTTCAAAATTTATTTTGAAAAACTTAGAATTTTGTTCATTCTGCTTAATTTTGTCTACTCTTTTCTGAGATGCTTAGTTGGAAAAAGCTTACAAAATAATTGGAGAAGAGGCTAAAACTTAAGAAAAACGAGGAAGGAGCACATACTTATACATGAACATTTATAAAATCTCTACCATGCCCCAGAATAAGTAGAAATAGTCCAAACATGGAAACATAAATAGAAACATACATTCATGTACACTAGGTAGGTATCTGTATCTGTGTGATATAAGGAGAAATAATCTTTTCAGGAAGAGTACATTTCAATTTTTCTACCATCATCTGTAGATATAGAAACCAAATGGCCTGGAAATAACCTTTTTGTTTTTGAATAGCCAACAGAATAGCTGCATAATCATTCAAATACAGAACAAATATTTTATTCATACTTCAGAATGAGAACTTTATATGGGAGACTCATACCAAATATGAATCTTTCAAACTGGAATGCTAAGTATTCTTTTTATAAATATAAAGAACTTCTCTGTGATGAAAGATGAACTTTGTGTGGCTTGAGAACATTTGATTCTCTTCATAGGTATTAGAAATCAGGGCTTTTATCACTCATATGAAGGCAATTTGATATCAAATCAGAGGCTTCAATAGGAAGGCAAGGGCCTATGAGCTCTGTCATTAACCCTAGGAAACTTTGCTAATACAGAAAGAGAGAGAAACCAGACCAAAATCTCACTGGACAGACCAAGGAAAAGATGTAATAGCCTCACCTTAGATTCCATAAAATTGTGGGCACTGTAATGACAATGGCCCCATACTGATACATGGTGCATATTTCAAGTACTGGCAGGCAGTGAACTTCCAAATGTACCTGTGGCTTCAGCTGGACTCTATTCTCTACTGTTGATGTGTAATCTTTCCATCTACCTGTATGCCTCTTTGAACATGAATCTACATTCCAGTTCTAGACCCAGGATATCACTACATCTACATGTATCTTCACTCTCAACTCTGAATCTCCTCCTCCCAGTGACTGGTTTGTATTTATGTTACAGAAAAATCAGAGCCCTACAGCTGAAGTCAGGCGAGGAGAGGAAGTTTAATTTGACCCCAGGAATCACAGTCAGACCCTTTGTCCAAGTTTTGGAAGGTTTTTATACTCATGTGAGGAATACAAGCAAAAGGTACATAGCATATACATGGTAATTAAGTAAGATAACAGGGTGGCAAAGGTAATAGAAATGCAAAGTTAACAGAAATGTGAAAGCCTTAGGCAACAAAGATTTCTATACAGGAATATGATAGCTTTGGAAAACAAAGGCTTCTAGCCTGGATAACCACAGGGGCAGGGGACTATTTCTGTTCACTTCCCCATTCCAGAGTTCTTAATTACCATCACATTGCAAAAGATTTTAGCATCTGATATGTGCTTCTATTTCTATAATATTCATTATCTTATCAGTCAATACAGACTCTACTTACAGTTCCATGAGCCTCCCACTTAAACTTCTTGAACCATTTATTGTGTAAACCACACATATACATGTATGTAGATATATTTATATTTATTAGGTGATATGTAGTATGGATTAATATTAGCACTGTTTTGAAAGGGTACTGACTCATCAGGTAGAAGTTTCATCACCATGAAACCCTAACAGGGCCCACAACATTTACAGTCCTTTGGAACTAGTAGATAGCAGTAAATTAACTATCAAAATCCAAAAAGGACTCTTAACATTTTAGTAGTTAATAATCTTATGAGAAAACCAATTCTTTTTTTAAAAATTAATTTAATTTAATTATTTAATTTATGTGTATTGCCTGCGTGACCATAAATGATTCAATGCCTGAAGAGGTCAGAAGAGGATCCCCTGGAACTGGAGTTACAGATGGTTGTGTGTGGTGAACCATATCTCCAGGCCTGAAACAACCTGCGGTTTGAGATTCCTGCACATTGGATCATAAATCCTCTAGTGCCTGTCCTTGCTCCCTGCTCCCCTCACTCTTTCCCAGCAATCAGGCCAGGTCCTTCTCCAGCATCTACCTTTGGGTACAGAATTGATATATAACTGTGATGACACAGGTCTCAGCAGGAAAAGCAAGCGCAATCATTTCTGATAAGTTTATGGCCTTGCTGAGTGTTTGGCTGCCTGTCCTTTGGCATATAAACTAAATCATGTGGTGTGGAAATTCCCAACACTCCCTGGAAAAGTTAAGGGTCAAAACTTCCAGTGCAGCCTCTCTGGACCTGAAGACCCCCTCTCTCCTTTCAGGGCCCTATCTTGTAATAATGCTCTTCCACCAAACCTGCTGCTCTAATCTTTCCTGAAGCAGTGAGACCATAATCACTTGAAACCCTAAGTAGAGACTGACCTGACTTTAAATGACCAAAGATTGTCAACATAGAAAAAAATATATTTTGTTGAATAGCCCCTAAAGGTAAATGACTGATTCTAGTGTGAGTGTACAGAAGTTATATGCAGCTATAAATAAGAATATATAGAAAAATATACAGATAAAGATACATGTATTAAGACTTCATGGTAGATTTTCTGCTTTTTGAGGGTAGGATGTATAGTTTTATGTAGGAATTTTTTAGAATAAAATTATTTTCAAATAGGAAACATTGAAACCGAAGGTTTCTTATTCAGCAGAAAAGGATGTCAAAGTGAAAGGAGGTGAAAAATGGTTTTGCTCCATCATTAGTCTACGCACTAATCAAGGACTTGTCCATAATAACCCATGTCAAGAAGAAGATTACCATCTATACCATTATTCTTTTTTTTTTTTTTTTTTTTTTTTTTGTCTTTTTGAGACAGGGTCTCCTTATAGCCCCAGTTGTCCTAGAACTCGCTATGTAGACCAGGCTGGCCTCAAACTCACAAAGATCTGCCTGCCTTTACCTCCAAAGGGCTGGGATTAAAGGCGTGCACCATGCCTGGCCACAGCATTACTCTTAAAGATTGATGATTTGTAACCTGACTGTGACTTGGAAATATCTGAGAAGAAAAGGAGAAGTGTCTTATAATAATAACCAACAATAATGTTCCTCTTCTTTCTCCTTTCTCCTTTTCCTTCTTTTCTCTTCTCCTCTTTTCCCCGTCTTCTTTCTCTTTTCCTCTTTATTGTCATTTTGGGAACCAAATGTAAGCCCACCAGGGTACCTGCCCATTCATAGTCACTCTCATGGTCACTGGTAGCTCTTCCATTCTGCCCATAGCCTTTCTGCATAGTTACAGAAAGAAAGAAGAAACATTTGTGGAATGCCTCGTCTCCTCTTTATGGTCATTACTACCTGACTTCTCATGGAGCCTGTTTTATGTCCACAGCTCTTTCTAGGGGTGCCCTCTTCCTGGAATTTGGCTCCATGCATAATATTGGAGGAAGACATACAAGCACAGTAGCATTGGGAAACTCCTAAAAAGTATGCAATTCTGGCAAGATTCTGAGGGAAGTTAGTAAAATAGTCTCACCATGATGAAATGTTTGTGGTCTTTCTTTTTTGTGATTCTTCTCTCCTTCAGTTTCTTACACACCATCAAGGTCTCCTCTTACCTCCCTCTCCAGGGCCAGCCTTTGAAATGTGTTTACTTGATGCTTGATCTCTTCCATCTTCCAACACATTCATCTGGCATCCAAGGCCACATACTCCCCCTATTACTCTAAATTAGTCCTCTGTATCTGTAACCTCAATGAAGAGTTAAGAAATAAACTACTGGGGCTGGAGAGATGGCTCAGCAGTTGAGAGCACTGACTGCTCTTTCAGAGGACCCTGATTTGAATCCTAGCACCCACATGGTGGTTAACAACTGCCCTTAACTCCAGTTCCAAGGAATCCAATGCCTTCTTCTAACCTCCAAGGGCATGGCACGATATGGGTGCACTTATACACATGCAGGCAATACACTAATACATAAAATAAAAATAATAAAAATGTAAGGAAAATAAGTATCTGTGGAATGATTAACAGCATCTATATCACACCCTTTCCTAGTTACTTTCTATTGCTGTGTTAAAAACACTGAGGAAAACCATCTTGGGGAGGAAAGGATTTATTTTATCTTATATCTCTCAGGTCACTGAGGGAAGTCAGTGCAGGAACCTGGATCATGGAGGAATGCTACTTACTGGCTTGCTCCCCTGGCCTGTGCTTAGCCTGGTTTCTTATAAAATACAAGATCACCTACCCAGGAGTAGCACCACCCATGCTAGGCTGAGCCCTCTCAAGTCACTCTACAATCAAGTAAATGCCTCACAAACATACCCACAAGTCCAATCCAATTGGGTTCAATACCCCAGTTGAAGTTCTTTCTTCTCTGTTGTGAAAAATTGACAGTTAAAGTTATCTAGTACACACTCCCTTCTTTAAAGGCTCAGGGACCATGGAGGAAGAGGGGGCAGAAAGATTATAAGAGCCAGAGGTTGATAGAGACCAAGGTGAAACAATGTCTTCTGAACAAGGCAGGACTGCTGCATCCGTGATTCATAGCATCTGTGGTTGCCTAGGTTGTACTGAGAAAAGTCCAAGGGGAGCAAGCCAATAAGCGGCATTCTTCAACAGACTATGTTTCAGTCCTTGCCTCTATGATTAACTTCCCTCCATAATGGACTGTAAGATTTATGGTGAAAAAAACCCTTTCTCCCCCATGTTGCTTTTGGTCAGTGTTAGCTTGTTAATAGAAACTATGATAGTTAATAGTAACTATGATAACTAAGTTACCTGATTTGGAGACAATGAAAAGATTTTATACATGAAGGTGTTAAGTAAGGCTACTTTAAGCAAAAATGAACAGAATGATCATTTATAAGATTCACATAATAAGAAAAATTTTAAGGGATGGTCCTTTATGAAGAGAGAGGTAATTTTACAAAGGGAAAGTCTAGGCTGGCAAGATGGCTCATGGTGTAAAATGTTGGCTGTGTAAGTGTGAGGACCTGAACTGGGATCCCCAGCAACCAGTTGGGTATGGATGCACGTGCTTGTATCCATAGTTCTGGCAGACAGAGAGAGCAAATTCCAGGGCTCACTGGCTAGCCAGTCCAGACAAAACTGAGAGCTCTGATTTCAATGAGAGACCCTGTCTCAAAAGATAAGCTGAAGCAACTGAAAAAGATATCCCAGTATCAACCTCTGGTGTCCACTTGCATAGAAGTGTACAAGAAGCTACACATACACATATACATACAAACACACATACATACACACATACATACAGATAAATACACATGCACACAAAGACACATATACACTCATGCACATATATGCACACATATAATGTATGCCCAGAGAGACACATGCAGGCACAATCACATACATACACATATATACCTATACACATGCACACACAGACACATGCATATGCATGTACATGCAGACTTACACATACACATACAGATGCACACACTGACACACACATGCACACAGACACACAAAGTCAAGTCATGAACTGCCTATGGCAAATGAGGGCAGATGTCTTGGAGCCTAGAGTCCTGATCCTTTATATCTATGTGAGTATGAGAGCTCATTTCATGGCAAGAAGAAGCAATAACTGCTCAAGTTAGGTTGTAAGAGAAGCAGTTTAGTAACTCAGAGGGTTAATTCATCAGAGGGATAATTAATGTATATACAGATGCAGTTTGCAAAAGGCAGAAAATAGATCTGTCGTCTCACTCTGTTTTCTCTGTGACTGTATCACACTGAGGAAAGCAGGTGAAACTAATTTAATACTCTATTTAAATCTAGCAGGTATTTTTATTTGCCTAGAGCAAAATGTCTAATCCAATAAAGGTATGTCAGACCAAGAATAGATGATAGCCAGGTGAAAAGTTTGCCTGAATAGGTAATAAGGCAGAAAGTCTTCAGTTCCCTTGTTTATTAGCAGTGGATTTAAAGAGATTGAGGGTGTGAAAGGATTGGGCTTTGAATCAGTGATGATGCAGTTCTTCCCTCACTGGACATCTCTCAGTCACAGAACTCCTTACAAATGAATTCTTACATTACAAAGGGGACTTTATGTTACATCAGAATGAGAAACAACTAGGGTTAAGACAAAGTCTCAACACTGAAGAGACTGACTTTAGAATATGTACACACTTTTTCTGAGTAGCCATCAGACATATTGGAAACTGAATTAGTCTATGAAAAAGGGATTTTTATGAGATATTGTGTGAGAAGCTGAATATTTCCCACTTCCCCCTCCCAAATGTTTTCATTTATCAGATGACCCAAAAAGTTTTTTCTCACAGGAGTTAGTGGAAATGATCAACTATAAATCTATATACACTGAGATCAACATAGATATAATGACTTAAGGTTGTTCATTGTAGGTCTAATGACCTAATGTTATTCATCTTAGCATCGTAGAGTTGTCCTTGGGCAATTGTAGAGTAGAACTATCGCATTTCAAATATAAGGCCAGGGTCTGCAGGGGTCAGTTTCCAAGCACTCATATCAGGAAGCTACCTGTAATCCTAGCTTTGGGAATTGGATACTTTCTGCCTCTCTGGGCACCTATACTCACATGCACTTGCACATACAAAATATTAGAAAAATAAAAGTAAATCTTAAACTATAAGGCCAAATCAAGAAAAGAAACAAAAAATTAGGAGCTGTAAAGACTTGGCAAATTTAGTGCAATGCAAAATTCTTTTGCTGAACCTAACATTGAATGTTCTACAAAGACTGATTCACACAATAGTGGAGAGATTGCACTGCCCCAGGTCCAGAGCATGATTAGTTTCTCTTTAGCCCTCTCAACTAGTAGTTTATTTTTCACTTCTGTCTGATCCAGCATTCTTGTAACAATTAGGTGAAACATTTAGAATATATCAAGTCAGCTGTCCACCAGCTTCCACCAACCTAAAAGGTAAGACTATTGTCAAATAGCACCTGAGACCCATTTCCACATTTTGCTGCAACCAAGGATGGTTACCTGATGTTACCCCCTGATGTATTTGAAAAGTGCTTTGATGTATGTCTTTTTTGTTTAGTTACTATAAAAGTTGCAAAATTCCACCAGTCTGGTACTTTTAATTACTGTGTGTCATGTAGATAAATCTTGGGCAAAGACCAGTTGTTCTCAGATAAACCTTACCTAGACATATATTTCTTGATCTGCTATGTATAATTTGTCAGTAGGTTGTAGGAGTAATATGGTTCCCTCTGGTTTTCAAAACTAGCTAGGTATTGTTTATCTCTTGCATTGTCTCACCCCTCCATCATGGTTTTCCCACTTAAGGCACCCCTATTTCCCCCATTTCTCCCTTACTAATACCCTTCTCCTAAATCCTACCTCTCTTGAGCTCCTTCTTTCCCTTCTCTCTTTATCCCCTACGTTTCTTGTATACCCTTCCCTCTCCCTTCCCTTAAATTAACCCAATTTTATCCATATCTCCCTTATTAAGGCCTGTTTCCTACTGTTCTTCCCTTTCAGGTTCTTTCTTTTCCTTTACTTCCATGTTTCCTTTCCATTATCCTGGTTCCTGTAGTTATATCTGGTTACATACTCATTTATCAGGGTCTGGTTCTAGGATCCACATATGAGGGAGAACATATGTCGAATTTTCTTCTGAGTCTGTGTTACCTCACTTAGTATAACAGTGGAACTAACCTTCTTGGGTGTTTAACAGACCTACTTTGAGGCCTATAATAATTTCAGGGGACTATGAGCATCTCTAAAAATGTCCTGTAATGGTGGTGAAGGAGGCCGAGGAGACCCCACCAGATGGGCTTGAACCAGTGTCCAGTCTACAAAGAGGAGGGTCAACAAAGAGGTATCATTTCCTCCATGCTTCCAAGTGAAGCCAACCATGGTCGCGCAGGACCTTTGACTTATTCTAACATAGGCAGAACTGGTAAAAGAAAGGAGCCAGGGGCTACTCCCAAGCCCATGTGACCCCTAAGGAACAGACCCTTAAACAACCTTAAGAGTGAAAATAAATTGGTTTATCTGGGCCAACTGTTTGGCCTTAAACACCCAAAAAGAAAGTGTAACCAAAGATTAAAGGGGTTAATATAATTTCTTAAGAGTCCATATATATAGCTAAAGGCTACATAACAAGCAACAATGCCAGACAAGTGATACCTTCTTTTGAGTTGTTGGCCAGGGTGGCCAAAGGGATTCCCAGATAGTAACCCAGCATAGAACTGGGAAAATGAGCAGCAGACCCCAATCTTATCCAAAGGAATATTGACAAGTGATTACTGCTAGATGAGGAACAGCTGACCCTCCTAAACCAAAGACCTCTAGATAGGCTGACTAGACTCACCAGAAAGGCAAGTAGTTGGGAATGGCTGGGAGTGCTGACAACACAGCAGACAGTAACAGGAATATCAGAGTATAAGGGCTCTAGTGGGGGGAGGGAGGCTATGGGAGGGTTCTATCTAGGAAGTGGGTGTATAGTCAAATGAGATTGGGATGTTCTGTGTGATATACACACACACACAAATCAACAAATTTTCAAAAATGTATTATATTTGAGGAGGAAGCATGGAAATTTACATCATGCTAATTAGTAGAGGTGATTAACAATACCATTGAAATCTTCCCAATGACTTTATAGATATGCACAGGTGCTAAGGGTCCAAGTGCAACTGATTATGACTAGTAATAATCAGATACATACAGATTATAGATGCAAGCACCAACATCTCAGTGTTAATAGCAAAAACATTGAGTCTTTCTGCAGCGAACAATATATTCTAAAATGAAATGGAGATCTTTTTTAAAGGTTAAGAACTCATATCCAATTTTATGTCTTACAGGGCGTATACTGAGTTCAATAATATATAACTATATTAATTCAACTGTGAACCTAGAAACTTGCACCCACATATGAAAGAGATATTCTATTGCTCTGGAGTGTGTTACTGAATATGTTAAAGTTGTAGTAAAAAGATTCTAATCATGTAGCTATTAAAAATTAAAAAAAGATTAAAAAATAATAATTCTTCAAAGCATAAAAATTTGCTCCTTAATAATTAGTAGATGTGAAAAACATTATCATTGAAATCTCCCTGATGACTTTATATCCATGCTCAGATGCGAAGGAGATCAGAAAGTAATCGACTGTGACTAGTAATCACCAGATACATAGAGATTAGAAACACAGGTGCAAACATCTTAATGTCAATTGCATTGAAAAT
>NW_008355253.1:1913510-1942333 GCF_000622305.1 Nannospalax galili | reverse complement strand
TGTAATGAAATGCTTCTTCTAAGTATGTGGTTATTAAATAAACAATTTTTTACAAGCTGCAAAATTATGACCAGTTTGGAATATGAAATTTACAGTGACCTAAATCTTGCTCCAATGCCATGAGCACTCATATTTGACTCTAGAATAATCTATTTCTTATTTATTATGGTGCCATAGCTTAGCTGAGTTTTTTAGATTAACAGATGTATGGCTAGGTTTGCCCCAGAGCAGTCTATAAGGAGAAAAGCTTCTAGTGCAAACTTACTTTTAAAAACTCAAGTAAGATTGGTGCTATTGAATGGGCATATTTCAAATTTCATATGAGCTAAAGCAAAGCAGGAATGAGTAGGAGGCTGCAGGATCTTTCTTAAATAGTTGAATAAGGGTTACTATTTTCATTTTATTTTTAGGAAAATAATTATAGATGAGATTGTAGTTTAATGGTTGAAATAAATAATAAAAACTAAATAGTAAAACCTACAAAAATTTGATATTACTTTCATAATCAGTTATGTAACATTTAATTTTTTAATATTTTATTTTCATTTTATGTGTGTATGTGTATTGTCTGTATGTGTGTAAGTGCACCCTGCAGATGTCAAAAGAGGGTGCCGGATTCCCCTGGAACTGCAGTTATGGTCAGTCATCAGTTGCCATGTGGGTTCTGGGAATTGAACCCAGGTCTGCAAGAGCAGCTAGTGATCTCAACTGCTAAGCCATCTCTCTAGCTCCACACCCCATTTAATTTTTTACACCATTATTATAGAAATTAATAAAAATTCATTTAAAAAACATTTTAAGTCTTGTGTGGCAGCACATCTTTCTTTGACCCTTAGCACACTCTTTCAAACACACATACACAAACACATCACACACATACACACACACACACACACACACACACACACACACACCCTAAACAAAAAACAAAATAGCTGCGTGTATAGTTATAATGTGAGTTCAGAGTTCAGTTCTGAGCAGGGCTCTCTGTTTTTGTTTCTTTCTGCTTTATAAATTTCTGAACTCTCTCATTTTTAAATGTATATAGCAATTTTTCTACATTTCTTCTAATAGTTCTTCCAGTTACAGTCTTTCTCACTTGTTTCTATGATCTTTAAAAAAGAAAAAAAAAAAAAAACCTCTTTATGTTCAATAGCCTTAATGACCTGTATAGTGCCCAGCACATTGTAGAAGCTTCATGATATTTGTTAATTTGGAAAAGACGAGTCTAGAGGCACATATGGGGATCAAGCCTATGACTCTGGGCTGATTATCAATGAAGCTTGCCACAAGAAATATGTGAAAAGTGGCAAACACTCTGGTTATAGTTAGGCTTTAATTAATGTACATTTAATTCTCAAGACAAGTTCCAGCTTAGTGACCCTGAAGAAGAAAAAATAATGTCCTCTATTCATTAACTGAGCAGGAATAAACATGAAGAATTTCCATTTTAAAACAAGCAACACTGATCCAGAGAAAATAGCAAGAGAAATAAGTGTCAGAGACCGGCACAGGGAGTCCTGAGCCTTTCTGAAGCTCAAATAGGTAAAACAATGATATTGCCTATTCCTACATTCTTAGATCTGCTTGAACTCAAGCAAAAGTTTTTTCTAAAAGTAAAACATGTCTCTGTTCCCAAAGAGCGTATGTTTCTCCTCACTGATTTTGCAGTGTGTAGTTTTCATTTTCTATCTAAACTTTCTTATAATCAGCTTACTGCTTATTGTTGGTGATTTGTGACCAAAAAACTTTTATGCCTTTATAATTAGAATAACCTTCAGTTCTATATAATAATGGACATGTGATATCAGCAAACTGTTTTACAAAGAGCACCTGGGATAGTCTGCCAGATCACCCTCTACTCTGTTGTGGACATAGAAAGTCAGCCATAGAAAGTGCATAAATGAACAGGCAGGGCTGTGCTGAGAACACAGGGTAGATAGGCTTGATGGTGCATGCTTTTAATGCTACGAAACCCTGACTTAAAAAAAAAAAAAAGTCAGCAAAAACCCACTATAGGAACTATAGCAAAACCACCAACACCAAAACCTAGAAAACAGCAAAATCAAACAAAACAAAAGATACCCAAAACACCACAGGGCAGGCAATACTAGGTTACACTTTGGGTGATCTAGATTTTTTTGGTGCTCCAAAGCTTTCCCTCTCCAAGAACCATTCTAAATTTAGCTATATTTTACTTTTTTTTGTGTGTGTGGAGGGGGTGTCATTTTGAGACAGGGTCTCCCTATAGCCCCAGCTGTCCTGGAACTCACTATGTAGACCAGGCTGGCCTTGAACTCACAGAGATCTGCCTGCCTCTGCCTCCCAAGTGCTGGGATTAAAGGTGTGTGCCACCACACCTGGCTGTTTTACTTGATTTTAAAAGGATTGTAGATGAAGATGATATAGAAAGCGCACTCAGAAGGAATTAGGTCAAAGTATATACATGTATGAAAATATCTTAATAAAATATTATGCATTATTATGTATAAATAGCATATACAAAATTTTTAATAATCATAAAAACTAATCATAAAAGAAAATTGAAATGTTGGTTCAAAACATAATGGTAAGAGAATTCAGACACTGTGAAAGACATTGTGGCTGAAGAGTTGATATCTCCCTCCATCTTTGGGAGGCAGAGGTCAAAAATCAAGAGTTCCTTGCACAATGACTTTCTTTTTTCACAATTGTAACACAGCCACAGTATGCCAATTCAACATTTTCTGAATTTTACATATTCAGAAAAACTCGGTACCCTGAGCAAGGTGGAAGCCAGCCAAGCATTCATAACAAGGAATTCCTTCTTATTGTTTTTCAAACTTGCTTGTGTGAATTGGCTTAACCCTGTGTATTGACAAGGTGAGAAATATAATCTGAAGGACAAACATTTGTAACTTCCACAAACCATGCTGAGAAAATGGAGTTTAGGGATTTTCCTCCCAATAGTAATGGGTAGACTTGTCAGGACAGAGTGAAGATGCAACTATACCTAGTATCACTAAACATCAGCTGTGATTAAAGTCAGAAGTATCAAATATTTGATAGCATTTGATAACCTTTCAGCCCCCTCCCCTTCTGAAATGGTCCCTGAGTCCTTGGTGGAATCCTGTCCAAGGACCCACACTCTGTAGACTCTTCATTCTTTAACAATAAGAGAATTAGCAAAACATGGTCTCTGCCAAGCTCTTACCTTGACATTTGCTGTACAAACACAGTAATAGAGCATTTGTGAATTAATGAGAACAAAACTATGTTACAATAAAATTTCTTTTTGTAAGAGTAGGACATACTGGGGCTGGAGAGATGGCTCAGTGGTTAACTGCACTGACTGCTCTTCCAGAGGACCTGGGGTCGATTTCCAGCACCCACATGGTGCCTATGAACTGCCTTAACTCCAGTTCCAGGGGAATCTGAAGCCCTCTTCTGACCTCTGAGGCATTGCACGACATGGGTTCACTCATATACATGCAGACAATATACTCATACATATAAAATAAAAATAATAAGTAAAATATTAAAAAACAAGAATAGTGGATACACAAGATTTGTTTGTAGTTTAGTTTCTGGGTCCTGTGCTAGGAAACTTGCAAGCTCTTGTTCTTTTTAAGAACCCCCACAACCCTGGGCAGGCAAGATGTGGAATGAATTGGATCATCCTCCATTAGTCATTACCTAGGATCCTGCTCCCAAGATGAATGAGGATTTGCAAGGAGCACAACCTGAGATGTCACTGGTAGTTAGGGGCACTACACTGAGACTGTGCAGGAGGCTGCCTCAAGTCTGCCTTCCTAGCTGGAAGCAGGTGGAGATTCAGGCTTCTCATCAGAGAAAAACAAATGTAATCCTCATTTCAAATTGGAAGAGAGTCCTGGGGATAAACTGCAAATATACTGCTGGTATTTCATAGAGAGAGAAAAACAGGTCTTACCTTGAGATGAAATTCCTGACCTCTGAGAGGCTCTTTTAAAAGTTAATGACTTTTGCATCTCCTCTACTCAAGGGCCTGTCCCATCAATGATGGCCTGTTTACTGACCTTCTCTTTCCTTCACTAAACCACTGAATTGATGAGTTTTAAGGGTGTATTATGTCTGTGTGCTTGGGTGTTTGCATGCGTGTGGGCACATGTGAGGACTAGAAGTTGGCACTGGGTGTCTTCCACAATTGCTTTCCAGCTTATATTATGAGGAAGGGTCTAGTGCTGAACTTGGAGCTCATAAATTCAGCTAATTAGGATAAAAAGCTTTATCCAGTGATCCCCCATCTCAACTTCCCAAGTGCTGGGATTAAAAGTGGCTGCCACGTGTGAACTTGAATTTATATAAATGCTGGACAGCCAAACTCAGACCTTTTTACTTGGATGTCATGTGCTTTATCCAGACAGCCATCTATCCATCCCTGAACTGTCAGTTTTTAACATTCCTAGAGCCTCCAAATTTATACAATAACAAAACCAAACAATACAACATGCCTCTCTTCCCAGTATCTTTTATCTCTCCTGTCTGTTGATATTCTCTGTCTCCACTCCTTTGTCCTAATCTGGTTTCTTTCATCATCCTTCCAATAAATCAGATCTTGTTAAAGTCCCCAGCAACATTAGGCTGCTAAATTCAATGAGTGTTTTTCTCTTCTCAGTTCACTTGATTCTACACATTTGTTATGGGTGACCATTTCGTCTTCTTAAATGGCCTTTTTTTTTTTTTTCCTATATAAGCAAATTGTTTTAACTAGTTTTCTATTTCTGTGATTAAAAACACCAAAACCAACTTGGGTAGGAAAGGGTTTATTTGGCTTACAGCATAGTCCATCATCAAAGGAAACCAAGGCAGGAACTCAGGGCAGGAACCTGGAACACAGACCATGGAGGATAACTGCTTACTGGGTTACTTGCATATAAGTGCACCCCTTTCATACAATGCCTGCAGCCAGAAGAGGGCATCAAATTTTCCCGAAACTGGACAAGACATTTGTTAGCCACCAAGTGGACGTTGGGAACTGAACCCCCATCCTCTGTAAGCGCAGCCAGAGCTCTTAACCACTGAACCATCTCTCTACTCTCTAGTCCCCGCTCAGCCCTCCACAGAATCTTAACCCCGTAAAACCACTATTTTTCTCCAGGAATGCAATGATGAAACAGAAAAGACAAACAACATTTAACCATGTGCCAAGAGAATGATTTAAGACAGATGGAAAATGCCAATTCTGAGGCAGTTCTGTAAGATTTTTGTTTCCCATCAGAGAAATAATGAAGTGTCTATTGCATTTGCAAGTTTAAAATTTCTAACCCAACCTTGGGAGAAAATTCAGTGAATCACAAATGACTCAAGTTTCACATGAGTAAATATATTGACTCTGTTGGTATTATTCAAACTTCAGAATCATGAAATACATTTGTATCATTTTTAAAAAAATATTTAATAACCATGTAATTAGAAGAAGCATTTAATTACAATAGCATTGACATATTCGATAACAATTTCCAGAGCTAAGATGCATTTCTTTCAAAATTGGTTGTAAATTTTTAGGTTTACAGTTAAATTAATACAGTTATACAATATTGTACTCAGTATAAACCCTATAAGATATGATTGAATGAGGTTTTAACCTTTAAAAAAGATGTCCATTTCATTATTAAAGTACACAGCTTCATACAGAAAAAATCATTTTTAATACAATTGACACTAAGATGCACATGCGTTTCTAATCTCTATGTATCTGATTATTACAAGTCACAGTCAGTTCCTTTCTGAGCTCCTTGGCGTCTGAGCATGCATATAAAGTCGTCAGGTCCCTATTCTATTTTAGAATATACCTGCAGTAGACTGACTTTAAACATTAAAAATGTAATTTTTTAATTTAATAACTACATGATTAGAAGAAGCATTTCATTACAGTTTTAACATATTCAGTAGCACATTCTAGAGCAAGGATACATCTCTTTCAAAAGCGGCTGTAAAATTTAGGTTCACAGTTGAATTAATACAGCTATACAGTATTGAACTCAAGATAAATCCTGTAAGACATAAAGTTAATGAGTTTTTACTCTTTAAAGAAGATCTCAATTTCATTTTAAAATATGCTGTTTCCTACATTTTTAATGCAACTAACACTTAGATGTTTGCACATGTGTCTTTAATCTCTGTGTATCTGATTATTACTATTCACAGTCGGTTACACTTGGATCCTTAGGACCTGAGTTTTTCAGCTATACTATTTAAGATGAAGTAAATTTTTATGCTTCCTCCTCAAATAAAAGTCTTTCTTTTTTATTCATTGTTTTTTGTGGGTGTATAATACAGACCATCGCACATAATTATATTCATCTATATACACACTTCCCAAATGGCACCTTCCCTGAGCCTCCCCTACACACACTGGAGCCCATATACTCTGTCATCCCTGTTACTGTCCACTGTGTTGTTGGCATCCCCAGCCATTCTTCAATGCTTGTCCATCTGCTGAATCTAGTCAGCCTATCTAGAGATCCCTGTTTTTGGAAGATCAGCTGTTCCTCACCTAGCAGCAATCAGTTGTCAATATTCCTTTAGATACAACTAGGGTCTGCTATTCATTTTCCAAGTTCTATGCTGGGTTACTGTCTGGTAATCTTTTGGGACACCCTGGCCAATAACTCACAAGCAGGTATTTCCTGTCTGGCATTATTTCTTGTTAAATAGCCTTTAGCTATACATATGGACTCTTAAAAAATTATATTAAAGCCAGGTGTGGTGGCACATGGAAGGCAGAGGCAGGCAGATGGGAGTTCCAGGACAGCTGGGGCTACAGGGAGACCCTGTCTCAAAAAAGACCAAAAAAATTATATTGATCCCCTTAATCTTTGGTTATACTTTCCTTTTGGGTATTTAAGACCCAGATAAACCAATTTATTTTTACTCTTAAGGTCATTTGAGGATCTGTTCCTCAGAGGTAACAAGGGCTTAGGAGGTGCCCCTGGCTCCTTTATTTTACCAGTTCCATCTATGTGAAGATAAGTCAAAGGTCCTCCTCGACCATGCCTGGCTTCTCATGGAAGCATGGTGGAAATGTTTCCTCTGTGTTGACCCACCTCTTTGTAGACTGGATACTGCTTCAGGTTCATCTGGTGGGGTCTCCATGGCCTCCTTGATCAAGAGGACAGGTGACTCACCACAGTTACAGGACATTTTGAGAGATGCTCATAGTCCTCTGGGACTTAGTTGATCTAGGAAGGCAAGGAACAAAATACTGTCCTTTATGTCCCCCTGACCAAATTAGTATAGGCCTCAAAATATTACTGTTAAACATCCAAGAAGGTTAGATTCACCAGTCTGTTACTTTTAATTACCATGTGCCATGTAGAGAGAGTTTGGGCAAAGCCCAAATCTCTCAGATAAACTTTACCTAGACATTCTTTCATCTGGTTGTACGTATAATTTGTCAGTAGGTTGTTGGCCTAATATGGTTCCATCTGTTTTTCTAAAACTAGCTAGGCATTATTTATCTCTCACATTATCTAACACTTCCACCATGGTTACCCCATTTAAGGTGCCCCTGTTTTTCCCATTCCTCCCTTAATAATACCCTTCTCCTATGGGCCCACCTCTCTTGAGTTCCTTCTTTCCCTTTATCCCCTAGGCTCCTTGTACAATGTTCCCTGCCCCCTCCCCTTAAACTATCCACATTTTTATACATATCTCTGTTGTTAACACCTGTTTGCTGCTGTTTTTCTTTTCAGATTCTTTCTTTTCCTTTACTTCCCTGGTTCCTCTTCATTATCCTGGTTCCTGTAGTTATATCTAGATACATACTCATTGATAAGGATTTGGTGTGAGGAAAAACAAATGAGGGAAAACATACGTCTTTTTTTTCCTGAGTCTGTGTTACTTCACTTAGAATAGCAGTTTCTAGTTCCATCCATTTAGCTTCAAATTTCATGATTTCATCTTTCTTTACTGCTGAGTAAAACTCCATTGTATAAATGAACCACATTTTCATTATCCACTAATCAGTCGAGGGCACTTAGGCTGTTTCCATCTGTTAGCTATTGTGAAAAGAGCAGCAACAAACATGGATGTACAAGTGCCTCTGCAATAAGATGAGTTCTTTGGGTATATGACAAGGAGTGGTATAACTGGGTCAAATTATAGGTTCATTTCTAGTTTAAGAATTCTCCACACTGCTTTCCATAAGCATTGTAGAAATTTGCAGTCCCACCAGCAGTGGATGAGTGTTCCCCTTTCCCCACATCCTCTCCAACATTTGGTATCATTTGTTCTCTTGAGCTTAGCCAGTCTGACTGGGGTAAGACGAAATCTTTAAGTGGCTTTAATTTGCATTTCTCTAATTGCTAGTGATGTTGAACACCTTTTAAGATGTTTAATAGTCATTTTTATTTCTTCTTTTGAGAACTCTCTGTTCAGCTCCTTAGCCCATCTTTTGATTGGGTTACTTCCTTTCTTGATTCTTTGTTTTTTGAGCTCGTTATATAGTCTGGATGTTAAACCTGAGTCAGATGTGTTGCTGATGAAGATATTCTCGCATTCTGTGGGTTTTCTCTTCACTTCTTGGTTGCTTATTTTAATATACAGAAGTTTTTTAGTTTAATGAAGTCCCATTTGTTTATTCTTGACCTTGTTTCCAGAGGAATCGATGTCCGGTTTAGAAAATCCTTTCCTACATCTATATCTTGTAGGCTATTGCCAATATTTTCTTCTAACAGTTAGAAGCTAACAGTTTCAGTTTTCTTCTTCAGAGTTTCAGGCTTCACATTGATGTTTTTGATCCATTTGGAGTTGACTTTTGTACAAGGTGAAAGACAGGGGTTTAGTTTCATTCTTCTACAAGTGGAGATCCAGTTTTGCCAGCACCATTTGCTTAACATGCTGTCTTTCCTCTAGTGAATGTTCTTGGCCCCTTTATCAAATATCAGGTGCCTGAAATTGCATGTATTCATACTTGGGTCTTCAATTTTGTTCCTATGACTTATGTGTGATTTTTTGTGCCAGTACCATGTTGTTTTTTTATGACTATAGCTCTGTAATACAGTTTAAAATCTGGTATACTACCCTACCACCCATATTGATCAGAATTACTCAGAATTGCTTTGGCTATACAAGGTCTTTTGTGCTGCTATATGAATCTTAGGATGCTTTTTTCCAATTCTGAGAAGAATGTCATGAGGGTTTTGATTGGCATTGCATTGAATCTATAAATGTCTTTTGGTAGGATGGCCATTTTCACAATATTAATTCTTCCAATCCATGATCATGGGAGGTCCTTCCATCTTCTGATATCTTCTTCAATCTCTTTCTTTAAAGATTTAAAATTTTCTTTATAGAGTTCTTTAATGTCTTTGGTCAGGTTTATTCTGATATATTTTATATTTTTTGCAGCTATTGTGAAAGGGGGTGTCTCCATGTACTCTTTCTCTGATTGCTTGTTATTAGTATATAGAACAGCTATAAACTTTTGTAGATTAATTTTGTAACCTGACACTTTACTGAATGTGTTAAACATTTCTAGGAGTTTTCTGGTAGTCTCTTAGATATAATATCATATCTTCTGCAAAAAGGGATAATTTGATCTCTTCTTTTCCAATGATTACTCCTTTAATTTCCTTCTCTTGTCTTATTGCTCTTGCAAGAGTTTCAAGCACTATGTTAAAGAGGAGTGGAGATCATGGACAGCCTTGTCTGATTCCTGATTTAAATGGGAATACCTCCAGGTTTTCTCCATTTAGAATGATGTTGGCTGTGGATTTATTTTATTTGGCTTTAGTTATGTTGAGGTATATTCCTTCCAGTCCAATTCCCTCTAGGACTTTGAACATACATGCATGTTAAATTTTGTCAAAAGGCCTTCTCTGCATCTATTGAGATGACCATGTGGTTATTATCTTTGTGTCTATTTATATGATTTATGATGTTTATTGATTTATATATATTGAACCATCCTTGCATCTCTGGAATAAAGCCAATTTGATCATGGTGGATGATTTTTTTTTGATGTGTGTTTGTATGCAGTTTGCAAGTATTTTGTTGAGAATATTTGCATCTATGCTCATTAAGGATATGGGTCTTTAGTTTTCTTTTGTGGTTGTATCTTTAACTGTCTTTGGTATTAGAGTGATGCTGTCTTCATAGAAGGAATTTGAAAGTTTTCCCTTCATTTATATCTTTTTGATTAAATTAAGTACTCTTGGACATAGATCTTTTCTAATTGTCTGGTAGAATTCTGCTGTAAATACATCTTGTCCTGGGCTGTTTTTAGTCAGGAGGTTTGTACTACCATTTCTATTTCCTTATGTGTTATGGGTCTGTTCAAGCTGTTAATCTCTTCTTGGCTTAGTTTTCATGGTTCCCATGCTTATAGATACCTCTCAATTTCTTTTAGGTTTTCAAATTTGGTAGCATAGATGTTTTTAAAGTATTCCCTTACATATTTCTGTATCTTTTTGGTATCTGTTTTGAATTTTCCACTTTTGTCACTGATTTTGTTAATTTGGAGGTGCTCTTTCTTTCTTTTGGTTAACTGGGCTAGTGGTCTGTCAATCTTGTTTATCTTTTCAAAGAACAGCTTTTGGATTCATTGATTCTTTGTGTTGTTTTCTTTATTTCTAGTTCATTAATTTCTGCTCTGATTTTTGTTATTTCTTCATATTTTCTGTGTTTGGGTTTCATTTGTTGTTGCTTTTCAAGTGTCTTAGTTGCAACGTTAAGTCATTTGTTTGTGTTCTTTATGATATTTTTAATCTAGTCACTTAGAGCTATAACCTCTGTAATGACTGCTTTCAATGTGTCCCAGAGGTTTTGTTGTGTTGTATTGTCCTTTTCATTTAGTTCCAGGAATAATTTATGTGGAATATTTGATAGATGTCAGTTAGGTCCATTTGATGCATGGTATTCTTTAATTCAGATGTCTCTCTGTTAATTCTCTGTCCTGCCATCCTATCTAATGGAGACAATGGGGTATTGAAGTCCCTTACATTTAATGAGTGGCAATTAACCTGGGTATTCAAAAATCATATAGTACTGCTTTTGTGAAGTTGGGTGCAACAATGTTTGGTGAATATATATTCATGATTGCAATATCTTCTTGGTCTGTTGTTCCTTTGATCACATTGAAATGGCCCTCTTTATCTCTTCTGATTAATTTAAGTTTAAAGTCTATTTTATTGGATATCAGAATTACAATGCCTGCATTTTTCTTAGTACCATTCATGTAGTACTTTTTTTTTCCCATTCTTTCACCTTAAGGTAGTGACTATCCTTGAAAGTGAGATGAGTTTCTTGCAGACAACAAATAGATGGGTTTTGTTTCTTTTTTTAATTATTTATTTAATTACCATATAGTTAGAAGAAGCATTTCATTATAAGAGCATTGACATATTCAATAACAATTTCCAGAGCTAAGATGCATCTCTTTCAAAATTAGCTGTAAAGTTTTAGGTTTACAGTTGAACTGATACAGTTATACAATATTGTACTCTGTAAAAACCCTATTAGACATAAAGTTAAATGAGGTTTTAAACTTTTAAAAGATCTCCATTTCATTATTAAAATAGTTTCATACAGAAAAATTAATTTTTAATACAATCGACACTAAGATGCACATGTGTTTATCTCTAT
Organism: Nannospalax galili; assembly: GCF_000622305.1. Classification (NCBI taxonomy): domain Eukaryota; kingdom Metazoa; phylum Chordata; class Mammalia; order Rodentia; family Spalacidae; genus Nannospalax; species Nannospalax galili. Next base: position 1,930,726 of record NW_008355253.1, on the reverse strand, counting down.
ATATCAAACGACCTTAAAAGTAAAAATAAATCAGTTTATCTGGACCAACTGTATGGGCTTAAACACCCAAAAGGAAAGTATAACCAAAGATTAAATGGGCCAATATAATTTCATAAGCATCCATATGTGTAGCTAAAGGCTACATAACAAGCAACAATGCCAGACTGGCGATCCCTTCTTTTGAGTTGTTGGCCATGGTGGCCAAAGGGATTCCCAGACAGTAACCCAGCATAGAACTGGAAAAATGAACAGCAGGCCCTAATATTATCTAAAAGAATATTGACAACTGATTACCACTAGATGAGGAACAGCTGACCCTCCTAAAACAAAGACCTCTAGATAGGCTGACAAGATTCACCAGAAGGACAAGTAGTGGGGTATGGCTGGGGTGCTGACAACACAGCAGATAGTAGCAGGGATATCAGAGTATAAGGGCTCTAGTGGGGGGAGGGAGGCTATGGGAGGGTGCTACCTGAGAAGTGGGTGTATAAATAAATAAAAAAAAAGAAAAAAATCCTTCAAAGCATAAAAATTTGCTCCTTAATAATTAGTAGATGTGAAAAACATTACCATTGAAATCTACCTGATGAATTATATCCATGCTCAGATGCCAAGGAGCTCAGAAAGTAGCCGACTGTTACTAGTAATAATCAGGGTTTGGTTTCTTAATCCATTCAACTAGTCTGTGTCTTTTGACTGGGGAGTTTAGCACATTGATATTTAAAGTTATTAATGAATGATGTGTATTGAACCCTGTCATTTTTTTTTTCTTTTCATATTCTTGGTATAGCTGTGCATTTCCACAGTTATTCCTTCTTTGAGTTTTTTTCTGTAACTACTTGGGTGTAGTTGTTCCTTTCTTCAGCTCTTTATATTGCTTCAAGAACTCTCTGAAGGGCTGGTTTTGTGGACATGAATTCTTTCAACCTATTTATGTCATGGAATATTTTTCTTTCCCCTTCGACTATAATAGACATTTTACCTGGGTAAAGTAATCTAGGTTGGCATCTGTGGTTATTTAGAATTGGGAATGCTTTGGTCCAGGCTCTTCTGACTTTCATAGTTTGTACTGAAAAGTCACAGTAATTCTGATGGGTTTTCCTTTATATGTGATTATTTTGATTTTTCACCTTTCAGTATTCTCTCTTTGTTCTGTATGTTTAGTGTGTTTCCATGATGTGCTGTGTAGAGTTTCTCTTCCTGTCCTGTCTATTTGGTGTTCTATATGCTTCTTTTATTTGTATGGACATGTCTTTCTTTAATTTGGGGAAATTTTCTTCTACAATCCTGTTGAAGATCTGGTCCATATCATCATCCCAAGATTCTTCTCCTTCCTGTATGCCTATAATTTGTAAGTTTAGTCTTTTTATGGTGTCACATAATTCCTGCATATTCCGTTCTTGTGTTTTCTTAAATTTTTCATAATATTTTCTTGAGTGGTCTAATTTGTCCACTTTATCTTCCAGTCTTGATACTCTCTTTTCCATTTCATTCATCCTATTGGTGAGGCTTTCTCCTGTCATTTCTAACTGGCTTACTGAGTGTTTACCTTCCTTCTTCATTTCAGTCTGAGTATTCTTCAGTACTTGAATTCACTTAGAAGTTTATCCCTATCTTCTTTCAGTTCTTTGATTTCTTTGTTTTTGTGTTCTTTAAATTCACTTAATTCTTTTATCACATTTATAGCTGTTCTTTTGAGTTCCATGTCCTGTGTTATCTCTAAGGGGTTCTCATTGTACTCCTTTAGAGGACTCTTGGTACTTGATGGGGATATATTATTTTGGTTTTTCATGCTATTATTTTTTCTCTGTGACTTTCACATGTGGATTTCTTATATGTGTTCTGATTCTTGGGTGAGACTCAAGCCTTCCTTTGTTCATTTTAGGTCTGCTTCTTTTTGTAAACTTTATGTGCCTTTGTGGTTTACTTGTTGGATATGAAATGCTGGTTGTTCTAGGGTTCAGATTCTCTCTTCTTATTTTATATAGGAGTGGCCAAACTGCTGTCATCTTCAGGAGTTCTTACAGAGGCCCAAGTCGGATGAGGATCGGATGCTCTCAGGCTTTCTCCTAAGGTCTGTATCCCAACAGAAAATATGCTGACCTCAGGAATTTGGTGGCTGGGCTGGTCTGGAAGCAGGATCCAAAAAGATGTTGGTACCAGAAAGCTGCTGGCCAAGGACTTACCCTGGAAAGATACTGGCATCAGGAAGCCAGTGGCTATGAAGCCTAGGGACACAAAGGGAGGAGGGGGAGGGACCAGGCCCATAGTACTCCTGGGGACTGCAGGGAGGAATTGAGTTGGTCTTGATGCAAAGGATCAGGAAGCAGTGGAGATTCTGAGCCAAGAGATCAGTCCAGGGGTCTGGGCACGAAGACAAGAAATGGGCCAGTACCCAGGCCAGGAGGAGAGATGAGTTGGGGGAGCTGGGAGGGTGAATGAGCATGGGGGAGTCAAGGTGTGGTGGGCACTACAGTATCCACCCAGGAAAGATGCCAGCACCAGGAAGTTGGTGGCTGAGCCATCCAGGGATGCAAAGGTAGATGTGGGGTGGGACCAGGCCCAGAGGGCTCCTGGGGACCACAGGGACGAGCTGGGTTGGTCTGGATGCAAAGGATCAGGAATCAATGGGGATTCTGGACCAAGAGGTCAGTCCAGGGGTCTGGGGTACCAGGACAAGAAATGGGCTGGTATCCAGGCTAGGAGGAGAGATGGAGCTGGGGAGCTGGGAGGGTGAATGAGGCCAGGCAGTCAAGGCCTGGTGGGTGCCTCAGGACTTAACCTGGATAGATGCTGGTACCAGGAAGCCGAAAGCTGTGCAGCCCAGGGACATAAAGGGAGATCTATTTCTTTTTAATTTTATATGCATGTGTGCTATGGCTGCATGTGTTTAATTGCACCTGTGTCTTGCAAAACCCAGGGAAGACAGAAGAGTGTGTCGAATTCCCTGGAACTAGGATTACAGATGGTTGTTAGTTGCAATGTGGGTGCTGCATACAAACCTGGGTCTTCTACAAGAACATCCAGGGTTCTTAACTGTTGAGCCATCTCTCCAGACCCAGAAGGGACATTGTTCTGATAGACAATCTGCCTTTAAGTGAATGTAATTGAGGCCAAAGAAAATTGCACTTAAGTTCTAGCAGATACCAGGATATGTCTTTATTATGTTTAGGTTATCTGAAAGACCAAGCAAACCAGTTAAAATCTAATGCAACAGACAAAGACTGATAAAGCATCCTAAGATAATAACAACCTTGGAGTAGTATAGTTGTTACAATTGGGAAAGGATTTACTGTTGGTACAGGGAACATGACATTTTTATTTAATCCCTTCCCACCTTATTTGCACGTATATCTGTGTGTGTGTGTGTGTGTGTGTGTGTGTGTGTGTGTGTATGCATGCATGTTTACTTGTGTGGACACATATACACTGTGTGAGTACCTGTGGAGGCCCAAAGTTGATGTCAGGTCCTTGATCACTATATACTATGCTTATTGAGGCAGGGTCTCTCAATGAACTTGCCAATTCCAGGGAGTCTATAGACAGCAAGCTTGCTCTGGCTCCTAAATGCTGTCTCCTGAGTGATGTGCTAACAGGTGGCTTCCATGCCTGTCAACTCTTACAGGGCTTCTGAGGATCTGAACTCCAGGTATTCACACTTTCACAGCAAGTGCTTTATCCATGGCAACATCTCCTCAGTCTCCTTTCCAATTTTTTGTTGTTGTTGTTGTCTTTTTGAAGCAGGGTATCCCTGTAGCCCCAGCTGTCCTGGAACTCACTATGTAGACTAGGCTGGCCTTGAACTCACTGAGATCTGCCTGCCTCTGCCTCCCAAGTGCTGGAACTACAGGCATGCGCCACCATGCCTGGCTCCAAATTTTTACATTGAGGGCAAGGGATATTGTGTGATCACTACTCCATTAAATTTGAAGAATATTTTATTTCTTTATATGATGTCATAACAGTGGTCATATTAATGAAAAATAACATGTTCTCTAGGCTCTTCAAACTTTTAGGTCATCTCTTCCACCCATGAATCATAATTGAATTAACAATATCCACTGATGTGTTTTTATAGTCCATGCCATGACCATATCTTCATAGTCCTTTAATCCAAGTCTCAATTTCTCTACTCATAAATAGGGTTAATATCCTGGCCCTTTGAAGGGTTCTGAAAACTCAGTGGACAAATACTAATGAATTTGGCTTTTATCCAAAGCCACACCACTAGCTAGTTTCTAATCTGTCTCAGAAAATCAGTCTCCCTTGTATGTATGAGGACAAACCACTAATGAACCAAAGCGTCAGATACTAAGCCCTTCATTGTTAGAGTGTACAGTGAGTCAGGTTGTCATCATATCCACTGTGTGTTTTTACCACAAAGGTCGTGTCTTAAAGCAATGTTGAATGACACATGAGGTAGCCTAAATGGGGTATGTTCTAAGGCAGTACTAGGAAAGGAGTGGGAAAGGAAGAAAGAAAATCAATCAAGGATGGGTTAATGAACTGTGTCATAAAACTGTCCTCTGAATGTCAAACTTGGTTTCACCTGCTTGCTTAAGATCATCATGAACAAACCAAACCTGACTGTTGATGAAAGTAGTGGTTGGGAGAGTCAGTCATACCTCCCAACCAGCCGTTTGCCCGGGTTGCACAAGGGGGAGGGACTAAGGGTATATAACCAGAAAATACCCCGAGGCACAAGCTCTCACCATTTTGTGTGGCTGCAGGGAGGTCATAGGATTCATGCTTGGGTGTGGACTTTACAGCTCAGCCTTAAATGGGAAGGGGAGGCGCCCACTCTTCTGAAAGTAACCCCTCACTCACTGCTCTATTAGGAAGCTGAATTAACTTACGAGGATTCTCCAAGCTATTTTGGAGAATTTGTACCTTGTTTTGTTGTAGGAGCAAGGGAGGAGGGGCTGGATGGTGTGTGTGCCTCCCAGAAGGAATTCAGCAACATGAACCATATCCTCACAAAGAATAATCAGGACTCAGCCCAGCAAGGCCTTCTCAAGGTTTGTCAGTATTTTCACAAGAGGTGGGGAAGCTGGTTCTGATTCCCATGCCTCCCTACAGTGATAGCTGTCCATTGATGTGTTAGATTCCCTGGACCTGATGACCTTCTCTGAGAGACCTGGAGTCAACACAGAGACCTTCAAAAGAGGATGTCTCCATAGACTGACTGGTTCAGTGAAAATAATGGCTTAGCAGCTCCTGATTGTCTTTTGAGGTTTACCCTTCACACAGGCACAGGAATTTGTGTATGGAAAAATCTATTAACTTTTAAGCAGACACCTCTCTAGTAGTCATCAGTCGAACTAAGAAAAAAGAACAAGATAGAAAAATTGCCAAATGTTTAACTTAAGTTTCTGAAAGGTCAAAATGCTTACATTAGTAAGAACATGAAAACTGAAGATGAAAAATGCCTTGGGCCTTAAAAGAATTGTAATAATTCTTTTGGAAAGCATAGAACCTGAATACAAATAGGTGATTCAAAAAGTGCTTTAGTTTACAAAATAACCAAAGGCAGTGTGTGAGCCTAACTTGTGTCTTGGATAAAGATACAATATAAAACATTCAATGTTTTGAACAATGCCTTAAACTACCAGCACGCATGTCCCACATTTTAAGTATCAAGGCAATTAATTATGTCACTTAAATAGTCATAAAATATCTAATTAATCAGTTAATTACCTAACCATCCTTTCAGACAAACTAATCACAGTGACAGATCTGTCTAGACATTGCCTTATTCCTTCAAGGTTAATGTCTGGGGGAAAGCAAGTCACAGGGTTCAGAGTTTACCTTGGTTTTGAAGATAAAGGGACTTTTCTCACTTGGTACCATATTTGCTAGTTGACTTTCTTTCTAATTTTAAATTATGTGTATGTGTATGGGTGGGTCCATTCATGTGAGTGCAGGTTTCCAAGGAAGACAGAAGAGGGCATCAAATTCCTTGGAACCAGAGCCACAGGCAGTTGCAAGCTATATAATGTGGATGCTGGGACTTCACGTGCAGTACATGTTCTTAACTGCTGAGCCACCTCTATAAGCTTCAGTTGACTTTGGATTCCATAACTGGTTTCTAAAGTTAGAGGGAAAAAAACCTTTGCCCATGTTGAAGAACATTTCATTTTCAGTTTTTCCATATATTTCAGTATCAAATGCTGAACTTAAAAAAAATTAAAAATTATTTTCAAGGAGCCAGATTCTTTCTTGTGAATGTAAAAGTTTGAAAATATAACTATTTTAATTGCATCACGCAAAGTTTTACAACAAATATTTCATTAGAATTTTGTAGAAAAGCATTTTTCCATGTATTTTTCGTGGCTCATAAGTCATTGCTACATTTTATTTGTCAGATAATTGGGTTTTTTTTTTTTTTTTGCATCTTTACCTGCAGAAAACCTACTGTGAACATAATTTCTGGAAACTCAGTGAAAAAAAAAAAAATTTAAACTTCAGTGTGTTTCTGACTTAAAACACCTGCTCAGTCTTGGATGGAAATTAAGGGATTAAATGATTAAAGAAGAGACTAAGTGAGGTCAGAAATTTCAGTGAGTTTTGCATGCACAACTACTGGGTTCATCTTCCTTGTACAGTAATCAATGAATTCTATGCTTATTGGTTTGCTTGATTGGGAGGACTTGCACAAAGGGGTTATGATGAATACAATGCCTTTTTCTGACCTCCAAGGGCAATGCAAGGGTATACTTAAAAATATGCAGGTAATGCTCATTAAATAAAAATACGATATATGTTTTTATGTTATCCATCCCGCTTTACTTCCCTCTGACTCCTCTGGGGTTCCATTAATGCACATGGGTATAGAGACATTCATAGAGCATGGGCAACCTCCTAGTGCCACATCCCCAAAACTAACTCTCCTTCCCTTAGTTGCCATCAACTGCCAATAGTTCCTCATCGAGGGTAAAGCCCTATTATGGAATTTTAACTGACTTGATCTTGTTCAGATCACATGCAGTAACTGCAGCTGCTATGTGATGATATCATGAGTCATGTCATGTCCAGAAGCCAACACTTCACAGCACTCCTCTCTTACATTCTTTCTTCCCACTGGAGTTAAGGTCTCTTATTGGTCGGAAACTTGTATAATAGTCTAGACTGGTTAGTTAGCAGTTCCCAGGGATCTGTATATTGCTGCCCATTGACTCCTGGGAATTTAAGTATGCAGCCACCATGTCTGGTTTTATCATATGGGTTTTGGGACTCAAGCTCAGATCCTCAGATAGCGAGGCAAGCACTTTACCAATTGAGCTATTGTCCCAACCCAAAAGGTATGAATTTTTATCCACAATGTCTTATCATGAATTTTTAAAACAAATTACCTAAGTAAATATTTGGCAAAATAATCCAAAGACCATTGAAAAATGATTTAATAGTTTTCACAATAAGCTGACTATGGTTAACAATGTATGTGATCCTTCAGGAATCTAAAGCAGTCTATGTGTTAGTCCATTGAAATGAAATGTCCGTAATCAGTATGGTGTCACTTCTGTTCTACTTACTACAGTCAAGACCACAAGACCATATGCAGATAATTGGTGCTTTCTTTTAAATAAGTAAGATTTTTCATGTGAGTGAGAGGTCAGAAAAATCCATCCTATTCTGGATCATAACCTTAAGATCCATGTCATGGGGTGAAGAGAGGATCTTTGGGTAAAGCTCTTTCTGTGTAAGCATAATAACCTGAATTCACATCCCTAGAACCCAAGCAAAGCCAGATATGGTAGCATGTGTCTGTAATCCCAACACTCTTATGAAAAGATTGGAGGGGGAAACAGGAGAAACTATGGAAGTGGAAGCATGTGGGTCACCTAGCTTAGCATACACGATGGATAACAAGAGAAATCTCTCTCAAACAAGGTAGAAGGTGAAAGTGGGGCTGTCCTCTAAACTCCACACATATGCCATGGTATGTGAATATTTGCAACTCACATACACATGAACACACACACACACACGGAATAACGAGAGCAAAAAAAGACCCCCACCAGATTATTGAAGCCCTTTTTGATCAGCTTCTTTATCTCTCTCAGGAATCATTCTGGAGTTTCTCAACCTGGAGAACTACACTTTAGTAATCTTAAACTGTAGGTAATTGCTCCATATCATGCACCTTGCTTTTACTTTTAATCAACCTCTATCATGGCATCACATACATTCCTATACTAACTTTTCAAAGATACCAACTTCACTTCTCTCTTCCTGCTTTATTTATATGTTTGCTCATGTTTGTAATGCTCATGGAATATTGCTTCTTCTTCTTATCCCTGGAGGATCACATCTCCATCTTTATTTTCTCACAGAGTCTTGTATATATGCCATATTCCACCATTGTGGTGTAAAACAGACTTAGAACTTTTCAAAACTTGCCCTAGCCTTTATTTCACACATGTAACATTTTAATTAACTACCAGAGCACAACATTTAAGTAAGTTGTGTACTTACTGTGCATTCATTCCTTCTACCAATATATACTGAATAGCAAACAATGAGCCAAGGGCTAAGAACTCAATTAATATAAAGCATGTTTTGGGGCTGGAAAGATGGCTCAGCGATTAAGAGCACTGATTGCTCTTACAGAGGACCCAAATTTGATTCCCAGCACCCACATGGTGGCTATGAACCATTCTTAACTCTAGTTCCAGGGGAATCCGAAACCCTTTTCTGAACTCGTGGCATTGCACGACATGGGTGCACTCACAAATATGCAGACAATACACTCATACACATAAAATAAAAATAATAAATTAAATATTTTTTAAAAAAGAATGTTTCATAACCTCTGGCTTAGATATCAGTCCCTTGATCACCTTCACCATGTGGGCAGAGTGGAGGAACTGGATCCAGTGTGCCTGGGTCTCCTCTGCCCAGGTCTTTTCTGGCTTAAGGTAATTTGAACTTCTTGCAGTGACTCCTGCCCAGCTCCTCCTAGAGCACATTGCACATTCTGTTCTTGTAGTCTATTGGAACAATGATTCCAGAATTCAGAATAGACACTGTAAATGGAAGTCCAGACAGTTGCACTTTATGTATTGTAAATTTCATGTAAAAATGAAAGTAAATAGAGAATCAGGAATTTATGAGGAACTACAGATTGGACCAGAATTCCTGGCCCTGCTACCCTGCTTCTAAAGTGTTGAGATTTTCATTCAGCAAATATGTATTCATGAATCTCCCACAGTTGTGAAGTGCTTGGCCATGTTATACTCCTTTGTTTCATACTTCAATGCCACCTTAAAGCAGGGGTACTTTGCTGCTTTTCAGCCCATTTGCCTAGAGCACTCATATCTTCGTATGTTCTCAGAGCTTTACTTCCTGGAGAGCTCTTGATTTTTTCCTCACATCCCCCACCTCATCTACTGGAGCTCTTTTTCAATGAACCATTACCCTGAAACACAACTATTCTGTTCACTCTGACACCACCCACTTGACTTCCTACCATCTGTTGTTACCTTGCTATTATGCTCACCTATCAAATCTGAATTTTGCCAACCTCTGGCATCCTCCAGTAACAATTTTCATGCATAAGTGGCTCAAGCATGGCTTGAGAGTATCATTTATGATATTTCTGTAGGACAACAAGTATTAGGGTTATCCAGAAAAAGGATAATCAATACCATTATGTAGAGATGATGGGGGAAGATTTCTTAGGAGAATTATCTAACATAATTATGGAGGCCAAACAGACATGAAGTTTTCTGAAAGCTGGAGACCTGAAATGCTGATAGCATAGCTGAGTCCAAAATTCAAGTTCAAGGGCCTCAAAACTAAAGAGCTGAAAACACAAGGAGTCATTTGTGTGTGTAATTTTCAGTGTCCTAAGGCCTGAAGACCTGGAGATTTTATACTTAAGGTGCAAAGTCCTAAGAAGTAAAAACACAGTCTTCTGTGCTTCATTTTTGTCCTAAGACTTCCCACTGAAAGATGATATTCCACTTCTTAGACTATTGAAATTCATATGCTAATTCCTCTGGAATTTCTTCATGGACATATCCCCAAATACAACTTTCTTTATTCAGTAATCAAGTCAACATGGGAACTAAAATTAACTACCGCAGCAATCACATTTAACATTGAATAATAGTACAATGAATTTAAAGAATTTGCAGATATTTTTAATGAAGAAAAAAATAGTGGTCTGATTAAATCTTTCCCTAAGAAATCATTATTCTATTGAATTCATCCAAATATCAAGGTGTGATTTTAGTTACTATAATAAAACTTAATTGTCACTAAACTGAGAAGTTAATTATGAAATAATCATGTCATTCTTCTATAAATAAAATGATATGAAAATGGGCTTCCTGGGCTGCACAGCCTCCAGTGTCCTGGTACCAGCACCTTCCCTGGGTAATTCCAGTGGGCTCACCAGGCCTTGACTCCCCCAGCCTCTATCACCCTCCCAGCTCCCCCACCATGTCTCTCCTCCTAGCCTGGGTACAGGCCCATTTGTTGTCTTGGCACCCCAAACACTGGGTCTGACTTCTTGGCCCAGAGCCACAAATGCTTCCTGATCCTTTGTATCTGGACCAACCCAGTTCCTCCCTGTGGCCCTCAGGAACACTTTGGGCCTTTTCTTGCCTTCACCTCCATTTACTTCCCTGAGTGGCACAGCCACCAGCTTCCTGAGACCAGCATTTATCCTGGGCCCTTCTCTCACGCCAGCCCAGCCCCGAAATTTTTGAAGGCAGCATCTTTCCTGGAGGGACCCAGACCTTAGGAGAAACCTGAGAGCATCTGAGTCTTATCTCACTTGGGCCTCTGTGGGAACTCCTGAAGACAAAAGCAATTAGGCCACTGCAATATAAAATCAAAAGAGAGAACCTGAAGCCCAGACCTAGATCTTCATGACAAACAAGTAAACCACAAAGGCACATAAAGTTTACAAAAAGAAGCAGACCTAAAATCAGCAAAGGAAAGCTTGAAACTCACACAAGAATCAGAAACTAGGAAAAAAATTCACATGCCAAAGTCACAGAGAAAAAATAATAACATGAAAAAACAAAATAATATATCCCCACCAAGTACCAATAGTCCTCTAGAGGAATACAATGAGATCTCCCTAGAGATAACATAGGACATGGAACTCAAAAGAACAATTATATACATGATAAAAGAATTCAAGGAATTTAAAGAACACACAAAGAAATCAAAGAACGGAAAGAAGATAGGGATAAACTTCTGAATGAATTCAGAAAAGCGTTGTAAATATTGAAGAATACTCAGACTGAAATGAAGAAGGAAGTGAAACACTTAGTAAGCCAATTAGAAATGACAGGAGAAAGCCTCACAAAAGGTTGAATGAAACAGAAAACAGAATATCAAGACTGGAAGATAAAGTGGATGAATTAGAGAAATCAAGCAAAGATTATGAAAAATTTAAGAAAACACTAGAATGGAATATGCAAGAATTTTGTGACACCAAAAAAAAAAAAAACTTATGAATCATAGGCATACAGGAAGGAGAATAATGTCAAGATAATGGTATGGAACAGATCTTCAAGAGGATTATAGAAGAAAGTTTCCCAAAATTAAAAAAAGACATGCCCATACAAATACAAGAAGCGTGTAGAACACAAAATAGGCAGGACTAAGAAAGAAACCCTCCACGGCATGTCATAGTAAAAACACTAAAAGTTCAGAGCAAAGAGACAATACTGAAAGCTGCCAAAGAAAAACAACAAGTCACATATCAAGGAAAATCCATCAGGCTTACAGCTGTTCTGGATCTCTTTGGTGTCTGTTGTGATGTTTCCCCTTTCATCTCTGATTTTGTTGATTTGGAGGTGTTAGTTCTTTCTTTTGGTTCACTGGGTTAGCAGAATATCAATCTAGTTTATCTTCTCAAAGAACTAGCTATTATATTCATTGATTCTTTGTATTGTTTTCTTTCTATTTTATTAATTTCTGCTCTGATTTTTGTTATTTCTTCATATTTGCTGGGTTTGGGTTTCATTTGTGTTGCTTTTCAAGTGTCTTGAGTTGGATGTTAAGTCACTTATTTGTGTTCTTTCTGATTTTTTAAAGCTATAAACTTCACTCTAAGGACTGCTTTCAATGTGTCCCAGAGGTTTTGTTGTGTTGTATTGTCCTTTTTGTTTAGTTCCAGGAATACTTTTATTTCTTTCTTAATTTCTCATTTGACCCATTCATCATTCAGGAGTGTGTTCTTTAATCTCCATGTGTTCATATGGTTACTAGGTTTCTTCCAGTGTTGATTTTAAGCTTGATTGTGTTGTGGTCTGATAGAATGAATGGAATTATATGAATCCTTTTGTATTTGTTGAGGTTTGTTTTATTCCCCAGTACATGGTCTATTTTTGGGAAGGCTCCATGGGGCACTAAATAGAAAGTATATTCTTTAGTGCTTGGGTGGAATATTAGGCAGATGTCTGATGGGTCCATTTGATATATGATATTGTTTAATTCACATGTCGCTCTGTTAATTCTCTGTCCTGTTGACCTATCTAATGGAGACAATGGGGTATTGAAGTCCCCTACTATTAATGAGTTTGGATTAATCTGGGTCTTAAAGTCCTGTAGTACTGATTTTATGAAGTTGGGTGAATCAGTGTTTGTTGAATATATGTTCATGACTGTAGTATCCTCTTGGTTTATTGTTCCTTTGATCAGAATGAAGCCTCCTTCTTTATCTTTTTGGATTTGTTTTAGTTTAAAATCTATTTTATCAGATATTAGAATCGCAACACCTGCTTTTTTGTTAGTACCATTCACTTGGTATATTTTTTTTCATCCTTTCATCTTAAGGTCAGTCTTGTCCTTGAAAATGAGATGAGTTTCTTGCAGACAACAAAATGATAGGTTTTGTTTCTTAATCCATTCACCTAGTCTGTGTCTTTTGACTGGGGAGTTCAGTCCATTGATATTTAAAGTTATTAATGAAAGATGTGTATTAAATCCTGTCATTTTTATTTCTGTTCACATTCTTGATATACCTGTGCATTTCCATAGTTATACCTTCATTGAATTTCTTTTCATCACCCCTTGTGTATAGTTATTCCTTTCTTCAGCTCTTTGTATTGCTTCAATAATTCTCGGATGGGCTGGTTCTTTGGACATGAATTCTTTCAGCCTATTTATGTCATGGAAGATTTTCTTTCCCCTTCAACCATGATAGACATTTTGACTGGGTAAAGTAATCTGGGTTGGGATCTATGGTCATTTAGAACTGGGAATGCTTTGGTCCAGGCTCTTCTGGCTTTCATAGTTTGCACCAGAATATTATAAAGGAATACTTTAAAAATGTATATGGTACTAAATTTGAAAACCTAAAAGAAATGGTCAGGTACCTAAAACCATGGGAACCACCAAAACTAAATCGAGAAGAGATTAACAGCTTAAACAGACCCATAAGTCATGAGGAAATTGAAACAGTAGTACAAAACCTCCCAACTAAAAAGAGCCCAGGACCAGATAGATTTACAGCAGAATTCTACAAGACAATTGGGAGAACTTCCAAATTCCTTCTGTGAAGCCAGTATCACTCTAATACCAAAGCCAGGTAAAGATAGAACCAAAAAAGAAAACTATAGATCCATATCTTTAAAGAACATGGATGCAAAAATTCTCAACAAAATACTTACAAACTGCATACAGACACACATCAAAAAGATCATCCACCATAAGCAAGTTGGCTTTATTCCAGAGATGGAGGGATGGTTCAATATATATAAGTCAGTGAACATCATAAATGTTATAAATAGGCTCAAAGTCAAGAACCACATGGTTATCTCAGTAAACGCAGAGCTGGCCTTTGACAAAATTCAATATGCATTTATGTTCAAAGTCCCAGATGGAATTGGACTGCAGGGAACATACCTCAACATAACTACATTTTAAATGGAGAAAATCTGGAAGCATTCCCATTGAAATCAGGAACCAGACAAGGCTGCTCACTGTCTCCACTGTTCTTTAACACAGTGCTTGAAACTCTTGCAAGAGCAATAAAACAAGAGAAAGAAATTAAAGAAGTAATAATGGAAAAAGAGGTCATATTATCCCTTTTTGCAGATGATATGATATTTTATCTAAGAGACATCAAAAATTCCACTAGAAAACTCCAAGAAATTATTAACACATTCAGTAAAGTGCAGGTTACAAAATTAACCTACAAAAGTCTATAGCCTTTCTACATACCAATAACAAGCAATCAGTGAAAGAGCACATGGAAACACTCCCCTTCACAATAGCTTCAACAACAACAAAAGAAATAGAACATCTTGGAATAAACATGACCAAAGACATTAAAGACCTCTAGAATAAAAATTTAAAACCTTAAAGAATGAGATTGAGGAAGAAATCAGAAGATGAAAGGACCTCCCATGCTCATGGATTGGAAAAATTAATATTATAAAAATGACCATCCTACCAAAAGCCAATTTTAGATTCAATGCAAAGGCAATCAAAATCCCCATGACATTTTTCACAGAATTGGAAAAAAAAATCATAAGATGGAAGCACAAAAGACCTCAGATAGCCAAAGCAACCATGAGCACTAAGAGCAATGCTGGGGGGATTACTATACCAGCTATTAAACTGTATTACAAAGCTATAATCATAAAAATAATGTGGTACTGGCACAAAAATAGACCCATAGATCAATGTGACAAAATTGAAGACCTAAATATGAGTATGTTCAATTTCAGCCACCTAATATTTGACAAAGGGGCCAAGAAGATTCACTGGAAGAAAGACAGCATGTTCAGCAAATGGTGTTGGCAAAACTGGATCTCTACCTGTAGAAGAATGAAAGTAAACCCCTATCTTTCACCTTGCACAAAGGTCAACTCCAAATCGATCAAAGACCTCAATGTGAAGCCTGAAACTCTGAAACTGTTAGAAGAAAACATTGGCAATAACCTACAAGATATAGGTGTAGGAAAGGATTTTCTAAACCGAACATCAACTGCCCAGGAGTCAGGTCAAGAGTCAACAAATGGGACCTCATTAAAGTAAAAAGCTCTACATCAAAAGAAGCAACCAAGGAAGTGAAGAGAAAACCCACAGAATGGGAGAAAATCTTTACCAGTGAAAAATCTGGCAGAGGTTTAACATCCAGAATATATAACGAACTCAAAAAACAAAGAATCAAGAAAGGAAGTAACTCAATTAAAATATGTGCTAAAGAACTGAAGAGAGAGCTCTAAAAAGAAGAAATAAAGATGACTAAGAAGCATCTTAAAAGGTTACTAGCTACATCACTAGTAATTAGGGAAATGGAAATTAAAACCACTTTAAGATTTCATCTTACCCCAGTCAGACTGGATAAGATCAAGAGAACAAATGATACCAAAGGTTGGAGAGGATGTGGGGAAAGGGGAACACTCATCCACTGCTGGTGGGACTGCAAACTTGTTCAACACCTATGGAAAGCAGAATGGAGATCTCTTAAAAACCTACAAATGAGCCTACCATTTGACCCAGTTATACCACTCCTTGGCATATACCCAAAGAACTCAAACAATTGTAGAGACACTTGTACATCTGTGTTTGTTGCTGATCTTTTCACAATAGCTAAGAGATGGAAGCAACCTAAGTGTCCCTCAACTGATGAGTGGATAATGAAAATGTGCTTTATTTATACAATGGAGTTTTACTCAGCTGTAAAGAAAGATGAAGTAAAGAAATTTGCAGGTAAATGGATGAAACTAGAAACTTTTACAGTAGGTGAAGTATCACAAACTCAGAAAAAACAAAAACAAAACAAAACAAAAAAAAAGATGTATGTTCTTTGTCATATGTGGATCCTAGCACCAAATCCTATAAGTGAATATGTATCCAGACATAAGTACAGGAACCAAGAAAATGAAAAGGAACCAGGGAGGTAAAGGAAAAGAAAGAGCCTGAGAGAGAAGAGTAGGAAACAGTCGTAAATAAGGGAGCTATGGATTAAAAATGTGGTTTTCTTTTTAAGGGGAGGGGAGAGGGAAGGTTATACTAAGAACCTTGTGGATAAAGGGAAAGAAGGAGCTCAAGAGGTGGGACCATAGGAGAAGGGTATTATTAGGGAAGAAATGGGGAAAATGAAGGTACTTTAAATGGGGAAACCTTGGTAGAAGGGTTAGACAATGAGAGAGATAAATAATGCCTAACTGTGGTGAGTTACCTGTCCTCTTGATCAAGGAAGCCATGGAGACAACATCAAATGGACTTGAACCAGTGTCCAGTCTAAAAAGAGGAGGGTCAACACAGAGGAATCATTTCCTCCTTGCTTCTGAAGTGAAACCAGCTTTGATGGAGCAGGACCATTGACTTCTCTTCACATAGATGGAACAGGTTAAAGAAAGGAGTCAGGGGCCCCTCCCAAACCCATGTGACTCATGAGGAACAGATCCTCAAATAGTCTTAAGAGTAAAAATAAATTGGAGCTTATCTGGTACAGCTGCACAATCTTAAACACCCAAAAGGAAAATATAGCTAAAGATTAAAGAGGTCAATATAATTTTTTAAGAGTCCGTGTGTATAGATAAAGCCTACATAACAAGAAACAATGCCAGACAGGAGATACCTTCCTTTGAGTTGTTGGCCAGGGTGGCCCAAGAGACTCCCAGACAATAACCCTGCATAGAACTAGGAAAATGAACAGCAGACCCCAATTTTATTTAAAAGAATATTAGCAACTGATGGCTGCTAGATGAGGAAGAGTTGATCTTCCTAAAACAAGGAACTGTAGATAGACTGACTAGATTCAGCGGATGGACAAGCACTGGGGAACGGTTGGGGTACTGACAACATAGTGGACAATAACAGAGAAGACAGAATGTATGGGTTGCAGCGGAGGGGGAGAGGCTATGGGAGGGTGCCATTTGGAAAGTGGGTATGTAGATGAGTAAGATTTTTTGGGATGTTCTGTCTGAATTACACATACACACACAAAATGATTAGATTTTTTTAAAGTTATATTTGAGGAAGAAGCATAAAGATTTGCTTCATGTTAATTAGTAGAGGTGAAAAACATTACCATTGAAATCTACCTGATGACTTTATATCTATACTCAGGTGCCAAGGATCTGAGTGTAACTGATGGTGACTAGTAATAATCAGATACGTAGAGATTAGAGACACATGTGCAAACATCTAAGTGTTAGTAGCAATAAAAATGAGGTTTTTTTTTCTGTGTGAAACAGTATATTTTAAAATGAAATGATGATATTTTTTAAAGGTTG
>NW_008355253.1:1879688-1913470 GCF_000622305.1 Nannospalax galili | reverse complement strand
CTTTTGAAAGAAATCTATCTTTGCTCTGGAAATTGTTATTGAAGCTGTAATGAAATGCTTCTTCTAATCATGTGGTTATTAAATAAATAAAATAAAAGATAAAATAAAATAAAATAAAACTTGAAAAATCCAAATTACTCCCCACACAGAAAAAATTAACTGTTTTGGTCAGGAAATAAAATTGTCCATTTTTATCCATTATATTAAAAGCTGTTTTAATTTTAAAACAATAATAAATAATTAATAAATAAATAAATAAAGCAAAGTCCCTTTTTTATGCCTCACCCAGTGCCCATGTCAATTTATTCAGCTCCTGGCCACTCTCTACAGCCCAGGTGACATTCCTACTTCACTGACACAGCCCAAACCATAAGCATCAACCCTGGCATGCATACAAAGTGATCTCATATGTTTATAATGGAGCAGAAAAATTCCTATCACCAAGGCGTGTTGTAGGTGTCATGAGGTTTTAGTGTATCACCTTACTTGTATTTGTGATGGTACTGGGGTATACTACCAGTTATGAATAATTGGAGCACAAGCAATTATGCATAGCACATAATATTAGATAATGATAGTAAATGACTCACTGTTTTACATGTAAACTATATTTTATCATTATAGAATATAGTCCTCCCCATGATAAATAAAAATATATTAAAGTAGTGTATATTATGACCACAGCAGACTCATGGCATCTCGTATTTACAATATCTCTTGATTGCACAAAGAGGATATATTGAATGATTGATTTCTCAACACTTGATGTTGTTTGAAAAATGACAAAATCACTCCTGTTACACTTCTTCAAATGTATCCCTGCTACAAAGCAGCACCTAACTGTTTGCCCATCTTCAAAGCCTCCCCTTCCCTTATATGATTACCACTTCTTACAGACTGAATACTTGTGTCCTCTTCCCAGGCTCATATATTGAATCACAAACTTTATGTGATTGCTTAGGAGTATTACAAGCTGAGGGTTTGGAGTTGAAGTCAAAAGAGTGAGTCTCTTACAATGAGACTACAGCGTTTATATGTTATGACAGTTGACTTTCACTTTATGATATCTACCATTACAAGAGACCATGACTACATTGAAACTAGAAAGTAAGCCTTCACTAGACATTTGATTTGCCCACACATCACTTTATTCTTGGGCTTACACCTTGGAACTATGAGAACAATTACTCTAGTTTAAGCTGCCCAAATATGATTGTATTGGTTTTCACTTAATTTCAGGGAAGGAAATAGGCCATGCTGTTCTGTTCCCCAGTTTCCTGAGTCCTTTGCACATGCTAAACACAGTAGGATTGTATAAAACACTCCTCAGCTAATTACAGGCAGTGAGACCTACAGGTGGTGAAAATAATTATTCACAGATAAAACAAGGCCTGCTTTTGGTACTAGAAACATGGAGAACTAGATCTACATTATGTGTTTTACGTGTAGGTATGTAAGTGTATTCATGCATTGAATATCCACAGATACCAGAAGAAAGCATTGGATCTCCTGGGACTGGAGTTACAGACAGTTTTATAAAAGAATGAATGAATGACTCTTGAGTTGGTGTTTTAGCTTAATAGTAGGGTCTGTGCCTTGCATGCAAAAGACCCTCTAACAACAGGAAAAGTACATGCAATTTATTTGCAAGCATATGATATTAGCCAAGGAGTGAGCAAAAGTTCTCTGTGGTTGGCAGGTAAATAGGGACAATCTCTTAGAGCTGTTAAGAACATGAATCAGCCAGATATTTGAGAGAGCTCGCATTCTGCAGCCTCTCCAGGAGATCTAGAGATCCTTCTTGAAAGAACTTGGAAGAGGCTTAGAGTTTTGGAAGGTCTGCAGGGATGAGAATCCCAGAGAAGAAGGGTCAAGCCCAGAGAAGAAGGGTCAAGCCCAGAGAAGAAGGGTCAAGCCCAGAGAAGAAGGGGTCAGCCCAGAGAAGAGGGGTCAGCCCAGAGAAGAAGGGTCAAGCCCAGAGAAGAAGGGGCCAGCCCAGAGAAGAAGGGGCCAACCCAGAGAAGAAGGGTCAGCCCAGAGAAGAAGGGGCCAGCCCAGAGAAGAAGGGCCAGCCCAGAGAAGAAGGGTCAGCCCAGAGAAGAAGGGGCCAGCCAGGAGAAGAGGGAGTAAGATCAGAAAAAGGGGTATTACCTCAAAGAAGGTGAGGCGAATGCCCCAGGACTGAAGGTGCTTACTTCTGTCAGCATTGCCAGGGAAGAGTTCCTTTCTTGTCTGGCCACTTTGCTTAGGGAAGAAATGCGCCTATGACATTCCCAATGAAACTGCAAACAACTGTGCTTCTCCAAGCCATCTCTCCAGCCCCAAGAAACTAACGGTTTATTTCTTTTCCTCACTGCTAAACAGGAGCAGATCTTGCTAACCCAGATCTCTTTACCAGCATACTCATAGTGGAACTATTAATATGTTGTGGGTGTAATCGCGTCCCAAGTAACTCTGCAATTATTCAGCATGTGAGGGCACAACCTCATGTCCTTGTTCGCTTGGTGTCTTTAAACACTTCTGCCTTTTTGCACCTCTTTCCAGGTGGTGAGATGATGGCCCCATCTCAAACAGGCTTCAGGAAGTGTGATGCAATTAGACTGATGGCTCCAGAAATCAATGACTGAGGGCCACTGACAGCCACTCCTCGTGTACTCCCCTCCCTGTGCTATATTTCTTGCCCTACCTCTTTCACCATGTTACAGATTCACTTCACACCTATATTTTTTATAACTTTTGCAGCCGAGTTTAACTTTGACATGGAGTAAAGATTCCCATCACCATTTCCCAACATCATCCCCCAGCATCATAGACTCCCTCCCAAATGTCATAAAATGGTACAAAACCCAAACTAAAAATGTTTTAGGTTAGTCTGTGAGCCCTGGGGCCTCTAAGGGCACGAACCTGAGCCTCCCAAGAAGGGAAAACGGAAAAAAAATTAGTGTAACAGCTCAGCAGTTAAGAGCACTAGCTGCTCTTGCAGTGAATCTGGGTTCTGTTTCCAGTACCTACACGGTGGCTCACAACTATCTGTAACTCCAGTTCCACAGGGTCTGATATCCTCTTCTGACCTCCATGGGCATTGCACAACACAGGTGCACATGCACACATGCAGGCATAACACTGAAACACATAAAATAAAAGTAATAAATAAAATACTTTTTCAAAAAAGAAAACAAGCTCAGCAAAGCTTAATCCCATATGCCCTTTCTTGAACTAAACACTTGAAAATATTAAATAAAAGTTCAAGAAGTCTGGCAAGATGGGTCAGCCAGTAAAGGCAGCTGCCATCAAGTTCAATCCCTGGGACCCAAGGAGAGTACTAACTCCTGCAAGCTGTAACACACAGTTACACACACACACACACACACACACACACAATTTTTTAAAAAGTTAAAATAATAAAAAATTTAAAATGTGAGACAGTATGTCAATATTTATAATTACATATATATAAATTTTCAGATGCTTAGTCATTAGTTATGAATTGCATACACAATTATGTAAATGACTGAATAAGACAAAAAATGTTTAAAATAAAAGACTGGGTTGTGTCATTTAACCCAATGTTGTGATTCTTAAAAATGAAGAACCACGGTAGATTAGAGAAAGCTAGCAATGTTTCTTTTACAAGGTTGACTCCAGATAACCCCAGGTATGAATTGAGGCAGGGAAAGGAGAGGGACTCAGGAAGTGAGCCTGGTGGTTTGCCTGGGAGACTAGGAGAATGAAGAGATGTACTGTTTATTGTAAAGCAGAGTCTGTGCATATTGCTTCGGATCACAAGTCATGTGTGGCACTCGTGGAAAGACAGAGCTGATGCTGGAAGCTCCAAGCACTTCCTCCTGACTCAACAATAGTGGCAGGCTCCCTCTCTTGGGACTAGGAAGCAGCAGTTAGGAAATAAAACAGAACTGCAATGCACTAGGCCTCAAGTGCAGTAGGCCTCAAAGCTGTCATTTTTCCTGCTTGGTTATGTACAAGATCACGGGCAAAGAGCAAAGCAAAGCAGGGGAAGGGACATGTGAAGGGAAGTCTCCCAGTTGGTGGAATGCCCAGGAAACACAGACCTTAATTAAATTATGACTCTAGTTTATGGGATGGGCATCTTTAAAGAAAAATTAGTAAAACAAAATGCCTAGCATCATTTGTCCCTGACTGAGTGGGAGCAACACAAATAAAATTTCTAGTTTAATGATAACTTTAGTTTTAGTAAGACAAAATTTTCAGGCTTCACTGAGAAATTATTAAAAGTCCTTTATTTTTCAACCAGTATTTCCTAACCAGAATTAAATCTTGTTAGGTATTTCCTTGTTTTTTGTTTGTTTATTTCTGATCTGGAATTCATCTTCTCTTTTATTTGGACCTGTAGCTCAATCTTCCTTAGAAAAAGCACCCATTCTCTTCTTCTTCCTGTTTGAGTATAATTAAGTCTAACTCTGCTGGAGGGTGGGCAGTCAAACCAGGCCCAATAAATAAGAACAGCCTAAGCTTCTGCCCATTGTGCTGGTTCTCCCAAGAATTTCAGTATAACTTATAAATTGAGAGTAACTGGATTGTCTTGTAAGCAACGCTGTCAACTTAGGATGGGGTTATAGGTCTATGTCTGTTAAATAGTAAATTATCGTTTGGAGATGCATTAATACACATCAATTACAGTCAATTAATTTAGCAACTAATCATGTTGAAACTATTCGTTGTTCCCTAGCTGCTTTCCAGGAAGAAACTGTCCTGGCTATGGCTAGCCTGCTTCAGGAGAGGGAACATATTGGTATATCACCAGTCCAGGGAAAGTTTACTATGCAATGCCACTTTATGGTGATGTTAAAATTAAAAAAAAAGCATGCCTCAGCATCCATTTTAAGGCCAAGAGTGGACCCAAATTGATGGGTATCCTTGTTCCTTCCAATTTCTCTTAGAACTGCCCCCCTAGGCCCTTGCTTTATTGAAACAATATATCTAGAGAAATTTTCCTTTTCTGAGCCCTAAACCTAGACTAGTACATATAGACACCCATAAACAGAAATCATCAATTGAATTAATTTTCATGTTTTCTTTGTTTCCAATAAACAATCAGTTTTGGAGATTTTGATATTTGCTGTATACACATAGACATATATTATTCTAGATCCAGGGCAAGGAAGTGACATGAAGAATTATAGCTATGTTTCAGTTGCAAAAGGAGCTCAAGTCTCAGTGAGTCAAACGAAGATAACTTTTGGGTTACAAGGTGAGATAAAAGTTATTTGTCAGAGTCATTTGTCCATATTGTAAATGTCATTCCTGTAGCAATGTTATAAACTTAAAAAAGATTGTTAACTTGAACCATCATTATTCAGGCATGGGGAAACATAATCTGCCTTTCTGCTGGCATTGCGCAGAGGGGAAAGTGAGCTAACAGTTCAGGTTCCCTAGTGTGAAGAATTCTCTGGAATGAAGACAACCAGAAGAAAGCACTGTAGAGAGAGCAGACCACAAAGAGTGAGTGCTGATTGGATGGCAGCAAATGCCCATGCAAGAGTTCTGCATAACAACTTTAATTTCTCCAAACTGCTATGAGGAAGTCATCCTCTCCATTTTAGAGGAAGGAATCTGAGTCAGTCAGTGAACAGCAGCTTCCTGAGGGAATACACAGCAAGTATTTCTCAGCTCCTGTGACTTAATCCCAGACAGTCTGACTTCATGAAACTTCAACTATACTGTCTTTCTTGCTGTTTTGAGGCAGGATCTCTCACTAGGCTGGTGTGGTGGCTTGAATGAGAACCGTCACACATGGGATCAAGTCTGTGTTTATCAGTAAATAACACAGCTACTCTGGATCTACGTACCTCAGGCTGGCCTAAAATTTGTGGCAATCCTCCTGCCTCATCTTCAGCTTTCAAGAGATATTCTATATTTGGTTCCCTATACTTTTCAGTTATGTAAGTTAAAGTGTTTCTTCATACCTGTTTTCTTTTGTCTTTTCCTTGGACCCTAGCGTCAGTTCAGGGTACCTCTGCAGCTGTGCAAGGGTTTTCCCAAATTCACCTTTTTTGTTCACCACATTTCTGGTACAAACCTGTCTTTAGATCTTTTCATTCCTTCACTGCAAAAATTCCCCTTTATTCCAGTTATTAATATCACTAAACCTATAACTGAGCTAATCAATTTAAATGTTTTGACAACTCTGATTTCAAGTTGAATCATGTTGCCAGCAAAGAAGTCTAGAGTAGTATTTGATAAATAAAATGCTCAATGGGGACTTTAACATAATTTAGAGTTTAAAAATAAATCAAACTACACACTGGTATCCCTAGTATTCATCTGTCCCCTTTCTTAGTCTCACTTGTAAAGGGAAGCAGTGTGGCTTCTAGTTGCCTGTCTTTGCCAAAGTCCCAGTGCTCTATTTTTCCAGTAGAACAGTGATGAACTGATGCATTAATCAAAGTTAGCATGTCTCCTGGCCTCATCCCCTCCCAGTTTCAAGGTACTCATCCTTTTCTACCACTTTCAAAAAAAAAAAATTCTGTTGAGCTTAAATAGTGGAAAATATTATATATAGCACACAAGTATATGGTATTTATGAACAAATGTCCACTGGCAAATGTTTTTCCTGTTGAGGACACAAAACACACTGACTGCTTTTGCAGAGTACTGGATTCAATTCCCAGCACCCACATGACAGCTAAAAATAATGCATGACTCTATTTCCAGGGGATCTGACGTCTTCTTCTGACCTCCACAGAAATTTCACAACACATGCACATTACACACATGCAGGCAATATCCTCACATACATTAAAAAAAATAAAAATTTAAAAAGAGATATTCTAGAGCCAAATATGAGTGACCATGGTCTGGGAACAAAGGCTGAAGTTACCCAAATTCCGTGTTTCAATGTGGTAACAGTTTGATGAAGTCACGGTGTTTTGAAAAATACATTATTGAAACATTAGGTAAACAGACTAAAGCAAAACAGGAAAACTTCTGCTACATGCCTCAGATGCTAGCTGATGACATTCTGGTGACATGTCATTTGATTAGTGGAAACTAAACTAGTGGTCTGTTAAGTTATTACATGCCAAAGAAACAGAGATGGGAAAGGAATGGCAATTAAGGGGGCTGAAGATAGCATAAGATAAACTGTAGTGGGCTCTGGACCTGCAGCATTTCAACCTCTTCATAATTACTGAAGTTCTAACCTTTTTATCACCCTTGCAGAAGGTTCAGATAAGGTACAGTTGCTTCCAGGAACTTTTGTTCACACCTGCTATGTTGTTTTCTTTTGAACTTCTCTATCTCCTGAATATGTTTAGTTGTGCTCCCAGCTATGTGCAGTACAAAGATGAGACAATGATTGGCCAATGCAAAACACTATTTATTTATCTGTGATAGAAAATGATGGAATTATCGGATTGAAAGCTCCAGAACAGAAAGAGATTCCTTGAGAACATTCATGGTCTTCCACTTATCAGAATGCGCTTTCCAGACTTCTTCCTCCCTGAAAGGAACACAGAATTAATTTGTCAAAAGTGAACACTGAATTGCCTTTTATACACTGTGTATAAAATTGACCGAAGAGCTTCTGGAACAAGCAAAACTTTTTATCAAGGATACTGGTTATGTACACTGCCTGTACGTCAGACTCTCCCCCTTCCTAAATCCTGTTATCTAACTTTCCTATGCAAACTTACTTGTAAAACTTCAACCTCAGACTATTTGCAACCTGCACAGAGTAAATAGGAGGGAGAACATGCAACAACAGCCATAGAACTCTAGGTGTTTGCAGCTAATTATTGTCTTCACACCCTTCCTCTAAAGAGGAATTAGATGTGATTTCAGATAACAGAGGAAGAATAGTTTAAGTTATCATGTGCTGAGATTTCTCCCAGGAACCTCATGCTGGGAAGAAGTTATTTTTAAAAGCCCTGGAGAGATGGCTCAGCCGTTAAGAGTACTATATTCTCTTCCAGAAGACCTGGGATTCAGTTCCCAGCACCCATATGGTGACTAACAACCATCCATAACTCCAGTTCCAGAATTTCCAACATCTTCTTAAATTCAGAGTCTGTAATTAATCACAGGTCATCCATTTTGTTCTCCAGGGAATGAAGATAATCAAGAAGTTCTACCTGGAGATTCTGTAATTGATTAATGCAATGATGCTTCCTAGACACATCTTGTCAAGAGCCATGTTTTTGTTTTTCTTGCACTCTACAGCTGAGTTATATGAAAGAGTTTTAAATAGAAAGAAATATGCCATGA
Source organism: Nannospalax galili (assembly GCF_000622305.1). Lineage (NCBI taxonomy): Eukaryota > Metazoa > Chordata > Mammalia > Rodentia > Spalacidae > Nannospalax > Nannospalax galili. The sequence goes on along the minus strand of NW_008355253.1, from coordinate 1,905,226 downwards.
CTACTTATTTTAAATAGGTATTCTTTTAAACATCAGTTTTCCAGGCATCTGCAATCTATAAGAAATTGTATCATTAGCCATACAGTTTTCTCTGTATTAACCCAATTCACTACCATCAAAAGATAGATAATGAAGGGGAAAATGTTTCTTGGGAATGAAATGAAAGTATATGTAATATCAAAGGAGTGGTATTATTACTATAGAAAAGAAGTTAAGGGCTGGAGAAATGTCTCAATGTCTAAGCACACTGGTTGTTCTTGTAGAAGACCAATTAGAATCCCATCTCCTATACAGTGGCTAACATATAACTCCAGTTCTAGGGGATGTGACAGTGTCTTCTGTCCTCTCTGGGCACTGCATAATAAGAGTGTTTTCAGTACCATGCATGAATTCCCTCTAATTGAGCTTAGAGAGCTGTTCATTACCTCCAAGGTAAAAGTGCCACTACTGCACCAGTAGAGATAATTTAGGTTTTCTCTCTTGGCAGCTTTCAAAGCAGCTTCTGATACTATGAGCACTAGTCTATGAGGGGGAGGCTTCCAGGTCAGTTCCAACTTAATTGCTTCAAGTCCTGTGTCTGAAGTATGTCATATCTTCAGCATGATTCTCTTTAAAAAAACATTTTTGATTCCTTAAGAATTTCATACAATATATTTGATCATACTCAAGCCCCTAAGTCTAATTTGTGTACCGCAAATATTCTTAGGTGTGGGTCCATCGCCTGGAGTGTGGTTACTTACAACTCCAAGTTATATGCTTAATTCTTGTGCTTAATTACTACACCTGTTAGTTCCAGTGTAGTCTCTACTTTCTTATTAGATTAAGAGTATCATGTCTTATTTTGAGGCCTCTGAATTTACTTAACTTTTGTGCAGGATTATAGATCTAGTTTCATTATTTTTTTCAAGCTTATTTCAAGCTTAGTCGTTGAAACTGCTGTCTTTTTGATCCAGAGACTTTGAGAATAGCAACTTCACAGGAGGGAGCATTTCAGTTACGATTTCTATCTTGTTAGTTGCTATGGGTCTGTTTATATTATTTATTTTGACTTTGTTAGCCATGTATATCTAGAAATTCATGCATTTCACTCTATTTTCCAGATTAGGAGCTCTGTACAAAGCTACAAGCAAATGACTCGAGGGAAAACCTATGATTACATTTAGTCTTTCTTCTTCTAATCTGCCCCTGCCCCACAGCACACACATTAGTGCTTTGATTCTTCTGTCCTGCCTGCTATAACTTCAAAATTTAATGTTTTTGGCTGGAGAGATGAGTCTGCAATTGTTCTTGCAGTTCCCAGCACTGATGTGGAGCAGCTCACAACTGCCTGCAACTGCAGCTCCAGTGTGATCTGATATTTCTGGCTTCTGGCACTTGCAATCACATGCACAGATTCCTACAAAGACAAACCATTTAAAATAATAAGAATAAATCTTAAAAAGCAACAAATTCCAGCATTCATTTCTCATTCCTGTGGGTTGTTTTAAACTTTGATGCTTTATATCACAAAAGATGACTTCAGGGGCTGGAGAGATGGCTCAGTGGTTAAGAGCACCGACTGCTCTTACAGAGGACCCAGGTTCGATTCCCAGCACCCACATGGTGTGTACAAACCATCCTTAAGTCCAGTTTCAGGGGAACCCAAAGTTCTTTCCTGACCTCCGCCGCATTGCATGACACGGGTGCCCTCACATACATTCAGGCAATACACTCGTACACATAAATTAAACATTATAATAATAACAAAAAAGATGCCTTCAGCTCATTTTTTTCACTTCTTGCGTCATGGTGAGAATTAGTAAAGGTCTTGAGAAAGAAAGCTCCTGAGGCACACTTAGCTGATGTCACCTTTCACTTGAGTCCTGGCTACCTCAACCGTCTCAGCTTTCATTTTGAATGTAATCTAATTGATCTGGTTGAGTCTGGGTGGATAAATTGGCCTCCTGCAGGCATTTCCATTATGATCAGAATATGAAAATTCTGTTCACACAGTTCAAAAATGCAGTTTTTGAAAGGTGTGAAGGAACAAGTACTCAATTCCCAGAGGTTCAATTATTTTGACCAAGACAATGTCTTTCAATTCCAGGCTGAAATATGCTGGCCTCTTTACCGTATTTACAGAGTCTGTTTTGCATATTTTTAGGCCTTAAAATAGGAATTTCTCTTGTGCTATTTGTTCTTGGTAGGGAGTGACATTTTTGTGTCCTTCTGTTTCCCAATCTCATGTATTTGAGTGACTTGAACTAATAAATTTAAAGTATTAGTTAGTTTTCTCATGCTGTGACAGAATACCTATGACAGGCGACTTAAGGAAAGAGGATGTATTTTGGCTCACAGTTTAAGGGTACTTCCCATTGTGGCTGGTAAGGTTTGGTGAAAGGTGTGTGAGACATCATTCATTCACAGTCAAGAAGCAGAGAGAAATGATACTCAGTTGGCTTTCTTCTTTTTATTCAGTCCAGGAACCCAGCCATGGAATATTGTCATTTACATTTAGGGTGGCCCTTCCCACTTCAGTCTAGAGTCTCCTTCACTGATGTGACCCAAAGGATGTTCCACTGACCCTGTGATGACAAGCCATGGACCTGCCTCCTTCCCACATTCTGCAAAGAAGCCAATCCCCTTCCCTTTTTCAGCCAATAGGTTGACCATAGCTGCTTGCAAGGGAGGGTCTAAGGGTACAAAAGTTTGGAAAACCACAAGGCTGGTTTCTCACCATTTTGTAAGGTTGTCTGGAACCACCAGATTTATGTCTGGGTGTGGACTTTCTAGCACAGCCCTGAATGGGGAGGGGGTTCCCCCTTGTCTGTAAGTAAACCCACACCCCAAGCTCAGTTAGCAAGTCAATAAACTCATTAAAATTATTCAAACTGGGGTTTAGAGAAGTTTTTCCTCAGGTTTTCATTAGGACCATTGGAGGAGGGGACTGGATGCCAATTACACCTCTCAGCAGTGAATTTGACTTAGAGTTGGTGTAGCCCAGGAGGACATGACAACTGAGAACGCCTTTTAGAAAAACATTGATAGTATCCCTGATACCGGGAAAGAGACCAACAACTAAAGTAAAGTGGGGTGAGAGGAGAATGTGGGCAGAGGAAATGTTAACTTGGTGGGCCATTCCCATAGGCTTGGTGGGGGTGGCTGCAGTGACATGATTAATGCAGTGGACAGTGAAATATGTAACTAGGGTGAGGCCCTCTAAACAGTCAAGGTCAGTGAGAGAGATCCCAATGTGGCAGCCATTTTGTAGATGATATGGGGTGGAAAGCCTGCTTGACGGGTGGCAGCTGCCACATGAGTATGGAGTGGCTCTGAAAACAGGAGAAAGTCTGGGATAGATTTCTGCAATCTCTAGGAGTAGCTCACCAGGCACAGAAATGTCAAAAAGCAGCTGTAGAGGACCCTTGGAAGCTGCTATTGATAATAAGAAACCTGTTCCAGGCAGAGGCCTTAGCCAGAAGGGAAACTGAAGGTGTTAGAGAGGAATTAGAAAGGGAGAGGGATATGAGGCTGGCCTCTTCGGTACTAGCCTCTGACCTTTCCAGTAAATTAGATAAGAGAGAAAAGGTGATGGAGGTGTTGGCATGCCATTTTTTATGTTTAGGAGGTCAAAAGGGAAAAAAAGCCCAGATCAGAATGATGATAAAAGGCCAATCCTGGGATCCTAAAACCTGGAACCCCTGAGAAGAGTTGAGTAGTGAGGAAGAAGGAAGTGACTAGAGATAGTGGGAGATGCTCCTCAGGTTCGACTTTTAATTCAAAGAAAGGGAAAATCCATTCTCCAACATGCCAAAGGAGGTCTTAATAGCCCCATTTGTCCTATCAGGAAGCCAGATGGCTCCTGGAGAATGACTGTAGATTACTGGGAGTTAAATAAGATGATGCCTCCCTTTCATGCAGTGGTGCTCAACATTGCACTGCTAACTGACCAGCTGGTGCAGGTAATGGGGTCCTTCCATGCTGTGGTGGACCCTGTTAATGCATTCTTTAGTATTCCCCTAGCTGCTGAATCACGATCAATTTGCATTCACGTGGAATGGAAGACAATGGACTTTCAGAGGTTACCTCCACAGCCCCATGGTTTGTCACGGGTAGGTGGCTCGGGACCTGGCCCTGTTACCCTGCCGTCCTTCTGTAAGGAGGTTCCACTACATAGATGACATAATGCTAACTTCTGAGTGCCTTACAGATTTGGAAGCTCATTTGGGGAAAATGCAAGTTCACCTGAAGGAGCGAGGATGGGAAATCAACCCACAGAAGGTACAAGGGCCCGATGCAATGGTAAAATTCCTATGAGCTTTATGGTCAGGCAGAATTCATATCATAACCAGTGCAAAGGTTGAGAAAATCTTACAACAACCCGTACCAATAAATGCTAAGCAATTACAGGTATTTGGGGAATTCTCGGATATTGGTGAATTTTCATACCTCACCTTGCTCAGGTTACCCGTCCCCATATAATCTAATAAAAAGAGGTGCTAAATGCTGTAAAGGCCCACAAGACTTTTGAGCAGGCCAAGGTACTGGTTGAGCAAGCTCAGCAGCTGTGTGCTCCAATACCTTGGTGTCACTTCCTCTTGGAAATCACCATGATCCCTGAAGGTTATGGGTGGGGCTTGTGGCAACAACAACCTGAACAGACGGTCCCAATTGGGTTCTGGTTCCAATCATGGAAAGGGGTGGAATCCTGGTACACAGCGCTAGAACAGCAACTGCTGGCTGTGTACAAAGCATTGCAACAGGTGGAGTCCATTACAGGCCCCATACCCCATTACTGTAAAAACTACATATCCCATATAGGGATGGGTGGAGGGCCTGTTAGCCAAGGCCCTGTCAGTGGTGGCCCAAAACCAAATGCTGCAAATATGGCATGCATATTTGCAACAGCGAGGGGTGGTGTCAGCAAGCCCTATCACCAATGTCATGCAAGCAGTACTAGGACAGGTGTCATTTCAAAGCACAGAGCCTCTCCCTCCACCTCCTATAGTTGACCCTCCAGCAAGACCTGACTGAGTGCTAGAAGGGGATCCCCCAATTCCAGCTAATGCCTGGTATGTTGGTGGCATGAGCAGGGGTGCCAGACAAGAATGGGTAGCAGTGGCAATACAGATGAGCACTGACACTATATGGTTAGAGAGGGGAGAAGGAGAAAGCAGTCAATGGGATGAACTGAGAGCTGTATGGATAGTAATAATGAGGGAGCCTTGGCTAGTTACAATTTGTACTAACAGTTGGGCTGTGTTCAAGGGCTTAACCTTATGGATGGCTCAGTGGGAGAAAGAAAACTGGCAGGTGATGAGCTGGCCACTCTGGGGACAACAAATGTGGAGAGACATATATAATAAAATGCAGGAGGAGCTAGTGCCCCTGGTAGTTTACCATGTGGCTGCCCACCACCTGGTGAGTCCTCCTGGGAATCAGGAAGCTGATGCCATCACCAAGGTGAGGTCTGTCTGCCCTCAGGGTCCCCTAGAAGCAGCTCACTGGATTCATATCAAGTTGGGTTACAGAGGAGCCAACATGGGATGGAAAATAGCCAAAGCCACTGGCATTCCTGTAAAATATGCTGACATCCAGCAGACTGTCCAGGCCTCTGAGGCATATTTCTGATTACTGCCCTGGAGAATGGACACCATGATGGGACACGTGCACAAGGCAGCTTCCCCTGTGAGAGACAGGCAAGTAGATTATATAGTGCCCCTGCCAGTCAGTGAGGGGTATAAATATGCCTTCACTTGTGTGGACATTGCCAGAGGCCTTACACAGTTCTTTCCTTGCAAGAGAGCAATGGGAAAGGCTACTATTAAAGGGCTTACTGAACTCAGTGTCATGTATGGGTGCCTGAGGCGAACTGATAGTGATAGAGGCACTCATTTCACATGTACAGATGTGCAAGGATGGGCTGACGATAATCAGGTTCAATGGTATTTCCACCTTCCATACAATCCTACAGGAGCAGGATTAATTGAAAGAAAAAATGTGTTGCTAAAGGAACAGTTGAAAGCCTTAAATCCAGAAGGAACCCTATGGGGGTGGAAAAAGGCCCTTCCAGAAGACATAAAGTTGTTAAATGAAAATCCCAGTACCAGAGTGGGTTGCCTCCCTATGAGCAGTTGGCCAAAGGGACCCCAGAGGTCCCCCAAACAATAAAGGTGGTTGCCAGTATTGTTGGTTGCACACTGAAGTGGATGGTCAGACCCTATTGCTGAAGGCGCTGCATGATGTGAGCACAGGAGAGGGAGAAATCAAGCTTGGACTAAGCAGGAACCTCCCTGCCACTGGATGGGTGGCTTCATAGTGCCAGAAGGTGCTACACAGATTGCTGTGGGAGAATTGTCCCCCATTATCCTGATCAACGAAGGACCCTGCATGCTGCACTATCAACATATGAAGCAAGTTGTTCCTGCTGGTGCAATAGTGGATTGTCTAGTGTATGTACAACCAGCTAATTATTGATTGGACCACACATATGGTATTGTAGACCAGGCCAACCCGCTGTAGCAGGAGAGGTTATAGGCCCCAGTGGAGAAGCCACTGCAATTGTATTGTTAGATGGATGTGATGTGCCTACTAAAGTACCATCCAAGCAATTGTGTTTATGCCCATGAGCTATTATTGCAGTTACTGTTTACGTGTTCTTCCTTCTTGCTGTTCATGTTTTTCTAGTAGGTGGAATGCCATTAAATTGAGCCATCAGCCCATGACAAGAAGAGGATGCAGAGACTTGAAGAGTCCAGTGTCCTACTACAATGGGAGAAAGATTGTCCCACCCCCTTTGAGGCTCAGGGATATTTGTGGAAGAGGGGAGTGGAAAGTTTTGTGATAGCCAGAGGAAGGGGTGGAGAGCATGACCCAGAGGATGTTCCTCTGACCCTGTGATGACAAGCCATGGACCTGCCTCCTTCCCATGCTCAGCAAAGAAGCCACTCTGTTGACCATAACTCCTTACAGGGGAAGAGTTAAGCATATAAAAGCTGGGAAAACCATGAGGTTGGTCTCTTGCCATTTTGTAAGGCTGTCAGGAACCACCAGATTTGGACTTTCGAACACAGCCATGAATGGGAGGGGAGCACCTGCTTGTCTGTAAGTAAACCTGCACCCCAAGCTCAGTTAGCAAGTCCAATAAACTTGTTAAAATTCTTCAAAGTGGGGTTTGGAGAATTTTTCCTCAGGTTGTCATAAGGACCATGGGAGGAGGGGATTGGGTGCCACATGCACCTCCCAGCAGTGAATTTGGCTTACAACTGACATGTCCAATGTTTTTTTTTTTTTCTTTTTTCTTTTTTTTTTTTTTTTTTTTTTTTTTTTTTGGTCTTTTTGAGAAAGGGTCTCTCTGTAGCCCCAATTGTCCTGGAGTCACTATGTAGATCAGGCTGGCCTAGAGCTCACAGAGATCTGCCTTCCTCTGCCTCTGAGTGCTGGGACTAAAGGCGTGTGCCACTACACCCAGCCAAGATTTGTTTTTTATGTAATTCTATTCTTGAAACCAAATCTCTGTAAATACCAGGGGTTGTTTGTACTATTTGCAAGTCAAAAAGGCATATAGAGCTGCTGTGATGATTAACTGTAATTGTCAGCTTGACACAACCTAGACTCACCTGAGAAGGGAGATATCTGTGAAAACACAATAAGGAAATGTTACTTTGTAAACTAAATTAAAAATTAAACAAAAATTAATTGGTGTTAAAAAATTTAAATCCCTAAGAAATACGCACAATGATGCGTTCGCTGCTAGAGGCAGGCATTGTGCGGATGAAGGGGTTCGGCCAGTAAAAGTATGCACCTTGTTTTATCCCTGGGACCCATATGGAGGACGGAGAAAATGGACACCTAGAATTTGTCTTCCGACTCTACAGGTATGGTCCAAGATAACTCCCTCCTTTATGAATCAATTTTAAAAAGAGGGCTAAAACTGCTAAGTTAAGATGGAATCTTAAAGACCAACATGATAATAGTTCTGTAGAATGATGATATAAAAGGCAAGTCATAGCTAACTGAGGTGTTTGTAGCTAAAGAAAGCAAAGAACTCTGCCAGGAAAGGTGACTATGGAAAAAATGGGGAGGTAATTGCTGAGGGCTTGAAAACCAACTCTGTTATTTTGTGATGCTTGGCATGTTAATTTTGAACCCTCTCTTGGGTCATGAGAATAAAGTTTTGGTTTATATTATGTTTTCCAAATGTCTACCATAAAGTTTGGCAATTTTATTATGGAGTACCTGCAGTGTAATACCAAGATATCCATATATTTTAATTATTTTATTGTTATGTGGGTGTATGTGTGTATGTACATGCAGGTGCCTGAAGAAGCCAGATGAATGCTTCAGGTATCCTAGAGTTAGTTACAGGTATTTGAGAGCTGCCAGATGTGGGTGTTGACAACAAAATTCCAGTCCTCTGCAACATCAGTAAGCAGTCTTAACCTGTGAGCCATCAGCCCCTTTGTTTTTTGTTGATAATTTTTGCATTCTCAGTATCATTCATTCAAATGGCAATTTAGAGTTCTTATAATTCTTATGTAGAAACAATATTTATCATCCCGAACCCAAAGTAAATGATATCTGTGATTCAGGTTTTTTTTTTTAATTTTTAATATTTATTGGGCCTGGACCTTGTAGCACTATTTTTTTTTAACTTTTAAAAATAATTTATTGAGAATTTCATATATGCATACAAGGTGTTTTGATCAAACTCATGTCCACTTCCTCCCCTCCAACATTCCCCCCTCTAAAGAGGTAATGCTAAAATCTTTTAAGGGTTAGATACAAGCTCCTAAGTACTTTTGACATTTTTGGCCTTTGGAACAGAGTGTGTTGTTAAGAGGACCAAGGACATTTTTGACTTTTAGCCAAGAAACTTGCTACATTTCTTTGGGGTCTTTTTACCCTAACTGCCTAGCCAATTCCTACCTCCTATTCTTGTCACACCATCCTCTGAAGGGGTTACCCAAATAGCCAATAGGGAATAGGGACACAGACTGATTCGGTTTTTTAGACAAATCAAACCTAGTAATGACTGATTTTAGACTTAACAGTTGTTTTAGCATACAGCTTTACTTCAGTGACCAATTATGTTTTGTATATTTGGAAATTTAAATTAAATGAAAATAGATGCTCTATCTCTCTATATTTTTATTTGTTATGCACCTTGTGTCACCATATGTGTGTTCTTTAATAGACATTCAAGTTAATTCTTCTTAGTGGTATTGTGTAGTAATGCAAAAAGTATTTCTTTTATTTATTTATTTATTTATTTATTTATTTATTTATTGTATTTTATTTGTATGTGTGTTGACTGTAAGTGGGTATGTGCACCATGTGCAGATGCTCATAAATGGCAGAAGAAGCCACCAGATCCCCTGAAACTGGAGTTACAAGCAGTTGTGAGCTGCCATGTCGTTGCTGGGAACTGAATTTCGGTCTTCTGCAAGATCAGCAAGTATTCTTAGCTAGTCAGTGATCTTCCCAGCCCTAGAAGCTTATAGTTTCATGGCATACTCACCAAAAGAAAAAAAAAATCCTTTCAGGATTTATAATCTAAAAGCTTCATTCTCATTCAATGTGTGTTTGTGTATATGTCTGTTTGATTGTATGCCAGATTTCTGCAGGTACTCAAGGAGGCTAAAGGAAGGGCTAGGAGGTTGTGAACTGCCTGACATGGGGGCAGGTTTTCTGAAAGTGAGCTGATATTTTTTTGAATATTTTATTTATTATTTTTCATTTTTTGTATTGGAATGTATATGTATAAGTAAACCTGTGTCATGCAATGCCAGAGGAGTCAGAAGAGAGCAACAGATCTCCTGGTTCTGGAGTTAAAGATGATTGTTAGCCACCATATGAGTGCTGGGAATCCAACCTGGTCCTCTGCAAGAGCATCCAGTATTCTTAACCACCGAGCCATCTCTCAAGCCCCAAGTGAACTGATCTTAACCACTGAGCCCATTTACTTTATTTTAATTCACTATTGTAACTGTTAAGCCAATTTACTGGTACATACTAAAATAGTTTAATAAAAATTACAGTTATTCATTTTCTAATTAACATTGTCTAATTATAATAATTATATAATTATATATTGTAATTAGATGTAATAACTGCCAATAAATAGTTCAGAATCCAGGGGTGTGCCCTGGTCAGCCACTCTCTTATGCATTCTGGAATATTAACTGCCTTGATCTTGTGTGGGCAACCACAGCTGCTGTGAGTTCTTGAGTGCAATGGCCCTGTCATATCTCAAAGACACTGATTTGCAGGTAGTCCTTCCCAAGCTCTGGCTCCCACAATCTTTTCAGCCTCTTTTTGTTGCTATTCCCTGAGCCTTTTAGGCTGAGCACTCCATAGTCATTTATTCTCTGCACTTTGATCATCATGAGTGTCTGAATTAGCTGTCATCCACTATGTAAAGTGAATGAGGTATGAGAACTGCACTGATAAATGAGTTTTAAAGATATTTATTTAGAAGGCAGTTTGATACTATTTCCATTCAAGAAAACATCCTTGAGATCAATTCAAGCATTCACAATATCACCATAGTTTATCTCCTATCTTGTAGGAACAGTTCAGTCTATAGATTTTCCCATAGTTTATTGAAATATTCTGCCATTGTGAGAGCACTTAAATTGTTTCCAAATTTTAAGGCATTTATAAATAAAGCTTTACAAACATGTTCACAGGCATAAGCCTACTTTTTTTTACTATTACAGCATAGAGCAAGATTGCTGAGTTGTACGATAAGTATTGTATTTTATTATTTACTTATTCATTTATTCATTAATTATTTATTTATTTAGGTCTTTTTGAGACAGGGTCTCCCTGTAGCCCCAGCTGGCCTGGAGCTCACTATGTAGACCAGGCTGGCCTTGAACTCACAGAGATCTGCCTGCCCCTGCCTACGAAGTGCTGGGATTAAAGGCGTGAACCACCACGCCTGGCTAGTATCTTTAGCACTCTAGATGAGACTCCTATAACTCTAGTATTTGGGAGTTACTTTTTAAGATTTCATTTTTCCATATGCTTGTGAACTCAGGACCTTTGGAAGAAGAGCAACACCATTCTTACCTCAAGTCATGGCTCCAGTTCCATTACAGTGTCTTCAGGGGCCAAGTGTATTCATTTATTCTGTGTCTAGGCATGACATTTTTGCTTTGTTCCCACTTAACAAACATCTCGGTTTTTGTCATAAGTAAATGCAATGCTTTTGCAGAGACCAAGCTTTCAGGATCGAGGCATTTCTGCTACGATTGCTGAAAACTAATAACTGAATCCTTTTATGAGTATCTCTATCACACATAGGGAACATCCCAGTTCAATGAGGAATCAGAGTTCAGATATAAATCCTGTCCTCTTTGTTTTAGTTTTACACAAATCTGATGTGAACTTCAGCTTTGAAAGTCACCTGACACAAGTGCTTTCGCTTCAACATTCCACGTGCTGTTCTGACCACTCCTACCACCCTCAATAGAATCTATTCCTGGCAAATAAGTAGCTGGCAAAACACCCTCTCACTGTCTATTTTTGTTGTTGTGATTAAAATATACTTACACAAAGTTGCCTAGGGAAGAAAAGGATTTTTTAGCTTACAGTTTCAGGTCATAGTCTAGTTTAGGGAAGTCAAGGCAGTTGGAATTTGAAGAGCTAGTCACATCACATTCATGGTCAAGAACAGAGGGAAATGAATGCGTATATGCTTAATTGTCACCCTCTTATACAGTCAAGGGGCCAAAACCAAGGTGTAGTGCTGTCCACTTTTAGGCTGGTTCTTCCTACATTGAAGGACATCAAGACAATCCCCCAAGGACATGCCCAGAGGCTAATTTGATGTAGGCAATTCCCCACTGAGATGCTCTTCTCTACAGATTTTAGGTTGCTTCAAGTTGACAATTAAAACTAACATCACAGTAAAAATGACAAAGCATTCTTACCCCTAAAAACTGCTGTGTACAGAAAATGTGACTTTAGACAAGTTATTATTTTTTAAAAATTTTAATTATTATTTTATGTTTATGAGTGTATTGCCTACATGTGTGTAAATGCACCCATGTCATGCAATGCCCATAGAAGTCAGAAAAGGTTGTGGGATACCTGGTAACTGGAGTTACAGATGGTTTTTAGCTGCCATGTGAGTGCTGGGAATTGAACCTGGGTCCTCTGCAAGAGCAATCAGTGCTCTTAACTGATGAGCCATCTGTTCAGCCTCACTCATTTAAATATTTTATTCATGTTTATTATCTTTTGAAAAATATTTTACTTATTACTTTTATTTTATGTGTATGCATGTATTGCCTGCATGTAAGTAAGTGTACCCATGTTGTGCAATGCCCACAGAGGGCAGAAAAGGCTGTCAGATCCCCAGGAACTGGAGTTATGGAAGTTGTTAGCTGCCATGTGTGTGCTGAGATTTGAACCCGGGTCTTCTGTAAGAACAGTTAGTGTTCTTAACTGCTTGAGCCATCTCTCCAACCCTCATGCTTATTATCTTATAACAAGAAAATTAAAAGGGACCTTCCCTCAGATGTCTGAGTGAAGGAGTAGTGAAGTCAGAGTAGTGAAGTCTTTTTATATATTTTAAAGACAAGTGCTAGACACAGTCATGCAGAATTCAAAAAGTCTATCAGAACCATTCCTGCTTCAACTCTGTCACCATCACCTACCTCCAACTCTTGTTAAAGGCTTGGAATTTTAAAGGAAATTGCAATGAAGTTTTGCAAATATAGATACACTTGGCTTCTTTTTCTGTCTCACATCCCAAGCACACCCATGAGATTGTGAAGTGTGGTGAAAGGAATTTAGGGGAAACTTACATGAAACCTGAAGTTTTGTGGGCATATCTGAACAAAGAATGGAGCACTCACTTCTCATACACGGATTACTGAAAGAAAAGAGGCTGGATCTGCCTGACATGGTAAGGATAAGGAAAGAGCATAAAGTGTTAAGCAAGCACCAAGTCTATCACTTTTTAGTCAAAGAGACATTTGTTACCAGCAGAAATAACTAACTGCTACAGAGAACAACTGTGCCCACTCATCATAGCAACTTTTTATATGCTAGAGGTTTACAGTGAGAGGATGTGGGCAGTGGCACTAGACAAAACCTGTGAGGAGTTAGCCAAAAATTGCAGTTCTTCAGGGAATTAGGTAGTGTGCATGTGGCCTCAGAATAAATTACCAAACACTGAAAACATGCACCCATGATGTTTGTCTCTTGGCTAGTGTTTTCCAAGTCAATACCAAATATAACACTCTTTCTTTTCCTAATTCCTCCATTCTAAACCCTAATCTTAGGAAAAGCAACATCAGGAATATGGGAAAATAGTGGTGGTTTTACAACATGTCTACAAATTCTTTGATGTGGTTGCTGGCTGTGGCTGCTCTCCTCTGGCTATGGTCGTTCTCCTGCTTTCTCAGTTCCTCTGATCAGTCATCTGGTCCCGACCCCAGGGCTGGTGAGGAGTCTGCACCAGCATCACCGCATTCAGACACAGGAGACCAGATTCAGTGACAAAGATCTGCTTTATTGCAGGAAAGTACAGGCTTACATAGGGGTAATAGTCCAATCATAACACTGCATATGGGATCCCTTATTAGCATGGCAGACTAGTATCCTATTACAATCTAGCAGGCCAGATGCCCTACTAGCATGATAAGTTTCAGTTTCTCTAAGTTTTGGATTCCTGGAAACCATGTGACTTACACAGTTTTCTCTCTGATAAGAAACAGGAAGCACTGCATTCCAGCATGATAGGTATGTAAGGGAAAAGGCAAAATCAGTCACAAGATTTTCCACAACAGGTATAAACTATGCAAAATTCAGATTAAAATGTGTTATGTGGTCTGTCTACCCAGGTCAGGAGCAAGGGACCCTAAGAGAACTCGGGCGACACACATTATTCTCCCTCTTCCCTAGAAGTACCTTTCCACATTTGTGTCTTTTAAAAATTTTGTTACCAGCCTGGTGTGTTGGCACATGCCTTTAATCCCAGCACTCAGGAAGCAGAGCAGGCAGATCTATGAGTTTGAGGCCAACCTGGTCTCCATAGTGAATCCAGGACAGCTGGGGCTACAGGGAGACCCTGTCTCAAAAAGACTCCCCCCAATTTTTTTTTTTTTACCTGCTGAGTTTAACCAGTGTGTGTGCTCATGTGTTTGGAGCTATACATTAGAACCTGGTAGGCCCAGCAGGGAATACGCAACTGAAGAAGGTGATAAGAAAGTGCTGAGACTCAAGGGGTAAAAATAACTTCAGAGAGAGGTAGGAGAAAGTAACCATGCTTACACTGTTCTGTTTATAAAGCATGTATGAACAAGAATAGTAAACTCTCTGTAGGGTCATTATGTCTACTGGGTCTCTCTCTTTTCTCTCTCTCTCTCTCTCTCTCTCTCTCTCTCTTTCTCTCCCTCTCTCTCTCTTTCTCTCTGTCTCCTACCTTCTTTTTATTGTTTTAAGTAGAAAATGAGAATTATTTCTTCACATTATTTCCCAAATAGATTACTAATTGGCAAAGCAGTAGCTGTTGAAGTAGTGGAAGGTGCTAATCCTTTGAAGGTCTGGCAGTGCAATAGGAATTAGGGGAATTTTACATTATGATATAAATTGTGATAGAAAATCAAAGAATTTTTATCAATGTTCTTTACTTCCCAAGAGTCTTGGTTCTATAAAACTGCTTCAGCGTATGTAGGATGTAGAAGAATGTGAGCTTAACAGATCTTTGACAAGTTGCTGCAGCATCTTCCAACATATCCCGCTTGTAGCACCATCTACTAGTAAATATGGAATTTCAAACTCACTTATGATTCTGAATATTCCCTCTGCTTTTACCCTCTAGAATTTACAGATTTTTAGTTTTCTGTAGAATAATACAGAATTAACGGACTGCAAATATATTGAGTATAATCGATTTTAACTTCTAATTCATTTGTAGCTTCTAATAGGACTTTAAGCATCTCTAATCTGGTGATTTATATAGCTACAAATGAGACTGTCTAGGACAGAGATTCCAAATTTGTATTTCGCAAAGCCCTTTTGGTGCTTTTAATGAGCAGAGCATTTTGGACACCATAAAACATGTCTTACTTTGCAGGTTTTGGACTTTACTCTGTGTCTCACAGGATTGTTCTCCCCCCTGCAATACTTCTTGGAAGAAATAAATGATGGCCTGAAGTTTTTGTATTAATTTCAACTCCGTCCTCATCTCTGGGTTGCAGTCTAGATGTCTGAGGGTCAATTTGTTTTTCTTCTCTTAGGTGTCACTAAGTTTAAATTGTTTTCTGTCCATCCAGAAGATTTATCTCCCTTAATGTTTTGGAAGAAGATGGACTGCTCATTGAGCTGACAGGAATAAGAGTAGTAGGATTAGTTTGTTTTTGAAAGTGATATATGGCTGCAGGGCATAAAATCTACAGAGATTCATATCCTGGAAGACTAGTTAGTCTATCACAGCTGCTGTCATTATTTTTCAGTACACAAATCTACAGGCAGAATTAATGTCAGCTACAACAAACATTGAATTCTTTGGTTTTGTTAGCAAAATTGATTAGCAAATGTCTCAAAATTTGTGAAGAATTTATATGTTGTGAGTAAATGTGTGTATGTGTTTGTATATGCACATGCATATATGTGTGCTTGTGTGTCTTTGAGTCAGTTTGGTATCCAGTGTCTTTCCAATTGCTTTCCAAGTATTGTTTAAGACAAGAAGCCTGCAATTCTCCTAGAATGACTGGCTGGCAAGCTCCAAGTACACTCCCTCTGCCACCTACCCAATGCGGGTGTGGGACATCCTACTTAGCCTTTTAACAAAGTCCTGGGGATTGAAGTTGGGTCCTCATACTTGTGCAGTGAGCACTTTACTACTAATTGCACTATCTCCCCAGAATCCCATGTGGCCTTTGTGAAAAAGAGAGACTCTAATGATATTTGAAGAGTAACAATTTTTGGAAAACCAGTGATCAATAAATAACCTATTTTTTTCTTCAGTATTCCTCCAGATAATCTACATAATTTTCTGTTTCATTATTAAATAGCCCTTCCTAGTCTTCTTTTCAGCATGTGACTGGCTTCCAAGAGAAAAGAAATATATATTAACTCTCTTTAAGATAGTTCTATCAAATGTCTATAGTTTGTTTTCTTTCTGTTTAAGACTGTTCTCACATTCAACAGCAGGAGAAAGACACACTACCTCTGAATAGAGAGAAATAATCTGTGAGATAGTAATTTACACCAATTTGAGATGTTTCTTTCTGTCAGGCAGAACATATTTTCAGCTTTACTAATTGAAAGCTACAAAGCTACACGTTGATCTCAAACTTAAAGAATTCTTCCCAATGATGTAGTTTCTGACAGAAGCATTTTTCTGGCTATAGCATCTGACTCTGGGAAGATGATCATGAACAGTCTCATGAAATTTTAAAAGAAGTCAGATTTGGCTGTTAGAAATGCACCTTTGTTACTATAAAGCTGAATCTTTTAAGATCCACCTTAGTTCACTTAAGTTCAAATCCTAGGCTACATGAGCCCCTGTCTCAAAAAATAATTTTAAAAAGTGAGTGGTTGGCAAGATGAGTAAAGGCACTTGCTACCAAGCCTGACAACTGAAGTTTACTCCTTAGGATCACATGCTTGGAGAGAACTGATTTTCACAACATGCTGTGGCACACTGACACCCCTCAATCACAGTAAAATTGCACTAAATATATTTAAACACATTATCAAAATTATTCTTTATAAAACAGTATTTGTTCTTTTTCCAAGAGGTACTTTTCCCACTTGCATTTAAATATGCTTATACTCACTACATCCTACAATCTTAAGATTCTCATCTGTGAAATATAACCTGGGGCTAAATAAGCTAACAAATACTCAAAGTACTGCTTGCTGAGGAACTACATTTTTAGGTGTCAGAGTCTAAAGACTTAGAAGCGTACTATAACAATACACCTCACATATCATGCTATATTGAGTTTATTAATTTCAGTTTTATATACTATACACATCTTTTTCACTTTATTTGGCCTCCTTAATTTTTAATATTATTTTTAATATAATACTTTTATTAATTCCTCAAGAATTTTATACAAATGTATTTTGGTCAGATTCATTCCTGACACCCTTGACTCCTCTCAGATTCACTCCATCACCACCCCACTCCCTCCCAACCTTGTGCCTTTTTTTTTCAATAACCCAGGTATAAGAAAAACAAAGAATAAGTATGGTTCGAGATTTTTTGAGTTCCACATAAAAAAAAATTTGGATTAGAGATTATTAAACCCCAAAGTCTATACAAACATTTCCAAATATGAAAAACTGTGAAATCTGAAACCCTTTGGTTTCAAGCCTTTTAGATAAGGGCTATTCAAAATGTTTAGGATTTGGTGCTGTCCCCAGTTCCAGAAGTCCCCTGGGGATCTGGTAAGGGGGTGACCATTCACCAAGCTTTTGCATCCTTTCCTTGTATTTTACTTCAGTGTTGTGAAGAGGACACAGAGGTGGGGCAGTGCCAAGGGATGTCAATAAGCTCCGATTGGGTTCCAACATGGGTACCTGTGGAAGAGGAGCTTCAAACAGGCAGGTGAACATGGCGAACCTTGCTTTCTCTTTTGTAAAGTAAAACAGGATAAGTGATTATAGCCTATGTGAAATTTATATGCTTGTACATCTGTGTAATTATCCTTTTTATAATTATGCACAGTTATTGTAAACAAAAGCTCAGTTTTTATGAATAGTGTTATTTTCTGCAACTTTATAGACTATCACTACCAAAAATAATAATGATTATATATGTCAGAACTCAGTCAGTTACATAAAGATAGTGTTCAGTATTATTCCATTTAAACAGAAGAGAGAAAATCCAAGGACTGTAGCCCAGTGGTAGAGTACTTTCACGCACATGAGGTTCTTCCTAGGTTCAATTCCCAAAAGTGGGAGGCAAACAAAAAAAAAGTCTTGCAACCACAGAGATGGGGGTATATTCGCAAAAAAATCATTAAAAAACTCAAATATCTTTCACATATGTTAATATGATGACTTAGAACCATTTCTTTTACTAAACCACACTTAGATTATTTGGGGGAACAGCTCTCCTTGTGATGGTTAATCTCAATTATCAGTTTGATGAGATTTAAAATCATCTAAGAGACAGGTTTCTGGACACATTTGTGAAGTAATATCTTAGATTAATTGATTAGAAACATTTGTCCACTCTGGGCTGGTATCCTGGACCGTGTAAAAAGGAGAAGTGAACTGAGCACAATCATTGTTATCGGCTTCATCATTTGGGATACATGTGAACTTCAGCTATGTTCAGTTACTTTCAGCTGCTACTGCTCTGATTTTCCTGCCATAATGACTGTACTCTTGAACTGTAAGCCAAAATAATCCCATCCTTCTTTACCCTATTTTTCTTTTTATCAGGTGTTTTTTCACAGTGACAGGAAAAAAATAATACATCATGAGATGCATATTATTACCCTGAAACTTGCCCAGCAAGTCTGAAAGATATGAATAGTAAAGAAATAGTAAGCTCTTTTTAGATTCAGATATAGTCTTACTAACATGGCTGATAAAAACCAAGAACAGCAAAAGTGGTAGGCTTTCACTTACAATGTGCATAGCATCAATGGTGATGAAGGCTTACTCTGCAACAGCCAAGATCACATTCTTTTAAGTGGACAAGGCATATGGGTCTTCCACTAGATAGAACTTTCTCCTAAATGTACTTGAAATGCTAAGTAGCTACCCTTACCATAATATTTAAATGACACCAAACACATTTAATGCGTACACACACACACACACACAAACAAACAAACAAATTTAATAAAAATCTCTAGTTAAACAAAGGCAAATAACATGCTAAAATGCCAAATAATTTAGCTCAGAGAAGTACAAATATAAATTTTACAGTTATGCCAGGCATGGTGGACCATGTCTTTAATCCCAGGACTTGGGAAGCAGAGGCAGCCAGATCATTGTGAGTTTGAGGACAGCCTTGTCTACATAATAGTTCCAGGCCAGCTGGGGCTGCAGAGAGACCCTGTCCCAAAAAAAAAACAAAGGGAAAAAAACAAACTACAGTTATAGGACTATAACTGTAGAAATATACTTGAATAAATCATTGATAGCAGGAAAATTTCAGTTAAAATGTAGGATAATATTTATGTTATTAAAAACTAAAATATTTGAAAAAATGCTGTGTTGAAGGGGTACCAAAAACCAACATTCTTGCATATTTTTCTCTTCTTGTATGATGGCACTGCAAGTATTGAAACAATTTGAAAATAATTCCACAGCAACAGATTTCTTTAGGGTTCTTGCATAAAGACATACATTTATTAATTTTAGCATTGTTTGCTACAGTACAGTATTCAATATATCCAAGTAATAAGACTGGTTAAATGAGTCCTTAACATTTATACAACAGACAAGCAATAGACTAATTTTAAGTGTCTGAAAAGAACATGTAGAGGAGCTACTAAGATGACTCTTTCTGCTCGTGACAGTGTTGCTGCCAAGCCAGGTATCCTGGCTTCTATCCCCAGAGCCCACAAGGTTGAAGGAGAGAATCAACTCCTATAAGTTATCCTCTACCACAGGTGTGCCATGATGTCTGCAACCTCCCCCATGCCTACAAACAAAAATATAAATAAATAATAAATCATAAATTAAATAAACAAGATAATAATGTGCAGGGGAGATGGCTTGGTGCTCCTTCAGAGGATCCAAGATCAGTTCTGACACATCATAAAATTCTGTAATTCAAGCTCCCAGGGATCTGACACACCCTCTTTGGACCACCATGGGCATGAGCACATAAACAGAAATAAAAATAAATAACGTTAAATAAATGTAATGAAATTTATCCCTGTTATTTGGGTTATATTTTATAGAAGTATGGTGACATGGAGGAAGAGCTCTATTTAAAGTCTGAAGAAATAAGGTCCTGAGCAAGGTAACCATTGGTCAGAGACGGAGCTAGAGACCCAACTCAAAGAGAGTTGGAACACCAACTGTCTACACCAACACCAGTCAGCCCTGGAAATTTAGGCAACAAATATGGCATTATCCTGGGTATAATGCAGTCTGCTTTGGCAATTTGAAAGTTATTTCTATAATCACCATAAACTAATTCACTAAAATCAATAATGCCAACTGTATATGATTAATCCATTTCTACCCAATATCTAAAACATAGCTTTTTTCCCCCCAAATATTTGTTTAAATAAACATAAGCTGTTTAGCTTGAATAAGAAAGTGATGGGGACTTCCACGGTATCTGTATAAAGTTTAATGTTAAAGCTTTTTTTAAGTAACCCACTCTCCAAAGTCTCATTGAATGTGCCTTGAAATCTTTGATCCATTGGAGGGGAACAAAGTAAAGTTAAGAGAGGGTACATGGTTTAGTAACAAAAGGATTCACCAGCAAGTAGCAGGACAGTCTGTGGGTGCTCCTGGAATTTTCTAATAGGTAATGGCCCATAGCAACAAGTCTCTAGTGCTCCAGAGGGTTTGAGATGTGTTGTTCTCACCTTGAGATGCCTATTTTTTACACTGTTCAATACATGGTTGTGACTTTGAGGTTATGAAGACCAGAGAACCAAGGTGTGTACTAGTTTGCTTACAGTTGCTCTGACAAAATTTTCTAACTAATACAACTTGCGGGGGGTATTTAATTTATATCTCCCAGGTCAGAGTCCAGTACTGAGGGAGCCCAAGGAAGGAACTTGGGGCAAGAACCTGGAGGCAGGAGCTGAAACATAGGCCATGGAGGAACGTTGCTTACTGGCTTGCTCCCCTGGCCCATTCATACTCAACCTGTCCAGAGGTGACACCACCTGAAGTGGGCTGAGCCCTCCCACATTACCCAACAATCAAGAAAACACCCCCCACACATGGCCACAGGTCAGGTCAATGGAGGCAATTCCCCAGTTGAGTCTCCCTCTAGCCAGGTGTATTAAGTTGACAACTAAAGCTATCCAGCACAACTAACCCCTTATCAACTTGACACACATATGCATCACTATTAAATCACAAGCTTTCCATTTCTTTTCCCCAAGGTATGATGTTAATATTAATTTCACAACATAAAACAGTACAAAAGTCCCACAATTCTTAAAAAAATTCAACACTTTAAACATTCGGTCACTTTTAAAAGCCTCTCAACTGTGGGATCCTGCAAAATTACAAACTACTTAAGTACTGTTTCATTGAAAAGGGAAGAATTGGGCACACTTAAGGAAAACATTAGTTCAACAAAATAGCTCAAGTTGACATCTGGAATTCACTAACAATCTTCTGGGCTCCAAAATATATCAGCAGCTCCACTTCTCAGACTCTGCCATCCACAGTACCCATAGTTCATCTCACAGGCCGAGGGTGGCTCCATTCCACACCTGCTGCTAATTTTTATGGTTGTCTGATGGTCCTGGAATCTCCAAAAAGCTGGAGTCTACACTGAAACTGAGGCTCCACCATCACCAATGTACTCATCTGGCCTCTGAGGATACAAAATCTCTGATTCTTTCCAAGATCCCTTCAATCCTGGGGTCTTCACTGCAACTGAGGCTGTACTTTCAACAATAGCCTTTCATGGCCTCTCAGGGTACCACGCCTCAGCTGCTCTCTGTGACCCCCTTCATGCTTTCAACAACAGAACCATACAGGAGACTCTTACACATTGCCGACTACTGCTTCCAGCTTTAGATGGAGGATCAGGCACACTTTGAACCACAGTTTCTGTGTGATGACCCTGAGGAAATACTTCCTAGAAGACTTTACTGCAGTGATGCTGGTCTCTTATTACTCACAGCTGATTTTTCAGCCCCAGCTAATCCACATCAATTGTCCCAGTTAAACAAAGATTTCACATCAGTGGCTCTGGTCTAATCACTACTAATCACAACTGGTTCTTCAGACCCAGCTGACCAGAAACCACAGATTATAATTCAAAATATCACATAAACATCCCTGACAGTCCCCACTTCTCTTTGAAGCATCACTAACCAGCTCTCCATCATCCACAACTCTTTCACTGTAACTGTTCCAAGCTCCACAGCAAGAAATGGTAAGCACTCAATAGTTTTTCAAGCCAAAAATTCCAAATGCTCCCACAATCCTCCCCAAAACACAAGGTAAGGTCTGTCACAACAATACTCCACTCTTGGTACAAATTTCTGTTCTACTCTGCTTTTGATTGCTGTGACAAAACACTCTGACCAATACCAACATAGAGAGGAAAGGGTTTATTTGACTTACATCTCCTTGATCACAGTTCATCACTGAGGGAACCCAAGGTAGGAACTCAAGGCAGGAACTTGGAGACAAGGAGCAGAAATACAGGCCATGAAGGGATACTGCTTACTGGCTTGCTTCCCTGGCCCATGCTCAACCTGCTTTCTTATACACTATAGGACCACCTGTCCAGGGGTGACAGTAGTGCCCACAGTGGGCTGAGCCCCCCCATATCTCAACTGTAGGACCCCCAGACTGGGGTGCCCTACGTTCTCAGGAGGTCGCACCCCAATAACTCAGTCCTCAAACCAGAAGATGCAATTGCAAGAGGAATTTTTTATTTCGTCTATAGATGGCCTTCTACCTTGATCAAAAGGGGAAGTCCAGATTCATGTTAGAAGCTGGGTTATATAGACAGAAACCACAAACCACAAGTAGTAAGGGGGCTGGTATTTCGGTCACAATAGGAGCTTGGTTACATGGTTACAGCAGAAATGGGAGGGGGATTTTTCAGGTATTTTTCCAGCTTAAGGAAGCATGAAAAGGTCACCTTTTCTTCTCTACAGTTAGAATTATTTTTCTTTTACTTCCTTGTACAGTTTCCCAGAATAAAGCCTGGGAAACTTAGTTTCAGTTTAACCTGGGGGGCTCTGATTTGAAATTCTGTCACAACAATCAAGGAGCATGAAAAAGGTCAGCTCAGCTTGTTCTTAGCATTCAGAATTATTTTTCATTTTTACTTCCTTGTACAGTTTTTCTCAGGCCTGGGGGATTTTAGTTTAAATCTATCATTTTGGAGGGACTTGGGTCCATCATTTCCCCCCTTTTCTTATAGTAAGATTTTAATCCTAAAATCTATAGATCTTCTGTTTCTTTTGAAGCATGGTATTGCTGAGTAAGAACCAGAGCCTGAGTTACTGATAATCGGTCTCTGATAAATTGTAGCAGTCTATTGAGGATGCATGGTCCAAAAGTTAAAAGAAGGAGAAGAATTACTAGGGGACCTATTAGGGTGGATACTAAGGTAGTTAACCAGGGGCTTTTATTAAACCAGCCTTCAAACCATCTCTGTGTGGATTCACATTCTTTTTGTCTTTTATCTAATCTCTGGCGGAGCTTAGACATGGAATCTTTAACAACTCCAGAGTTATCAGCATAAAAGCAACATTCTTATCCCAGGGCCACACAGAGTCCTCCTTCCTTGAGGAAAAGCAGATCTAGCCCTCTCCTGTTCTGCAATACTACTTCTGAGAGAGGGGTTAGGGATTTTTCCAGGAGGGTAATTGACTGTTCTATTGCCCTAATATCTTCATCTACAGCTTTTTGTAAGTCTGCATAATATTGAGGTCCTTGTATTAAGGCTGTGGTTCCAGTCCCCACCCCTGCTGCCACCCCTGCTCCTAGAAGTATTGCTAAGGTGAGAGACACAAGCTCTCTTTTATATCTGCTTGGGTGTTGCTCAAAAAACTGTTCTAAGGAATCTGCAGGGTGATAGAATACTCGGGGTAGAAGTTTAACCATAACACAGTAGTCTTGAGAGGTGTTAAGGACCATACCAGCTACACACAGAGTTAACCCAGAATTACATGCCCACCAAGTCCCTTGTTGGGGTAGGAGATAATAATTTCCTTCCCCTGAGGGTACAGATATAGTTGAGTTGCAAAGGTGGGTATGAGTTGAAGGTGGATTTCCTAGACAGAGTCCAGATCCTGAGACTTCTGTGAGAGTTAGAGAATGAGGGGTTTCCCTATGGCATTGATCGATTGAGGTGGTGTTATTGAATGTTTCTAATGTAGCTATACCTTCATAATAGGGAGGTGCTGCTGCTAGACACAGCCAACAAAATTCAGTTAAATTGGGGTTTGTCTGTCTGATGGCCTTATATGCCCCCGAACTAGATTGAACAGCTGGTTTCCCATGGTTGAAACCTGTAACCTTGAGTAATGAGAGGTCTGTTCTGACAAGATGTTAGCTTGGGAGGTGCTAGGAAGAGAGTTGGGGAGGTGCTGTGAGGTAGCTTCAGGTATCAGAGCTAGCGGGGGATTTGGGTAGCTGAGGATGGGTTTCTGGATAGGAAAGATGGGGTTGGGACCTATAGCTATTGGGTAAGTAGCTGAGGATGGGTTTCTGGATAGGTAAGACGGGGTTGGGACCTATAGCTATTGGGTAGAGGGAAGTATCTCTTTTAATAGTAAAAAGGAGGCCATCATCTGTTTATGGGTTTCTGGATAGGTAAGACGGGGTTGGGACCTATAGCTATTGGGTAGAGGGAAGTATCTCTTTTAATAGTAAAAAGGAGGCCATCATCTGTTTTCCCCAGTTTTTGCAGTAAAAGTAGGCCCTCCCTTTACATTGGGGGTTGAGATATTTAGCCCGGTGGTTGCCTGGGTAGACATAGAAGGTTAAGGTACGCAACATGGCCCGATGTTCATGAGGGCCACATTTCCCCCCCATGGGTCAAGTCCCAGTCTCCCGGGGGGACTTTCCTTGTCAGGCACCACCTCAGTATTCCAGTTTCCTTCTAAGTCCCAGGGTTCTGGTGCTTCTAAGGCTAATTTACACAAATCTGGATACAGTATAGGCCACCACGTGCCCTTTGGTGCCATCTTGTGGGTTTCAAACACTACAATACTCATTTGGTTAATTACCCGCCAGGTGGTTAGCACAGGGAGATGGGGACTTCCATAACTGGGGACAAGCCTATAAACAAATAGAATTATTAGGAATTTCTGGAGAGTCTTATTTTTAGAGGGTTGGATGTTCTGTGTAGATGTCATTTTTCAGTGTCCTCTTGAGTCGGAGCTCTCTTGACGTGGGAAGTGTGAATCCAAGCTGAGATTCTGTCCACTTTGAGGGCCGTAGGAGTAGTCAGGAGAACTGTGTAGGGTCCTTTCCACCGTGGTTCAAGGGTTTTCACGTTGTGTCTTCTCACGTACACCTGATCTCCAATTTGATAGGAATGAGGCGTTTGTAGATCACCAGGCTGGTAGACTGCAGCCAAGGGCCTCCAAACCTGGTTCTGGATGATCTGGAGGGCTTGGAGCCTTGATTTTAAGCTGGGGTTATCAAAAGAAGAGGGCAAGGGGGACAAGGTTATATCGAGTACAGGGGGTGGTCCTCCAAAAAGGATTTCATAGGGGGTTAAGCCATGTATAGCAGGAATATTTCTAGCCCGAAATAATGCTAGAGGTAGGAGCTGCACCCAGTCTTTAGTGCCAGTCTCTAGAGCTAATTTAGTTAAGGTCTCTTTGATAGTTTTATTTTATTTTTTTACCTGTCCTGAACTTTGGGGTCTGTAAGCACAATGTAATTTCTAATTAATC
>NW_008355253.1:1865037-1879112 GCF_000622305.1 Nannospalax galili | reverse complement strand
GGTTTCAGGGTCCCAGTTGGGTCTGGTCAGAGGAAATCCTGCGTCTATTTCATTTGGGAGCTGAGTGGGTCTCCCATCCTCCCCAGGAACATTTTTTCAGGCCTCCAGGATGACTCGCTGTCTTTCCTCTGTGGTTAGAAGTGCCTGGAGGAGTTGTTGGCAATCTTCCCAAGTGGGTTGGTGGGTAAGAAGAGTAGACTCAATTAAAGCAGTTAAAGCCTGAGGGTCCTGAGAAAAAGAGGGGTTATGAGTTTTCCAATTATACAAGTCAGAGGCTGAAAAAGGCCAATACTGGATCTGATCCCCTACAGTTCACAGAGGAAAAACCTGGGCAGTTCCAGATCCATCAGAGGGACCCCCTCTATCTCTTCTCAGACGGAGTCTACTAGGTGGTAGGGAGGAATGATCAGGTTCGGTGGAATCGGGAGATGGATGAGGTAGTTATTGAGATAAAGGTGCCTACGCAGGAGGATAGGGAGGTGGGGGATCAAGGAGGGTTAGGGAAGCTTGGTCCTCGGGGAGGACTTGTTTCTGCTTCTTCTTCTCAGAGGAAGACTGAAGGGGCAGGAGGGAGGAAGTGAGACTTAGGGGAGCAGAAGGGATAGGGGGTCCTTGATCATTCTCTCCAGTTCCCCCAGGAGGTAGGAACGGTCATGCCCAAGATGTGGGGTTCCGAGCCAAGTCTTCCCAGGTGACTATGTAGGCCACCTGGTCTGGGTGCCCGTGTGGCTCTGGATGGAAAATGTATTCCTTAACCTGCAAAATAGTAGCAAGATCAAAAGTCCCATCCCTTGGCCATCCTTTTTCAAAGGAGGGCCATGTAGAGGAACAGAGACTCTGCCACTTCTTCTTCTGGACCTCTAATGATAAATTACGGGCTTGTTCTATAACTTCCTTCCAGTGTTCTAGAGTTAAGCTCAAAGGAGTAATTAGTGATTGACCCATGGTGAAGGACTTTAGGAGAGAAATGGAGAAAAGGGAGAAGGAGAGAAGGAGAGAGAGAGAGAGAGAGATGCCACTCCAAACAGTGATGACCAGTGAGTGTGCTTGTGGACGAGTACCTATCGGTGCCCAGTTTTTCTTCTGCGGGGGATGTGAATTTATCTGGGATTCACGTCTGGGACCCCCTTATCCTTTCACGGGAGTCTTTTGGCGGCGAGTGCCCTGTGGCTCTTACTTGCTCGACCGGGCTTTTTAGTGGCTAGAGAGAAAGGAAGATATAGAAAGACCGTCCTGTCTCCACCCTTGTGGGCAGTCGGGGTCCGCCAAGAGGGCTAAGAGCCTTTGGTTTACGTCAGGGAGTGGCCCTGACCAGAAAACCTCAATTGCTCCTTCGCCTTTAACAGTCCCTTGCGAAGACTTGGACCAAGAATAAAAGAGAAACAGGGAAGGCTTAAAATAGAGTGTAGAGAAAAATACAAAACCAGATTTTTTTTTTTAATACCAATACACTATTAAGTACACACACACACCATGTTATATCACATTCAAGTGGACCGGTCCTTCTTACACCCAGACACGTACAGCACTCACCATTCTTACTTTCAGGATACAAATACAGATATGGATAGACAACAAAAATCCTCGGCGAGCTCTCTGACTCAAAACTGAAAGTACACACCAGGAGGGGAGCAGCCAAGCCAATCTCCCTTCTCCCGAGGTGAGGAGACACTGTCTTCCTCACTTCAGATCACTCTGGTCACTAGGGCCAGAATGCTGGAACCCGGGGTCTCTGGGCACATCTGCCACTCCCCTTGGTTCTCAGAATACAGACTTACAGGTCCTGTACAGGCATAACTGTTCAGATGGAACGTTCCCAGAGCAGGAAATGACAGACAGACATTAAGACCAAGACAAACCACAAGACAAATCTTACCTCCTGCTGATCTGAGGAAATGTAGGACCCCCAGACTGGGGTACCCTACGTTCTCGGGAGGTCGCACCCCAATAACTCAGTCCTCAAACCAGAAGATGCAATTGCAAGAGGATTTAATCGTCTAGACGGACCTCCCCCTTAATCAAAAGGGGAAGTGCAGATTCAGTTTAGAAGCTGGGTTATATAGACAGAAACCACAAACCACAAGCAGTAGGAGGGGCTGGTATTCAGTTCGGAGGGGCTATTCAGGTCACAATAGGAGTACTTGGTTACATGGTTACAGCAGAAATGGGAGGGGGATTTTTCAGGTATTTTTCCAGCTTAAGGAAGCATGAAAAGGTCACCTTTTCTTCTCTACAGTTAGAATTATTTTTCTTTTACTTCCTTGTACAGTTTCCCAGAATAAAGCCTGGGAAACTTAGTTTCAGTTTAACCTGGGGGGCTCTGATTTGAAATTCTGTCACAACAATCAAGAAAATACCTCACAGACATGATCAAAGGCCAGGTCAATGTGGGAAATTCCCCAATTGAGGCTCCATCTACTCAGGTGTGTCAAGTTGACACTAAAGCTATCTACCACAAAGTGGTCTTCCCATTTGTCAGAACCTCTGCCCTATGCAGGCAGCTTGGATTTCCACTTTACCTGCATTATGGATTTACTCCATCAGTCTATGAATTCTGCATTTCAATAATGACTAAATATTTCTTTTAATTTTACAAATTAAATCTCTGAAATCTTTCTATATAGCTTCTCATTTGCTCCGTTTGTGCATATATATATATTCTGGTGTAAAAAATGTGTGCATGCATGTGTAGAGAAGAATGACCAGGGTTAATTTGGCTTACCTGGCTGGCTAGGTGGTGTCCCCTTCCTCCCTCAATGTTCCGCTTGGTTGAAGAGGATGACTTTTTCCAATAGAGGACGACTGGTTTTCAGTCACCAGTGTACAAGTAGCTGCGCTCCCCTGCTAGAACCTCCAAACAAGCTCTCAAGACTTAGAAACTACAGTACAGTGTGTCTATATATAAGATATGTATGTGTTGCTGTGATAAAACACCTTGAAAAAATGGCTTAGAGGAGAAAAGAATTTATGTTGGCTTAGAGTTCTAGAGGGGATTAGTCCATCATGTTGGGAGCATGGTAGCAGGGGAATCAGGGAGATCACAGCAGATATAAAGCAAAGGAAACAGTGCCAGAGTATAAAAACTCAAAGCCTGCCCCTAGTGTCGAACTTTCTCCAGCAGGACTTCACATCTTCAAGGTTCCAAAGTCTTTCCAAACAATGCCACCAACTCAGGACATATACCTATGGGAGACATTTTTCATTTAAACCACCAAAGTGTGTGTACTTGTGTGCTTGTGTGTGCATGGGTTCACACAGGTACTCATGTGTGCACATGCATGTAGAGGCTACACTCTCCATCTTTTTTTTGTTTTTTGTTTTTTTTTTTTGTCATTTTGAGACAGGGTCTCCTTGCAGCTCCAGGTGACATGGACCTCACTATGTAGACCAGGCTGGCCTTAAACTCACAGAGATTGACCTACTTCTGCCTCCTGAGTTCTGGGACTACATGCATGTGCCACCATGCCCCGCTGTCCATCATATTTTTGAGACAAGGTCTGTTACTGAAATTGGAGCTCATTGATTCAGGTAAGCTGGCTGGTCAGCGAATGCTGGGGATCTTCTTTTTTCCACTTCCCCAGTGCAGGGATGATCATGAAATGCATTGCTATACCTCATTTTTCTGTGATTGCAAAGGGTCTGAATCCAGGTTCTGAGGCTTTTATGTAGGAACTTTGTGGACTGAGCCATCTCCTCAGGCCCCTAAAATATTTTTATGTGATCCTTCAAATTAAGTTTGGAAGATAGAAAGCATGGCCCAATTGGAAGGAACTTAAGAGATTTAGTGGGTGGTGGGCCTTCTTGACTGCTGTGTGACATTTCTTTCTTACACATGCAGAACATG
The DNA here is from genome assembly GCF_000622305.1 of Nannospalax galili. Lineage (NCBI taxonomy): Eukaryota > Metazoa > Chordata > Mammalia > Rodentia > Spalacidae > Nannospalax > Nannospalax galili. The sequence continues at coordinate 1,875,268 of NW_008355253.1, read as the reverse complement.
ACAATTTTCTCATGAGTATTTAGAGGAAGTGAGAGGGAGAAGTTCAACTTGAGGAGATAAGAGTTACGGCTCTAGGTTTCAGAGGGTTAGTAGGGAAGGCATGATGGCATGTACATCTTTGTTTTAGCATGTTGTTAACATATGCAACAAAAAATCACATATGTAAGGATAATGAACCACTTAATTACCTGCATATCAACTGGAATATTATAGTACTACTATCCATGAATAATGTTGTACACATTATTTAAAATAGTGTATGATAGTCACACCTTCTCTTTTTCACCCCTAAAGACTAGTTCATTAACAAATAAACAAGGAAAATTATAGCCAAAAACAAACAAAATATATCGACATTAGACTTCCTTTGGTTAGATAAGAAAGAGCATTTAAATTTCAGCTACAACATACATTAGAATTGGATTATTTGCCAGTTTGAAAATAGTCTGTGTTTGACAAGATTGCTTAGGGGGTGGAGGTGTTTGTTGTCAAGCATGATAGAACTCTCTGAGGTTGTTATCACACTACACATGAGTTGTAGCACTCATGCACTCACACACATGCATAACATACATATAGACATATAGTTGAGCCCAGAATACCTCAGAAGATCTCTTCTTTCCACTGAGTTGATCTTGATTTTGGTTCTACATTTTATCTTCTCACATAAGGAATGAACTATTGCTCAAAGACAAAAAGTGAGCAATTTAGCTAGTTGTTCATGGCTGTTCCAAATCATACAGCATGTACTCTCTTGTCTGTGTATAAGACTGTGAGTTCAGGTGCTGAAGTGAAAGCTCAGCAGTTAAGAGTGCATACTGTCTGACTCTATATCCACGTACCTACCATATAGGCTGCATGGTGCCACAATGTGAAGCCGGCTGATTTCTTACTCCAGCCTGGATTTTCCATGTTCTTCATTTCCTTCTAATCCACAGTATGGGGTAATAGACACTATAAATGGCCCTCTTGATTAAAGCCAGCTATGAGAATTGAAGATGCAAAGATGCCTTCAAGACATAATTATAAATTCATTTATGAGCTGACCTGACCAGGAATAAAGGCATTGGATGAAAATGAAGTCAAGTAAAAACTTCAGCAGGTGTGTTCTAAGGACAGATTTTATTGTTACTCAAAGTGCTCTCTCTCTCTCTCTCTCTCTCTCTCTCTCAATGATAAAACCACAGGGATTCATACATTCTAGGCACTCTTCCACAGAGTTTCTATTCTGATAGTTATGCAGAAGGCAGTGGCTTGTAGGAGAGCTTTCCTTATATGGGGTCTATGGATCGAAAGAAGATTATCAGGTTTGCAACGAGCACCTGTACTAGTTGTCATGCTCAATGCCTGTAGGATATGCTGAAGAGGATCAAAGTATGAGGCTAGCTGTTAGTGGAACTGGGTTGGGATGGAGGACATTGTTGGAACAGACAAAGCAAAGGAAACAGCAAGGAAGAAATTTCTGTTTTGCTTCCAGCCTGAGCCTCATCTCCTACCTCCTGCTGGTGGAACTTCATAGGGTTGTCATCACTCTAATGCTGAGAAATTCCACCAGCTGACATGAGTTATGTGCTATCTGCCCACAGTGCACTATTCTCTCTATTCATTTTGTTTTATTTCATTACATTTGAAAAAACATTTTAATGGAAAAAAGTACCCTTTAGTTAGGTGAATAATTTGACCAAGATGACATGGCTAATAAAAGGTAATATCTGTATCTTTCTTTTATGTCAAATATCCATTCTCATTTAGTTGAGGCAACATGAAAGCATTGGTTGCTCTTAGACAAACATTTATTTGCTCTTTTCAGTTTTCTTACTTTTATAAGAATGAGGACCTGACTGTGATGCTTTTCTTTATCCCTTCATCTCAGTTAATCTGGGATTCTATCATTCTTAGTAATAAGGCAAAAGGACTGTTATGGTGCATTCATGACAGGGGCCACAGCCAGAAAAGGCCAAGGAAATGTTCAGTACTTGCTAAGAGCACAGTCAGTTGGGTAAGTTGGAGGATCCTCTTTCAGAGAAGTTCAGAATATCTTAAAGAATTGTGCCTATGGTTGTATTTCCAACTATTTTGTATCATTAATTTGCATAATTAAAATGTTTTATTAGAAAGTGAAGTTGGTTTCTTTTCTTCCATTTTTTTCTTCTCTGAATATTACATGGGTTGCTGATACCTTTTTCATACTCCCAAGTATTCCTTGCTTCCCCTAACTCCCATTCTACTGGACATTGTAAACCCTGTGTACCAATGTCATTGTATACACACATGCTTCATTTCATTTATTAATTTTCCCTAGACTCTGAAAACAAATTAGTCTTTCCAAAAACAGAAAACTAACCTATTTCCAATATGCAAATAACTTAGAATTTTCAAATGTCCATGACTCATAAACAAGTTAGCTTTCTTTGGACCATGAGGGATAAGCACTAAAAATTCTTCATGCCAAGACAGCAGTCATTTGAGCCAAATCTTATTTGAGAAATGTGAAAGAGTTCAAAGAATCTATCTGGCATATACAAAGCAAATAAATAATACCAGCAATGTCCAGCATGACAAACTGATGAGTTTCTTCAGCTTACCTACACAGCATGGGTGAGGAGTTACTTCCAGGAACATAACTCAAGGACAGCTACATCACTAAAGAGCCCACATTAATATGGGTGGCAACTAGTGAGGACTGCCTCCCTAGAACTCTCTGCAGCACTAAGGGCAGCTTGGCTGTTTGGAGAGTCACCTCTTGATATCAATTGTTACTACTTGTATAACCTTGGGGAGTACGGTGTAGGTGCTTGTGAATCTTATATGTCTTAGGAGCTTCCTGGAACTTGTGTTTTGCTTACTTCCTAAGTCTTATGAGCATCCCTCTTCTATCCAGGAGGGATGATATCACAGCAACTCTGGGTATGTGTTGTAGCCCGAAAATTATTCATTTTTCTGAAGAGTGGGAGATGCAGGGCACCCTGGGAAAAGGGGTGGAGCTGTGGCCATATTGGAATTCCAGGAGCAAAGCATGGAACCAGGAAGTGGTGAGTGGGTAAGAACAGGTGGTTGGATGCCCTGCCCATCTCACAGGCTCCACAGGGAGAGATGAGGCACTCAGACCATGGGGTGAGATGGAGTGTGCGCAAAAGTTAATGGAGACTACAGGCAGGCTTGCATGGTGCATGGATTACAAAAGAAGCCATTTCTTTGTAAGTCACCCCCTCCCAAATGTCATATAAACTATGCAAAATTCAAGTAGAACTGTGTTAGGTCGATTTTATTAACCAGTGTCAGAACCAGGAGACCCGGTGACTGAGGACCAATCTCCCAGAAGGGAGGAAGAGGAAAATTTAGTGAAAAAAATTGATGCAGCCTGCCAGGATGGGGTTGGAAATGACAAACAATGTTCGTTTTGGAAAAGCAAGGGAGCTAGTGGCAACACTGACGTGGATCACATAATGGATCATGAAATATGTAATTAGAATGACTTGGACTTTGCACTCGCAAACAGACTCAAAGGGGAAAATTCCTGGGCCATAGCTGTACTGTGAATGTGGGAAAATAGCTCAGTTGCTTGAAAAATGGGGTCTGCTGCCATGTGTGTCTGAAAACTCGTTAAGAACTACAGAGAGCCTAGAAAAAAATTTACAAGTCTTGGACACAACAGGGGAAGCTGAAAAGGCTGAAGAGTTACTGGCAAATTCAGTCACAGACTCATAGCAAGAGAGAGAGAAAAAAAAACGGGAGATTTTAACTTGTGTAAGGTTAGGGGATCTGGAGTCCAAGGACCCAGGAAAAAAGACAGATAGTAGTGAAAACAGAAAAAAAACTAGAAATAAAAGTAGCTAAAGCTACCCCTCAGATTCAACCTTTGATACAAAAAGAGAAAAAAAAATATGAAATGCACAATAATTCAATACAAATGTATAATAAACAAATAAAGAAGTTTAAAAAAAAACCCACAAGAGAAAAAAGTTAACAGGACTATAACTAGGAGAAAATACACCATATTGGAGCTGTTGACATAGGAGAGACTTACAATCAAGCAATCAAAGAGCACCTCATCACGTGGCTTGTGAGGGTATGGGTCACGGGATCAAATAATGTCAGTATAAGTCCTTCAGAAGCTTCACATAGGAGTTATATAACTACCCATCCATCCTTGCGACATAGGCTGTTCAACCTAGGCCAATGCATGGAGGAGCAGTCCCTAATGGGATGGCTGACAGAAGGCATTAAAGCTACATGGTCATCACCAAAGGAATCTCCCATGATTAACAGTGGCTGAAGAACTATGAAAGAGGGCAGGCATTACTGACAGAACTAGGTATGAGAAAAGCAATATATGATGCCCAGTGTACTGGGCCAGATAGGGCTATATTCACCAAAGATGTAAAGGAAAGCTAAATTCTACTGAGACCTCAAGAATGGTGTAAAGCTTTAATGGTTTTACTCCGTCCTTTAATGGGACAGGATCTTTGTAAAGTGAGAGAGGCTTTAGCAGACCTAAGTGACTCAGACCAGCATGTAAAAAGTGTCAGTAGAATAACAGAACACCAGAAATGATCTGTTTGGGTTACTTGAAGACAAATATGGCAAGATTTATGTCAAGCCCAAATTCCCAAAGAAAAAATTGGTAGAAAACCAAATTCAGCACTAGAGAGTTTCTGGAAGGCTTTAAAATCTCAAGAACAGTTTACAATAGACATTCAAAGGATAAAAACTGCCCCAGGGGGTGGTTAAGGATTCCCAAGGCTTAAATAAGGTGCATTTCTCTCCTGAGAAAGCTGTGCTAGGGTTGGAGGCTGCTTTCCTACAGGGCCTCCCCCAGCAGGCAGATATGGTCAATGGAAAGGTGGCAGACATGGCTACAGCCAAGAGGCAGACTCAGGGCCTGATAGACTCAGGAAACCAACAGGTGCAGTGGGGACAAGAGACACTCCCTGCCTCCTTAGCCCACTGCAGGGTCAGGCAACTGGAGCCAGCACCTGTAAATGTATCAGGGATAAAAGAATACAGAGAGACTCCATGTAAGATCTCCAGAATGTGGAAGAACTCTCCAAGGATAACTAAAGATAGGAAAGAACTAACCAAATGAATGCCTCTTACCCATGCTGTGGTACCTAACAAAGGTATACAGAGAACACAATTAATATGAATGGCTAAAAACTTTCCATGCTGTGTTAGACCTTGTCTATGATTGATTTAATATATGATGTTGACCTTTGAGTATTTTAAAGATGTGAAACCCATTTGAAAATACCTGAAGAAAGAAAGGCCAGTTACAGCTGTAAGATTCTTGGGAGTTTTATGGTTGGGTAAGATAAAAAGGCTCCCCAAACTATACAATTGTTAAGGAAAACTACAATACCAGGGGTGGGTTGCCCTCCTATGAGCAGAGAAAGATCCTAGAGAGAGATCCTAGAGAGAGATCAGAGAGAGATCCTAGAGGTCCTCAAATTAACCAAGGCTATTGCCACTGTCAGTTGTACACTAGAAAGGTCAGTAAGTCCGTATTGCTGAAGACACTGCATGATATGAGCATGGGAAAAGAAGATATGGAGAAACTAAAAACTCTATTTCACTGGATGTATGGCTTTCATTGTGCCAGAAGGTGCTATGCAGATGGTTGGGGGAAAATGATCCCCTGTGATTCTGCTCAAAATGGACCACAAATGCTGCACACTATGGACATGCCAAGCAATGCCTGCTACTGCAATAATGGCTCTACTAACATCCATAAAACTGACACATTTCTAATTGGATAAGGCCTGCTCCTAGGGGTGGAACACATCTGCTGTTATAGACCAGCCCAACCCCCTGTGCCCGGGAAGGCTACAGGTCCCAGGGGGAAGATGTTGCAAGTATACTGTTTAATGAATATGGTACCCCTACAAGGATATCTTCTAGGCATTTGTATTGACATTCATGTTTAGATGTGTCTACTTGCTTCCATTTTTCTTTATAGTAGGGGAATCACTACTGAGATAGATCAATGTCCATGTCTTGAAAACAAATGGTGGGGAGACCCAAGAGGTTAATAGCTCACCATAATACAAGAGAGATCGCCTTGCATCTGCTATCCCCTCCAAAGGGAATATTCGCAGAAGAGGTGGTGGAAAGTTTGTAAGAGCTGGAGGAAAGGGGTGGAGCATAGTCCGAAAATGACTCATTCCTCTGAAAAGAGTGGGGACGTGGGACACCGTGTTGAAAGGGGTAGAGCCTCAGCCATATTGGAACACCAGGAGTGAGGCATGGGGTCAGGGAGTGGCAAACATCTTTTGCGAGAATGACAGGGCAGATGTCCTGCCCCTCTTGCAGGCTTTGCAAGGTTAGATGTGGCACTCAGACCATGGGGTAAGATGGTGCATGGGCAGGGTGCATGAGAAAGATAATGGAGGCCGTGGGCAGGCTTGAATGGCACATGGGTTATGAGATGCTGTTTCTTTGTAAGTCACTCACTCCCAAATGTCATATAAACAATGCAAAATTCAAATAGAACTGTATTGGGTCAGCTTTATCACCCAGCGTCAGAACTAGGAGACCAGTGACTGGAGACCAGTCTCCCAGAGGGCAGGAAGGGGTAAATTTAGTGAAATACCTATCAATACCCACACAAGATTAAGCTAGCCAAAATTCTGGCATAGATGAGGAGGATGGTCTCCTGGCCTAGTTCTTTACTGAGGAAATATTGGCAGCATATAGTTACTGAGGGAGGGAGAATCATTATTATTTAATGATGTGATAGGGTTCTTATGAGTCTGTGGATGGCTCCTTATTTACACACATATGGGCAGTACTAACTGAACTTAGAGAACTATAAACATGAAGTTTGGAGGGTACATGCTGACAGTCAGTATTGCGGGAGCTGGTTGGAAATGGGGAGCAGGCATGATCATACTTTATTGTATACATGAATGAAATTATCATACATGGATTGTTTTTAAATTCATTCACATAACAAAAGCAATATAATAGCATATTTTGAAGGAAAGAAATTGTTAGAAATGTTTTGGGTTCAATTCCTTAGCATCCAGACTCAGATCCAAGAAAAGGACCAAAGGTCTATCTTTAATGAATGACTTCTCCAAACACTTTATACTGAATGTGTATTGGTTTCACATTATTTTATAAGCATGCAAATGTATAAATTATGAGCCATTTGAATATTCAGATTTGGACCTCATAATGATAGTTTGATCAACAATAAACTACAATGCAAATGAAAAATTTCTACAGTTTAATGACAGTTGTACCTGTACCTGTGTTACTCACCTGATTTTCACTATTAGGGGTTTAACAGTTGTATTGGGTACTTTCAGTTGTATAAAAATATAATGCATACAATTACATATGTAGGCAGTAACATCCCTAGGCAGGATGGCCTGAGCTGTATGCCAAAGGTAGCTCATGTGACTTTGGGAGCAAATCAGCAAGCAGCTTTCTTCAGTTACTGCTTGAGCTTTGGACCTGACTTCCCTCAATAATGCATTATGAATTGGAAATTTAGACCAAATAAATCTTTTCCTCCCCAAGTATCTTTTGGTCGTGGTATTTATCACAAACAAAAAGGCAAGCGACAACATACCTGTTTTGCCACTATCAGCAGCATATGTATTACATTCACTATCTTTTCATTGCACTGTTTTCTTTTGTGTTAAACTTCATCTTGTGCTGAAAAAAATAATAGTTGAAAATCAGAACAAAACCATGGAAGGAGGTATATCAAAATATTGAGTTGTTATTTACAGAACATAGATTTGTGAGCTTTTTTCTTTAAATATATACATATATGTGGATACACACACACACATATATATGCATATACACATGCACACACATACTCACATATACACATACACATATGCATGGCTGAGAAAGGGTGTCATGCATCTGAGGCTGGTCTTGAACTCACAGTGTAGCTAAGGATAATCTTGAATTTAATAGCTTCCTGCCTCTATATCCAAATGCTGGGATGATATGTGTGCACTGCCAAGCTATTTATATTTTTATTCCCTCTATTTTTTATATTTTTCCTTTAATCAAAATACTTTTAGTAATAATTGAAAAGCTGTAGATCACTGAAATAAAATGACCTTCAAAAAATAATTCTTAGAAAATGTAATTTTATTATGAACTCTTGCAAACTAAATTAGCAAGTAATTTTTAACTGCCTATTGTGTCTAACAGGTTCCATCTGTACATGTAATATCGACACCTCTTCAACTTCTGCATTTCTGAATCAGGTATGGAACAAGCCTTGCTGAGAAGGGTATGGTGTATGACTGTAGAACGCAAGTCTCTCATTTCCCTTTGGCTCCAGCTATACAGCTCCACTCTCAGTTTTAGATGTTTAATTATGTTCCTATGTGTGTCTGTGTTTATTCACATGGTGCAGTGCCCACAGAGGCCAGAAGACGATATTACATTCCTGGAGTTACAGGCAATTGTGAGTTGCTTGACTTAAATTCTGGGAACCAATCTAAGGTCCCCTATAAGAGCAAGAAGTGCTCTTAACCACTGAGCCATTTCTCTATCCTCTATAGTGGTGCTCTCTAAGGGTAATATTTTCAGCCCAACTCCTTAGGGGGAAGCTGCTGCTGTTTGAAACCCTAATACTTAGCACTCTTCTTCTCAAATTGTAAAGTGTGAAACTGTGCTGGGGATTTGTCTTTAAAGAATGAAATTGATCCATACAACTCCATGAGTACCTTGGTTTGCTTTTGTGTCTTGCAAAATACATCCAGCTTGGCTATTTTTTCTGAAGCAAACAAGCACAACAAAACTTGTTTTCTTGCATGTAATGCTGAAATATGCACATAAGCTTATACTATAGCGGGCCACCAGTATCAGGCCTCTTAAATTGAAAATCTCAAGGATCCCTCCCTTAACACCAATTCAGGAATAAATTTTCTACAGACCCTATTTCTATTCTTCCCTCTAAACCCTACCTCAGCCATTCCCCACTGCACCTACCCACCGTGTTCTTATAGATTTGAAATGTGGAAAATTAATAATAGAAACCGAAAACTCGAGCTCCTTAGCTCTGCTACATGCCCACTTTCTTCATGTAACACTGTCTCTCTTAAATTTGACATGGTAGGTGCTTGCTATGGTAGATTTCTCTGCTTCATAGATGATCAAACCAAAAGAGAATGCAGGGACCAAGGCAATTGGGAAGGCTGCCCCTCATGGAAATCCAATTATCATTGGCTGAGTGGAGTGGGCAAAGAGGGATGGGGTAGATTCGGAATGAGCACAAACCAACTCACTCGGGTAACTGGCCCCACAGATCCTAAGTGCAGCAGGGATTCAATTCTACACAGATCAAGGCAATTGGGAAGGCTGCCCCTCATGGAAATCCAATTATCATTGGCTGAGTGGAGTGGGCAAAGAGGGATGGGGTAGATTCGGAATGAGCACAAACCAACTCACTCGGGTAACTGGCCCCACAGATCCTAAGTGCAGCAGGGATTCAATTCTACACAGGCACAATCAGTATAAACAAGGAGTCTGTGGGGAAGTGGTCTTCAAAATACTTAATCCACACTCATGGACAGGAGACCGCATTGCTGTAGTGAGAAAATAAAAAGAAACTAGGCGCCATGAGTGCTCAGGGGCCCACAGCCCACTTGTTAAAACTTAACAAAAACCAGAACCAGCCTTATCAAAAGGCTGCAGGACAGGCAGGCCCCGGGCAAGCTTCACAGATTAAGCCATAAACAAGTTTTACAGACAGAACTCCTGACCACCCTGGGGGCCCGATACCAGGAAATCTTTAGAAAACATCTGTGCTTCTGAGGCCACCTCCCATTTAACAATCCCACTTCCCCTCAGCCCCTGCCCTTACCCCATATCTCTGCATACCTTTGAAATTACTGGTAAAATTACTATATGTGTTTGAAATTAACCAATAACCGCGTTTCTGCTTCTGTACCCTGCTTCTGCCTTATAAAAACCCCCTGAACTCAACCTGGGGTGCGCAAGTCCTCCGAGGAGACTCTGTGCCCACAGGTACCTGTGTCCTAAATAAACCTCTTGCTGTTGCAACCCAAAGACTGACTTGTCCTCCGTGGTTTCACTCTTACAAAAGTTCCCTAGGGTGCTCTGGGTATTTGGGGCTCCTGAAACTTGCAATTCTGTGATGTTTTCATGTGGAATATTCTGTTGGATATAATATATATAATAATATAATAGTGAGGTATAATTAATTAGAATTTAATTTTATTCATGTTCATTAAAT
>NW_008355253.1:1859829-1860559 GCF_000622305.1 Nannospalax galili | reverse complement strand
ACTCTGTGCCCACAGGTACCTGTGTCCTAAATAAACCTCTTGCTGTTGCAACCCAAAGACTGACTTGTCCAGTACACAGTGGCTGCCATAGACCGCTGGCGAGTAAAGATAAAAAAGACAATTCAGGATTCAAGGCCCAAGAGAGCTATGAAAGTCTTAGATCAGACACGGGGCATGGCCGTGAAGCAGCTTCAAGGCTTCAATGCCTCCCGCAGCTTCTCTTGGGATCACATTCTCACTGTACAGGTTAATCTCCTGAGAAACTTCTCTAATGCTAATGTCTCCACTTGCTTCCTCTGTGCCCCCCTGCAGGGCTCACTTCTCGTCCCTCTCCCAATTTACAATGTTACTCCCCAGGCCACTACTTAGTGTTCTCGGTAACTTCTAGTACAGGGGTCCATGCCGGCCCATCCCCTTTTTCTTAAAACAGAGTGTTGGACTCCACGAAACTCTAAATGCCCACACTCATCAAGCCGAAATGTCACAATTAAGGAAAATACTGCTCTAACCTCGGGACTGCTGTTTCTCTGTTCTTCCAAAATATACTCCTGCATCTCTCCACAGATTGAGGACACCTGTGCTCCAGTCATTCTCATCCCCAAACTAACCCTATACACACCAGGAGAGGTGTATGATGTCTTATCCACAGGGAAAGAAGGAACCAGAACAAAGAGGTCAGCCACCTTGGCAGTCCTGGTAGGAGTTAGCCTGGTGGCATCAGTGGCAGCCA
>NW_008355253.1:1855751-1858736 GCF_000622305.1 Nannospalax galili | reverse complement strand
CTTTACGAACGTGGGTGTGATGTACCCAAGAAGCAATACCGTCAACCTTCAAGGCAGTGGGAGTAACAGACAACACAACATGAGGTCCCTTCCACCTGGGTTCAAGGGTCTTTACTCTGTGTCTTTTTACCCAGACTGTGTCCCCCGGGGAGATACCATGCTCTATATTAAGCACCTTTCTTTCTCCATAGTAAGCTCTGATTAGGGGCCAAATTTCCTGTTGTACTTTAGTGAGAGATTGTAATACACTCAGGTAGTCAGGTGCTGATCCTTCTTCCCCCGGGGGCAACGCCCGCCTGGTTATCGGTGGCGGGGCTCCAAACATTATCTCGAAGGGAGTCAGTCCATGCACATAGGGGGAATTCCTGACACGGAAAATGGCTAAGGGAAGGAGAGTCACCCAGTCACCGCCAGTCTCAGCGACCAATTTAGAAAGGGTCTCCTTCAAAGTCCGATTCATCCTCTCTCCCTGTCCAGAACTCTGTGGGTTATAAGCACAATGTAATTTCCAATCTGTTCCCAGAGTCTGGGCTAGTCCTTGCAGGACTTTGCTAACGAAAGCCGGGCCGTTATCAGAACCTATGACTTCAGGGACTCCATACCTGGGAACTATTTCCTCAATTAGCTTTTTTGCTACTACCTGGCTAGTTTCATTTTTAGTGGGAAAGCCCTCTACCCATCCCGAGAAGGTATCCACCATTACTAACAAGTACTTATAACCAAATTTACCTGGCTTTACCTCAGTGAAGTCTATCTCCCAATACCTTCCCGGTGCCCTCCCCCTCTCCCGGCTACCAGTTGGGTGGAGCTCCTTCGGGGCTGGTCTAAGTTTCGCACAGCTGTTGCAACTTCCCGTGATCAGTCTTGCTGCTTTAGTCTGATGTGGGAAAACCAGCTGTGCATTTTGGAAAAGAGTAAGCAACTTCTTCCAACCTAAGTGGGTAGATCTGTGTAAATTAGTTAACATGTATTTCCCTAATATTTCTGGTAGAATCAACCTGCCTTCCTGGTCCCAGCTCCCCTCTCCTTTCCCAGTCCTCCCCTCCGGTGCTCGCTTCTTTATCCACTCTAGATCCTGTGGAGAATAATCAGGTTTGGGGGGCAGAGTAGGCAGTTCTGGTATCGGTACCTCTAGGGCGGCTAGTACAACTGGATCTCCAGGACTGGAGAGGGCCACTCTTTTGGCTTCCGTGTCTGCAAGGTTGTTACCAATGGCCTCAGGAGTCTTCTTGACATGGTGCCCAGGCACGTGTATGACTGCCACTGCCCTGGGTTTTTCTATAGCTATCAATAGTCTCTGGACTTCCTGTAAGTTCTTTAGTTCTTTTCCTTCGGCAGATCGGAACCCTCTTTCTCGGTAGATGGCGCCGTGAACGTGCACCGAACCAAAGGCGTATCTACTGTCCATGTAGATGTTAGCTCACTTGCCTTCCACCCTTTCTAGGGCCTCTGCAAGGGCAATGAGTTCGGCTTTTTGCGCGGAGGTACCTGGAGGTAGGGCAGCACTCCAGATGACGTCTCCTTCTTGTGTTACCACTGCTGCCCCTGCTCTTCTGACTCCATCCTTCACAAAGCTGCTTCCATCAGTGTACCAATCCAGCTCACTGTTTGGTATCCTTGTGTCCTTCAGATCTATCCGAGTCTGGCAGACTTCAGATAGGACATCTCTACAATCATGGGCCGGGGCGGACAGGTCTGGGTCTGGCAAGAGTGTGGCTGGATTTAAAGTTACTGGGGCCGAGAACGCAATTTGGGGCGAGTCTAATAAAAGCCCCTGATAATGGGTGAGTCGGGCATTCGTCATCCACTTCCCGGGAGGGTGTCAGAGGATTCCCTCCACCGTATGTGGTGCTGTTACCTTCAAGTCTTGTCCAAATGTCAGCTTGTCAGCTTCCTTGACCAACAGGGCGATGGCTGCCAGGATGCGTAGGCAGGATGGCCATCCTGAGGCCACAGGGTCCAGTCGCTTAGATAAATAAGCCACCGGTCTTTTCCATGGACCCAACTGCTGGGCCAAGACCCCTTTAGCGACTCCCTTCCTTTCGTCTATGAAAAGGGCGAAAGGTTTCTCTGGGTCTGGCAGAGACAGGGCTGGGGCCTGAAGGAGTGCTTCTTTCAATTGGTCAAATGCCTCTTGTTGCTCTTGGTTCCATTTCCAGTCGGGCCCGTCTTTGGTGGTTTCATACAGTGGACAGGCTATCTCTGCATACCTTGCGCCTTCTTGGCGCTGGCTCGGTATCCCAGGCTGCCTAATTCAGCCAGCAGATTCTTCGTTGCCTCCATGCACTCTCCATGAGTAGCTGTGGCCAGCAGCAAATCATCCACATATTGCAGCAGGGTTACATGTGGGTGCCTCTTGCGATAAGGCTCCAGATCTTGACTCAGGGCCTCATTAAACAGGGTGGGGGAGTTCTTGAAGCCTTGGGGCACCCTGGTCCAAGTGAGCTTCCCCGTCTTTTCCCCTCCAGGTTCCTGCCACTCAAAGGCGAACAGGGGTTGGCTGATCTCCGCGAGAGGGATGCTGAAGAAAGCATCGTTCAAATCCAGGGTGGTATACCACACATGGGATGGTGGCAAATGGCTGAGCAGGGTATATGGGTTGGGCACCGTGGGATGAATGTCCTCTACCCTTTCATTGACCCTTCGCAAGTCCTGTACTGGTCTATAGTCCTCACTGCCAGGCTTTGTCACAGGAAGCAGGGGCGTGTTCCAGGCTGATTGACAGGGTTTAAGGATTCCTTCTTCTAGCAATCTGTGAATGTGGGGCGCTATTCCCCTCCTAGCTTCTTCTGGCATCGGGTACTGTCAGACTTGGAAAGGCAGGGCTGTGGCTTTAAGTTGAACTACCACCGGGGGCAAGTGTTTAGCGAGCCCGACTCCCCTGGTCTCGGCCCAGACGGAAGGAAACTCCCACAGCCAAGGACCCATGTCTCCCTGGTCTCCTTTCTCCAGGGTTACTGGGAAAAGACGATATTCGTCTTCCAG
>NW_008355253.1:1851904-1855478 GCF_000622305.1 Nannospalax galili | reverse complement strand
GACCAGGAAGGAGTGGGACACCTGATGCCTTCCCAAGTCCACCTTCCTATTGGTAGTCCAGGCACACCTCTTAGCTCCTGTAGCCCCTTGAACTATGCTTGTGAGTCCCGGTTTTAGAGGGCCACGGGCTTGAGTGAGAACTGAATATTGTGCCCCTGTGTCTACCATGAAGCCGGTGGGAGTCCCCTCCATGTATAGGGTTACCCAGGACTCGGGGAGAGGTACCGAGCCCCGTCCCCGTCAGTCTTGTCCCAAGTGTAGGGTCCGGATCGGCCCCCCCTTTCCTGTCTTTCTCCTCTTTGTGGACATTCTCTTTTCCAGTGCCCATATCTTTTGCACAGGGCACATTGCTCTCGCCCCAGTTTGGTTGGGTGGGGCTCTAGCCTCCGGCGTGTCTCAGGACTCTCTTTCACTCTGGCCAAAAAGATTCTGGTTATCTCTTCCCTCTGCTTCCTGTTCTCCTTTCTTTGGAATTCTCTGTCTTCCTTCCTATTCCTACTTCTCACCTCCTGTTCTTCCTTTCTCAATCTCTCTTCTCTGTCTTCTGGAGATTCTCTAGTGTTGAATACCTTCTCTGCCTGCTGTAGTAGTTCCCTAATTGAGATCTCTCCCAGGTCATCCCGCTTGTAGAGCTTTCTCCTGATATCGGGAGCTGCTTGGTTAATAAAGGAGAAAACCACAGCTGACCTGTGTTCCTCTGCTTCTGGGTTTATAGGGGTATACTGCCTGTAAGCATCAAACAACCTTTCCAGATACGCGGCCGGGCTTTCGGCTTCTCCCTGAACAATTGTCTTTACCTTTGCTAAGTTAGTAGGCCGTCTTGCAGCTGCTTGGAGACCGGTCATTAGAGTCTGGCGGTAGACTCGGAGACGCTCCCTACCTTCTGCCGTCCCAAAATCCCAGCTCGGACGCGTGAGAGGGAACGCTTCATCAATGGCGGGTTGGAGGGTGGTGGGTCTTCCATTTTCTCCGAGAACATTCTTCCTGGCTTCATTAAGGATCCGCTCCCGCTCCTCGGTGGTAAAGAGGGTGCGGAGTAGCTGCTGGCAGTCATCCCAAGTGGGACAGTGAGTGAACATGATAGATTCCACCAGACCTATAAGACACTTAGGGTCCTCAGAAAAAGGGGGGTTCTGGGTTCTCCAATTATAGAGATCACTGGAAGAAAATGGCCAGTATTGATACTGCTGGCCATCCGGGCTGCCAACTGCCCGTACGGGTAGGATGGGCACGGCTCCTCCAGTGGAGGAGGAGGCTTCTCCTATTCAGTCCCTGTTCCCCCAGGACCTTAACTGCATTCCTCCTTAACTGTCTCTCCTCTCCGGTGGAGGAATCTGGGGAGACAGCCACAGCCATTTCCCCATGCTGAGCCTCTTCCATGTTTCCCCCTTGGGGAGGACCCCCAGCTCCTCCCCTCTGGGAAGCTGCATAGGGCGGTGGCTGATCAACCGGCAATGGGGGGTAGAGGGGGGAGCTCTCAGGTAGGACTGGTGGGGCAGTAGGTTCTCCTTCTTGGTGGCTGGGGGACTTTGGCCCTTCCTGGGCAACCAGGATGGTGGCCTTTGGGGGGCCCCCATGGGGTCCTCGCTCCAGGAGAGGCCCCAACCATGATGGGGGTCCTCGACCAAATTTTCCCATAAAAGGATATAGGGGAGCTGGTCTGGGTGTCCTTCGGGGTCGGGTTGGGTGATGACTGCCTTAACCTTGCCTATGGTATCCAGAGAAAGAGACCCCTGGTTGGGCCATCCTACCCCGAAAGCCAGCCACCCGGTGGAACAGAGGGCCTCAAACTTACCCGTGGGGCTGTTGTAGTGGTTGACAGGAAAGGGTAGTCCAATGGTTAGCGCCAAGGACTAGAGTTGCAGAGTGTGAGAAGGGGCTTTCGTCTCCACCCGTGAGGGCTGTCGGGGTCCGTTAAGAGGACTAAGAGCCTTCCACCTACATCAGGGAGTGGCCCTGACCAGTAGGCCTCAGTTGCTCCTTTGTCATTAACGGTCCCACGCGAAGACTCTGGTCCCGAGTATGGAACAGTATATGGAGAGGAAAAAAGTTTTAGAACCAGGTGCGTATAGAGAAATACAGAACCAATCCCACTACTACTATAAGGAGCGTAACCATCAGCATACATCCACACCACATTTCACTACTTTCACTCGGACCGGTCCTCCTCTCACTCTGGCGCGCGCCGCATTCACCACTCTCACTCTCACCTTCCAGATTCCCAAGGCTCCTGGTAATTCTCCCGAAGGGCGTCCACTCGGACTGCCGTAGGGTCAGGAGTTCGACCTTTTCCACTTCTGGCGCCAGCTTCCTGTCGTTAAGCTTCCTTCCCAGAGTCGGATCTCTCCAACCCCTAGGGCCAGGACTCGAACCTGGACTTCCCTGCTCAGGACTCGAACCTGAGACTTGTTACGAGGGCCTTCCTCGTATGAAACTCTGCCTCCATCCGTCTTTTGTTTTCCAGGGGTCCCCCCTCGAATCCGGGACGAGCCCCCAAAATGTTAGGGTCCGTAACTCGATGGGTCCCCTCCAGATAACAAATACACGAGATTGGAAATGTAAAAATCAAGCAGAGTCTTTACTTTTCCAGCTAGCTGGGGCCGATTGGCTTCCCAAGACATGCAAGTCTGGTCAGAATGATCGACCCCCATTCAGTTTCAGGTACAGATTATATAGGCCCACACAGTCATTACACAAAAAGCATTTCTCAGCAGACACTTTAATCAATCATCTTCTAAAAGGGTTGGGTGATGACTGCCTTAACCTTGCCTATGGTATCCAGAGAAAGAGACCCCTGGTTGGGCCACCCTACCCCGAAAGCCGGCCACCCGGTGGAACAGAGGGCCTCAAACTTACCCTTCTTGATGCTAGGGCCCAGTTTCAAGGCCCTCTTCTTTACTTCTGAAAAGTGAGAAAGAATTGTGCCTTTGGGGGTGGCCTGAGTTTGGCCCATGGTATCTGGGGAACTGAAAGTAAAAGGAGAGAGAGAGAGAGAGAGAGGAAAGAAACCACTTCAGACAATGATGACCGGTGTTTGTGCTTGTGAACGAGTGCCTTCTGTTGCCCAGTTTTTCTTCCACGGGGGACGTGAATTTATCTGGGATTCATGTCTGGGACCCCCTTATCCTTACACGGGAGTCTTTCAGCGGCGAGCGCCCTGTGGCTTTTAATTGCTCGACCCGTGCCCGTGGGGCTGTTGTAGTGGTTGACAGGAAAGGGTAGTCCAATGGTTAGCGCCAAAGACTAGAGTTGCAGCGTGTGAGAAGGGGCTTTCGTCTCCACCCGTGAGGGCTATCGGGGTCCATTAAGAGGACTGAGAGCCTTCCACCTACATCAGGGAGTGGCCCTGACCAGTAGGCCTCAGTTGCTCCTTTGTCATTAACGGTCCCACGCGAAGACTCTGGTCCCGAGTATGGAACAGTATATGGAGAGGAAAAAAAGTTTTAGAACCAGGTGCGTATAGAGAAATACAGAACCAATCCCACTCCTACTATAAGGAGCATAACCATCAGCATACATCCACACCACATTTTATTACTTTCACTCGGACCGGTCCTCCTCTCACTCTGGCGCG
>NW_008355253.1:1803084-1851260 GCF_000622305.1 Nannospalax galili | reverse complement strand
TAACAAATACACGGGATTGGAGATGTAAAAATCAAGCAGAGTCTTTACTTTCCAGCTAGCTGGGGTCGACCGGCTTCCTGAGACATGCAAGTCTGGTCAGAACGATCGACCCCCATTCAGTTTTAGGTACAGATTATATAGGCTCACATAGTCATTACACAAAAAGCATTCCTCAGCATACACTTTGTTCAAACATCTTCTAAAAGCTATAGTTTTGGTTAAACATCTTTTCCAGGAAGGGTAGATCTGGTGTAAGCCTGGTGCAACTTCCCTCTTTTTGTTCCTTATCGGTTATCTGGTATGTGCAAACAGGCCTACAGGACACATTGTAAATCAACTGAGTCTGGGGTCCAGGGTCCAGGAAGGAGGTTTACAGCACTTCAATTCTTAGCATTTCAACTAGGTTAATCATCCATGTGTGGTAGATACATCAGGCAGAACAGGCAAGCTTAGCAAGTAAATCTAAATCAATGTTTTAAACAGAGTTTTCTATCAAAATGCAGAGTTCTTACAGCATTCATCAAGGTATTTCATTTTTTTTGTCTCCAACAGAGACTCTTATACATGTATGTAATATAGTTTGATCATTTTCAACTCCATTATCCTTTCTCAACTCTTTCCACTTCCACTGAAACCTTTCTTCCCCTCACCCCACTTATTGTCATGTCTTCTTTTTTGTTACCCAATGAGTTTCATCAGAGTTGCTTATATTAACATGGCGTGGGGTTATGAATATGCAACTCCTCCTCCCCCATTAACCACTAGCTGCCAATAGCTCTTCAGGAATTCCTCCTGTATCCATGGAAAAATTCTGATGTGTCTATTTTGAGCAGGTAAATCACAGCTGCTTTGAGTAAAAGCTTGGTAAATCTCTCTGTTGTAGACATACTGTTTCAGAATCCCTAGCTCCCCAAAGTAGCCCCATATTGCATCCACAGAGTTTGAACATACTTCTCTTATTTCCTGTCAAAGTCCATATACATTGCAGGAAAGGGGCACACAGTCCTTATTATTTTATAGATCAATACTGAAGTCAAATATTAATGACTGGAGGGGCTGAGAACTCAGCAGACTACCTGAAAACACCTGGATCTGACCTCCAGGTGGTGGTAAGCTTCCCAAAATTATCCCCCTAACTGGGATTACATGAAGCCCCTCCCACTGCCCCAGGGGCAGACCTCTCTGCCCTACAGAAGGGTAAGCTGAGACCTTAGGAGACAGCCTAAGAGTGCCTGATCTGGCCTCTGCCAGGTGTAGGGACTGAGAACTCAGCATGCTGCCTGAGAGTGCCAAAATCGGGCCTCCCTTTAGAGAACTTCCCAAATTGTCCTCCAAGTACCTGCTAATAAGTGTTCAAATATTAGAAGAAAGCCTAAGTGTACATGACTGGAGCCTGACTTGGGTCTCTGAGGGAGCTTTTGAGTAGCTTATCTGAAGCCATCAGTTCCCTCCAAAATAAAACCTGAGAGAACCTGAAAGCTAGACCAACCAGCGTTAAATACCCAATAAGGAAACAATCAAGTCACACCAATAATACAAACAGAAGCAAACTTTAACTCAACAAAAGAAGGCTTGATTTTCATACCAGAATCACAATAAAAGAAATCCACATGCCAAAATCAAAAGGGAAAATTAATAAAATAGAAAAACAAAACAGTATGTTCCCACCAAACTCCACTAGTCCTATAGAAGATTCTTCAAGGAGAACCCCCTAGAAACAACCTAGGACACAGAATTTAAAATACCAATCATAATAGCCTAAAATAATACATGTCCACAAAACCAGCTCTTCAAAGAACACTTGAAGCAATACAAAAAATAGAGAATGGAACAACTACACCCAAGGGGAAACAGAAACTAAATGAAGGTATAATCGTGGAAACACAAAATTAGACAGAGAAAACAAGCAGTAATCAAAATCATGGCAACCAAGACACATCTTTCAATAATAACTTTAAATATCAATGGACTGAACTTCCCAGTCAAAAAAGATACATGCTAGGTGATTGGATTAAGAAACAAAAATCCATTTTTTGTTGTCTGCAAAAAACCCATCTCACCTTCAAGGACAGACACTACCTTAAGGTGAAAGAATGGAAAAGAATATTTCAAACTAATGGTACTAAGAAACAAGCAGAGTTTGTAATTCTAATATTTGACAAAATATACTTTAAACTAAAACCAATCAGAAGAGATAAATAAGGCTGCTTCATTTTGATAAAAGGAACTATTAACCAAGAAGATGTTACAATCCTGAATATATATGCACCAAACTTTGGTACACCCAAATTCATTAAAACAACACTACAGGACTTTAAGATACAGATTAACCCCAACTTGGTAATAGTAGGGGACTTCAATACCCCACTGTCTCCATTAGACAGGTTAACCAGACAAAGAATAAACAGAGAGATGTCTGAATTAAATGATACCATATATCAAAAGGACCTAAGAGACATCTGAATATTCCACCCACGCACCAAAGAATACACCATCTATTCAGCACCCCATGGAACTTTCTCAAAAATTGACCACATACTGGGGCACAAAACAAATCTCAAATATCTTGGAGTAAACGTAGTCAAAGATCTCTACAATGAATGTTTTAAATTTTTAAAGAAAGAGTTTAAGGAAGACACCAGAAGATGGAAGGACTTCCTATGCTCATGAATTAGAAGAATTAATATTGTGAAAGTGACCATCCTACCAAAAGCAATATATAGATTCAATGCAATGCCAATAGAAATTCCCATCACATACTTCAGAGAATTAGAAAAAAAAAAAATCTTTAAATTTGTATGGAACCACATATTAGACAGTGGTTGCTCAACAAGTGGGACCTCATTAAACTAAAAATCTGTACAACAACAACAACAAAAAAAAAAATCAAGAAAGCAAAGAGAAACCTGCTGAATGGGTAAAAATCTTCACCGGTGACACATCTGACAGAGGTTTAACATCCAGAATATATAAAGAGCTGAACAAACAAAGAAGCAAGAAAGTAAATGATCCAATTTAAAGATGAGCTAAAGATCTAAACAGAGAGTTCTCAAAGGAACAAATAATGATGGCTAAGAAACATCTTAAAAAGTGCTCACCATCGTTAGTAATTAGGGAAATGAAAATTAAAACCATCGTAAGGTTTTACCTTATTCCAGTAAGACTGGCTAGGGTAAAGAGAATAAATGATACCAAATGCTGGCAAGGAAGTGGAGAAAACGGAATGCTCATTCACTGTTGGTGGGATTGCACACTCGTGAAAACTATGGAAAGCAATGTGGAGAACTCTTACTTTAAAAATGGAAACAACCCAAGTGCCCTTCAACTGACGAGTGGTTAATGAAAATGTGGTATATTTACACAATGGAACTCTACTCAGCAGTAAAGAAAGATGAAATCATGAAATTTGCAGGTAAATGGATGAATGTAGAACCAGTTATACTAAGTGAAGTAACACAGACTCAGAAAAACAAGGCATATTCTCCCTGATTTGTGGATCCTAGCACCAAATCCTTATAAGTGAGTGCATATCCTGATGCAACTGCACTGACCAGGAATATGGAAGGGAGCCAGGGAACTGGGGAGGTAAAGGGAAAGGAGAAACCCGAGAGAAGAAAAGTAAGAGAAAGGTGCTATGAGGAAAGAAATATGTAAAAAGGGGGTAGTTAAAGGGGAGAGAGGGAATGAGGGCTATACAAAAAGTATGGAAATAAAGGGAGGAAAATTATCCTGATACACAGTAAAAATAAAAATAAATAAATAAATGAAAAGTATTAATGACGATTTTTTCCCACCAATTATTAAAGTACATTTATCTTTTCCCCTCCACCAATATAAAATAAATGCTCAATTAACAAGAAATTATTTCTGGAACAAATAATTTGAATATCCGTTAAATCTCTACCTAAGTCTTTGCCCTGTCATCTGAAATTTAGAAAAAAAAAAAGTAAATCAGACAGAAAAAAAATGTTAGAAGGATCTTCCTTAACAAGTTTAGCATAACCGAAACAGGCTAAAAACAAGAAAAACACTGAAAACTTTGTGAAGATTGGTGTGCTAAATAGAAAGGTATAGAGGTTCCATTCGGTTAGCTCCATGAGCCAGGGGGGCATGACAGTCAGGCCTCACAGCCACATCCATGTGGTAGAGATGTGAAGCTGCTGCTGTGATTTGGTCAATGTCAGGGGCCTCAGTTCCTGTCCTCCAGTTGTGATGATTCTGAACATAAGTGACAACATTTGGCACTTCTTTGTGCCTCAGCATCATGACATGGCATTGGAAGTAGAAATGCTGTGTCCTGCTAGGTTACAAGATGAAGAAAGAGGGTTGAGCTATTCATTACCTCTAACTACAGTTCCATATTTGAGGAACACTTCATTTATGAAAGACTTGTTCTTAAGCACTGAAGTCCTGGGCCCTCAAAGGAATCAGTCACTTTTTTTTCCTTCAGTTCTAGGCACCCGGGGAGTGATTGACTTTACAGGTGTCATTATGCAAATGAAAAGAAACTTCCTCTTGTTCTTATGCAGAGAGAAGTGAATAGGTCCCTGGATTGCTGTCTGTTATTTCCTACTTTGTGGAGAAGCCCATTATCCAGTGACTTCCTTACAGGCTTTGGTCACTCAGTAATATTTATAGCTATTAGGGAATCTCAATTTGACATTCCTAAATCAAAGTATTTTAAATGGTGATTGGTGTGGCTAAAATAAATTAATTAGAGGATTGTACACAGGCTTGAAAAGGCTCACTAATAACATGTTTTTAGTTTTTAATGAAAGAAGCTGCCTACATACCAATAATCTGTCATACAAAAGTTATAGACACAACTGTTAGACCAGGAGATGCTGCCAAGAACAAATCAGGCCCCTGCAACCTTCCTTCCCAGAAAGACATCTCTGAGGGGGCTGACAGACATCTTCTATAATTTTTCAATCATGCCTCCTCAAGGCCAACTGTCCAGGAATCAGAGGCAACCTGGCCACTGGCCTTCCTATGGACTACTTATCAATTGCATGAGGAAGGACCTTTCCCCTTCCCACTGAAATCTGGAAGAATGAACACTGCTTTGAACTGTGACTGTTCTAGTTTGAGATCTGCCATTCAGGCAAGAAAGAGTCACTTGAAGAAACTGGGCACATTTACCCATACCAGCAGACTCTAGCAGAGTTTTTTTTTTTTTTTTGATGCAAAAGTGTAACAGTCACCTCAAAGTAGATAAGAGATAGTTTATTCTGGAGCCAAATATGAGTGACCATGGTCCACAGAAGCCATTATCCCAAATTCCATGTTCCTACATAGAAGCAGGGTCATGAAGTTTATTTCATTAGATACTGTCTGATGGCATTCTTAACTTTTTGATTGGTGAGAGATTATGGTTTGCTAACACAATACCTTCAAAAAGGTTTGTTTATCTGTTAGTCATGGGATGTTAGGTCAGAACCAGAGGTGGGCAAGGAAATGGCTATTTAGTGGCTGAAGACAGATGGAGATACAATGGTAATTGTGCTGTGTACCTGCAGTATTCCAGATTCTCCACAATCAACAGACCTCTAATCAGTTAATCAACCTTGCAGAAGAAAGTCCAGTTTGAAGAAACATGGTTATTTTCAGAACGTCCATTCATAGTTTCCTCAAGAAAATCTTGAGCCCCAACTTTAGTTATTCACTGTTTTTAAAGCTCTCAATTCATGTGTACCACAGTATTGCCTCCATGTGTGTGAATGCACCCATGTCACACAATGTCTGTAGAGGTCAGAAGAGTGAGTTGGATTTCCCTGGAACTAGAGTTATGGATGGTTGTTAGCTGCCACATTGGTGTTGGGAATCAAACCCAGGTCCTCTGAAAGAGCGGCCAGTGCTCTTAACTGCTGAGTCAGTTAAGAAATGAGTCTCTGGCCCTCATTTCTTAATGGGTGCTACACTGGTGGGTTTAGAGGATAGCCTACATGTTTTCCATTTTAATTTTATGTTTTCTTTCAGTATAGTTAAGTATTTGGTAAGAAAGACATTGTAGAGATTACAGGGTGACTGACTACTGGAGGTCCTAAAGCATATTAAAGTGAATCAGCCACATTAAATTCATAGGAATATTTCTGTTATGCACATTGTATTGTTTATGGAATAATAAGAAAAAAAGCCTGTTCACGTTCAGTCAGAAAGAAAGTGAATATTTCGTTTCTGTAGTTTTTTGAATCATTGATGTAGAGACCAAAGTTAGTTTCTTTTAAGAAGTATCAGCATTCTCCTGGCATGGTGGCAGACGCTTTTAATCTCAGTCCTTGGGATGCAGAGGCAGGTGGATCTTTGTGAGACTGAGGTCATCCTAGTCCACACTGTGACTTCTGGGCAGACTGTGACTAGGGAGATGCTGTCAAAAACTAAGCAAACAAACATAAAAAGAAGTATCAACAGTAATATCTCCATTGAGCTGATAGTAACATTATTTATTTTATAGATAAAGAAAATAAGCAGAGAATCATTAAACTTACCAAAGTTTTACTGAAAAGATTTATGTGTGTGATTCATGTCCTATATATTTTATCTAATCAAAAATTCATGTAAATATTTAAATCTATTTTCAGATGAGGACCCATGGATCACTATCATCTAAATGGTTTAGTCAGAGATGGTTTTGAGCATTCCAGCTCTCCCTAGTAATGATTTTTTGTAACATAGTAAACCTACGTTATATCAGTATAAGTGACCTCCAAAAGTTCATGCAGTCTTGTGAGAAGCTGTCAGTGGTGTGCTCTCTGCTCTGGCTTTGTAGAGGGTGGTTTCTTGGTTCTCTAGAAAGCCAAATGTCACTTCTAATTAATACCTCAAAATAGATTTCACAGCTGCCTCCTCCTGACAGTCACTTCCTCTTTCATGAACCTATTCTTCCTAGGAAACACGAGGCTGCAGTGTATGCATGCTTGATTAAAGGAGAACTGTGCTATAGTAAGCATGCCACTGTTTCTCAAAATACAGTCAGTGATGCTGATTTCTAGGTTAAGTTCTGCAGACAGATCATTTCTACAACTTTATCGATAACTGTTGATTTAACATTTCTCTTGCAGTTAGATTTGAATTACAAAAAAAAAAAAAATTAAGTCATCCAAAGATAGATTTGAAGCAATTAGCAGTTAAATGTGGCTCTGAAATATGTTACTCTGAAAAGTAGTTAAATTATCTAGTTAATCACTTCAATTTTTTATCCCTCTTTTCCTCTGTGGGCATAAGAGCAGGAATTTCAAAATCTGACATTCTGAAAATGAATTGAAGGATCAATCAGAGGGAAGTCCTGTCTGCAGGCATTTCTGCTATAAACCATTCCAGGGAACAAGGATTTCTTTAATGACAGGAGATTTTTGTCACCAGTTTAAAGTGACTTTCTATGGTATTAGACTAAAAGTATCCACTTAAAGCTTCTTACAGCTGCAAAACTTGAAAACATATCTATAAAGATAGAGCTGAAATTAAGTGAAGAATCTTGAGCTCTAATCTATTGATCTCTGCCCATTACAGCAATTCAAATGCCTTCTGAAAGCTTGTGAGGGGTGAAGAGCTAGCTTGAGATTTACCTTGGAACTCAAGATCTATTTTGCAACCCAATCTAATTTGCATGTTGGCAGAGTTGCATTTCTTAAACTGAGTTGTGGAAACATAGCTATTTCTTCTAATATTTTTGTCCTTTAAGTATTATATTTTTCGCAAAAGAGCTACACACACACACACACACACACACACACACACACACACACAGACCTGACCTGTCTACCTAGCAGATTTCTAGTTAGAAATTCAGCTTAAGCTTCATATTCCTTTTTTTTTTAAAACACAGTCTCCCTGTAGCCCCCGATGGCCTGGCACTTGCTATATAGACCCGGTTGGCCTTGATCTTACAGAGATCTGCCTGTCTCAGACTCCCAAGTGCCGTGACACTAAAGCACTAAAGGTGTGTGCCACAATGCCCAACTTTATATTCAAGACAGCTGATTGTCATCATTATAATGTGGTTGAGCTAGTATATAAAATTCTTGATAGAATGCTTGTATAAGGCCTAGGATATTCTGGTTACTTGCTTTTCTTCTTTCCTTACTATTCTGTGTTAACATCTCAAATCCCCTTTTGTATTTCCAGATTTTTTTTATGATAGCAAGTTTGGTATCTGCCACTTCACTGTCATCTCTCATAGACTCCAGCTTCAAGTAATGGGCTTCTTGAGGACTGCAACAGGGTTGTTTACATCTGTGTCTTTCTAACACCTGACACTGCATTCACTGAAGGAGTTGGCTGCATAGGGAAAACAGGATAAAAAGAACATGAAATAGGAGTAGTTCTGAAACACAAAGTTTGCAACCTGGGGGTTAAAACAGGAAA
Organism: Nannospalax galili; assembly: GCF_000622305.1. Lineage (NCBI taxonomy): Eukaryota > Metazoa > Chordata > Mammalia > Rodentia > Spalacidae > Nannospalax > Nannospalax galili. The sequence goes on along the minus strand of NW_008355253.1, from coordinate 1,842,896 downwards.
AAATATGTGATGAATATTTGTTTCATTTACTATCCATTCAATTGGTGACTGGGCAGCTGACCTTTGTTTGCATCTGCTGTACACTAATCCACAGAGTAGGTTAGGACATGGAAAATGGAGGTTAGTTCATTTACATGTAATAAACTACAAAAGTTGTAATTAGTAGGACAAAGAGTAATTAATTGTCCAAGTTCATAGAGATTGTATATAAGGCTTACTCCCCTTCATCCAGCCTCAATCATTCTCCAATAGTTCTAAGTCCAGGGCCAGCCTGCCACCCATTTCTCTCCTCCTCTCTGAGCCCTTATTTGAGTTCGCATGGGTCCTGCACACAATGCCATCATTGCCATAAGTTCACATGTGCAGGCTTCCAGTGGCCTGAAAACCTCTGTTTCCCTGTATTCATAAACCAGCCCTGGCTCGTACAATCTTTCCACCCCCCCTACAATGGTCCCTGAGCTGTGGGTGAGTGAGGGTCAACATAGGACTCCCATCCAAGGTTACACACTCTGCAGTCTCTTATACTTTAAAACTTGGTCAGTTGTGGCCTTCTGTGTGCCTCACACTTTGTTGCGTAAGGAAGCTTTACTAGTGAGAGTTGAGGGATGAATTCATTTTCTCTCTACCCCTTGTTCTGCTATGTTCCATGAGCCTTAGGTGTAGAATTTGAACTGTAGATGTGTCACCTAGTACTTGGCATCTCTCAGACATATATTCTCTGGGTCTGACCGGTTGTGGGATTCTGCAGTAGGCTCCATTAGTTGCAAAAAGGAGCTTCTTTGATGAGTGGTATATCGTATGCTTGTCTGTAAATATAAGGATTCATATTTAACATATGGTAAGAAGTTCAGCCCTCACATCTTGGGTTATATATTAATTAGCTTATTGCTATGATGAAAATATCTTTAAAACAACTTAAGAAGAAGAAAGATTTATTCTGGATCACAGTTTTAGAGATATATATAACAGCAGGGAGGGTGTGGTGGAACAGTGCTGTTCAAATCACAGTGACTAGGAAGAGAGGAAGTAAAACCAGAGAGAGATAAAGATAGAGAGACAGAGAGACAGAGACATATAGAGATAGAGAAACTGGGTACAACATATTCCCATGGACTCATCTACTTCCTCCAATGAGGTCTCACTTCGTAGAGTTATCAAAAGTTCCTAAAATAGTGCTACTACCTGGGTCCCCAAAGCACAAATCTATGAGGCTGCAAGGGATGTTTCAAGGCTTTTTCCCATTCAAACCATCACAGGGTGTCCATGTAAGAGGTTAACTGGCAAACCAGTAGAGAGTATTCTGGGAGGTTATTTTGAGACTTTTCCTGGGGAAACATAAACAAAGCTTTGCTCCTTCCGGATAGGGCATCAACAAGACCAGAGGAATGATTTTATGAAAATCTAACTTGAGGAACCAATGAATTCATTGGAGGTAGAGGTATATGAATGAAGTGTACTAGAGCATGAAGGACTCAGAAGCAACTGTACCACCACAAAGCCCACTCCAGCATGGATAATAATTCATGGAAGTTTCAGTCCTGGAGCTCTCTATAGGACTTATAGGTTGCTGCATATCTTGGAATCTTCTCTCATCAGCAAGTTTTACTGTTTATATAGCCTTATAAAGGAAGGGGCTCAGTGAAGCTTTTCCTGACACTTTTGAGTAGTATATTTCTTGACCTTTAAAGAACCTTTCTCCTCGATGGAAATGTTTCAATGTTGAAGACATTGCTACCCAATAATGGTGAGGGCCTGGAATTTGTGCTCTGTTGGGCATTTTCCATGACCATATCCTGTCCTCTGTCTATTACTGTCATTTCCCAGGGAAAATATTGCATATTTGCAGCTAATCATGACAGGTACTGAGGTATGGAAGGAATTTGAGTGGTCCCTGGCTGTGCATGTGTCAAAAATGCAGTAGAAGATATTCCTGTATCAATTGTTCTTTTGTCACATTCAAGACTCTTTCATAGCCCATTTCTCTTTCCCTTAGGCACAATTCCGTGCAGGGTAAACACAAAAAAATAGTATCCAACAAAGTTCTTTTTCTTTATTTCCTCACTGCTTTCCTTTCTCTCTCACTCCTTTCTCTCTCCTTCCCTCCTTTAAGCTTACTCTCTCATATCATTCAATAAAACATATTTGTGATATTGAAGGCACAGATTGTGGTCACTTTTGATTAGAAGTTGGTGAAATTGTCTTTAAAGAGTCAAATATTTTAAGCCTTGAGAGTCAAATTATATATGTGTGTGTATATGTGTATGTACAATATCTGTATCATATGTGCATATTATAGACATACATTCACATATTTCTGTTTTCTCTCCTCCTTTTTCACTTTTCTTCTAAACTCTTTAAAATTATAAAATACATTCTTAGCTTAAGAACCAACCCAAAGGCTGTGACATGCTGAACTCATATCTAGGATTCTTGATGATTTACTTTCTAATCTGTTCAGCTAATGTGGGGCAAATTCAGTCTTTCATATCACTATAGTAAATACATATTAAGAAAGAAGCCCTTGGAATCCTGAAACATATGAGTCGTCAACTCTTCTTTGATCTAAGACTACTGTATAAAACCTTTACTTGCAAATATCTTGTGTGCAGACCTGAAGAAAGAATAATTACATTTGTGCCCTTGAACATTTTACCATAAACAAATTTCACATTAGAATGGAAAGTAAAACTTCAAGAGCCATGAAGAATAATTTCTGAGTAGTAGAAGTTAAAGACTACGATCAAGTATGGTGAGTAAGGATGAATACAAATGTTAGAACCCACTTGGAAAAAATAAGCAAAAGTACTAAATGAAATGGAGATGTGAGAAGATGGCTAAGAGGGTGGTTGCCTAGCAAGTCTTATGACTTGAGTTCAGTCCCTAGGAACCTATGGTAGAAGGAGAAAACTGACCCCTAAATATTGCCCTATGACATGTGCATCATGTCAGTGGGCACCAGAACTCATGCACACACATCAGACAATGATAACGTAAATCAATGCAAACACAAGCAATGATAATAAATAAAATGAGAAAAACTTAAAAGTTAAGATTGTTAAGGTTCAGATAGCCCTGCCCCCTCACCAACAGGATCCCAAGGACTTCTCATGCTCCCTAGTAAAGGGAACCTAGCTGATAAGCACCTTGGTCTCTGAAGTCAAGAGAAGCAGACTTTTCTCCACTGTCTGGCCAACACAGCAGGCTTCCCCTTTGATCTCTAAAGAGGACAGGTTTTAACTGTCCCACCCTCCCACTCCCCCACCCACCCAACTTAAAAAACAAAAACAAAAAAAAAAAAAAATCTTCCTGCCTTCACAGAAGCCTCCCTTTTAAAAGACCCCAGCTCAAAACCCAGGCAGACATTTTCCCTCCCAGGAAGGGAATCTGTCCCATGTGTTCCTTTGCTAATAAACCCTATTTTGATGGAGTTTTATCTGTGTCCTAGTGCCTCCTCCTTCATTTGCTTGTTCTCCACCAACTTTTTACCTATCAAAGATATGAATGGCCTTAGGTAATTCTGTATCATAAAAAATACACCTTTTAATGTATCTTTTTATTGCAATTATTTCAGTCTAAATAAATACTCACCTCTTTTTATTTTTATTTTTGTTGTTTTGTCTTTTGGTGTATTTTTGAGACTGGGTCTCCCTGTAGCCTCAGCTGCCCTGGAATTCAATGTGTAGAACAGGCTGGCCTTGAACTCACAGAACCTGCCTCTGCTTCCCGAGCACTGGGATTAGAGCTGCGAACCACCACACCTGGCAATAAATACTCATTTCTTAAATAATTTCCAGATTTCCATCTAGGGAATTAGCATTTCATTAATAAGCTAATATTTATGACATACAGTATTTATTCAAAACATATTTTAATAATACATTTTATATTACAATTCCTTTAGTATACTAAAACAGTTTTAAAATCTTAGAACAGCTCTATAAATTTTTTTTGGTATAAAAAGTCTAGAAACTACATTGATACCTTCTTACAAACTAATCAGTTATCCTTTTCCACACATATAGGTAGAAGATGTAAGGTTGTCAGAGACAAAAGACAAAGGGCTTTGTTACTGACAGTAAAAGTTGCCTGAGATTTGGAGATTAATTTAGGTTTGTTCCAGTTTGGACAAGTTCAGTTTCCTCAGTGAGGGGTCATGGCAAAAGTTTTAACATGGATGAGTACATAGACTGTGGCCTGTTTTGTAGGAGAGAGACAGTATGCTTGAAGTATTCGCCAATTTGATGGACAGTAGAAGCAAGCTGAATATTTTTCCAAGGGAAGACATTACCTCATCTCTCAAGTTTGCTCTCTGCAACACAACCCTGAGAAACATTTAAATGAAGGGTTGTCAAGGTCTCATGTTCTTTGTGAATCATTAAGAACATGCAAAGATGCTCAGGGCTCATTGAAGATTGAACAATTTCTGGACATTTCAAATCTTCTTATGCAATAGTTCATCTGAAACACCATTTCAATTGATAAAGCTCATTAACCTGTGTGCCACCAAAGTCTGATTTATTCTTTGTCCTGTGCTAGTGATCTGTGTCAAATCAATAGAATTTTTATAGCTTTCTATGTGCTATAAGGGGTGAATCCTCTTCATTAATTACTGTTTAAATCCAACAAATCACTATTGTTTGCATTCAATATATAACGTTCCTTTAAGAAGTACTGTTCTTTTTACGATCTAAAACAGTGGACATGTGGTTGATAATGATTTGAGTATTAAGTGGAATTATTTGGGAAGTAATGCTAGAAGCATTATTTAGGAGAGATAGGGTGGGACAGGAGGGCACAGATGGACCCAAAAAGGAAATAGTACCTATTAACTAACTAGCCAATGTAAGCTCCTCAGGTTAAGATAGTCTGAGGCTTTGGAGAACCAATGTAAACAGGTGTCTCAGATGTATCCAATCTGATTTGCAGAAATTGGAGGGCTGTTCTATCAATATATCCAATCACCCTTGAGGATATTTAATTTTATTTTAAAAATATTTTGACACAGGGTCTTGTTATGTAGTCCATATTTGTATAATTTGCATGCAGGTACATGTTCAAGAATACAGGTACCCACAGAAGCCAAAGGTGTCCAATCTTCTAGGAACTGGAGTTACAGGCCATCCAGTGTGGTTGTTAGGAATTTAACTCAGGTCTTCTGGGAGAACACTACATACCCTCAACTGCTAATTATTGAGGGTTTTTTTTTTTTTTTTGTATTAAGTGGAAGTTGTTTGTATCACAAGCTACTACTATACAAAAGTCGTAGGAAATTGAAAGGATGTCAGTCAATTGGGTATCATCTAGGCACTGTAATTTTAAGGCTGGAGGGACATGAGTGGACAGACTGAGTACTGGTTCCAATGTTTTAAAATTATTTCTAATTTTTTCATTGTTTGGTTAAATCATCTCAAGATGATTTCTTATATGATAGTAGTTTTCCGGATTCAGGTTTCCCTTAGATTGCTATTTTATGCGCATTCCATTTTACAAGAGAGTAAGTCAAAAAAGGGGGTAGCATTACAGCAGAGGAACAAACAGTTAAAGTGCTCTATAATTTTTACCAAAAAGTAATGGACCACATGGCTACTTTGCTAGAAACCCTTAAACCTGCCTTTAAAGTATTAACAATTTTAAAAAATACTGAAATAGAGACAAGATTCTGCACAGTTTCTCTGCTGAAACAATTTCTTAGTGACCCATGGCTTCTCACTTACTGTGGGCTCTCTAGAATCTGCCCTTGAGGTGTTGCTAAAACAGTTTTCTGCAACAATTGTTCTGGAATTTCAGCAGAAACAGATGAATTTACTAACAAAAGAAGACTAAAATAAATCAACACAAAAGGGTGCCAGATAGTGTTCCTTCTAAAATTACATAGAAATCTACCTTCATTATGACTCACTAAGGCAATTTTCCCCACTAAGGCCCAATATAACATGATATCTGTCTAATTTTCTTCTTTGATATTAAAAATCAAAGGAAAAGAAAATTTAACACCCTTGTCACCAGGACTCATTGAAATGAAATCAGTTAAGGGGTTGCTCTCTCCTTAATGAAGGTAGTGTTTTACATTTATGTAGCACTAAGCAAAACTTTTATAAACTGTCATTCTCAGTCTGTCTCTATCTAGGCCTTACCTCAGAGGAACACAATCATCACCATCTCCCAATTAACGAATAATTATCCTTTTCCAAAATGCATTATTTTTCTTGTTATCAATATGAGACAAAAATCTTCAAAAAATTTGCATATTTTATTCCTTTGTATCTACCAAGATTTTTAAAAATTAAATAATTGCTATTTATTTGGTTTTTATGTGTATGAGTATTATGTCTCCATGTGTTTAACTGCACCCAGGTCGCAAAATACCCTTGGAGGACAAAGTACCCTGGAACTGGAGTTACAGACAGTTGTTAGTTGCCATGTGGGTGCTGGGATTTGAACTCAGGTCTTCTGCAAGAACACCCAGTGTTCTTAACAGCTGAGCCATCTCCCCAGTCCATCACCAAAGGTTTTTAAACCTTTGATCTCCATGACTCCCAAACATTAATTATTTTAGAGACACAGCATTCTGAAGAGGAAAGCCAGGGTCAGCATTATATTAATGAATACAAATACAAGCCTTAGAAAACTCAGGTAAGGTCAGTGACCTTACAGATGCTATGGTATCAGTTTAGTTGAAACCATCCAATAAGCTACTGACAAAGGGCCATCATTGTGTATTGTAAAACATATTCTACCCCTCAGTGTGGTGACTTACATCTATAATTCTAAAATTTGGGAGGCTGAGGCAAGAAGGTCACTATGTATGTGGGTTATACTGCAACTCCATGTCAGTCTGTGCCACAAAATGAGAAGCTATCTCAAATTTAAAAAAAAGAAAACAAACAGAAAACCAGTATCAAAATTAAACAAGAAGTCAAATCAAAACAAATGTTTAGAACATATACCTACAAAAATGAATAACTTAGAACTACTGTGGTGGTAGAGATATTGACTGTGGTGTGTCACTTTGACAAAAGTGCTTAGTGTTATTTTCCATACATCCAGAATGTCTAGTGCATGGTTGGGAATCTCAGAAAGAATGACAGAACTCTAAAAGTGTTTGTGGTTTTGAAAATAAACATGAAAAGTATTTTTTTTTTCTTTTGGGTGAGCCTTCAACAACATCACATAAAGTGCCAAATGTTGATTTTTCAGCAAAGTGAAGAATAGACTTGAATAAATCATGATTCATGTAACAAGAGGAAAGTGTGGAGAAACCTAAATCCCCTGATTCCAAGGATCTTTAAAATTTCACTGAGAAAGTCAACCCTCATTAGTGCATTCCCTCAAATGGAAATGATAAGCTGAGAAGCACTCCAGAAGTAGAAGGGAAAGTTCAAAAACACAGGAAGAAATCCATCCTTGGGAAAATCAATTTCAAAAAGAGATTTGCTTTTCAGCCTACAAAAAATAAAACAAGAAAACAATTCTCTATTGGTCTTCTCATTCTGGAAGAAAAGAGACTCAGTGTTCTACTCTGATTTGGTATGGCATTGGTTTTGTAATATCTTTTCCTTAAAAATTTGTCTCTTATTTTTAAGCTTTTTGGGTGTTTAATATGTCTTCTCAACTTGCTCAGAAGGAAACTGGAGAAAAGATCATTTTAGTTTTAAAAACTTCTTCCAACAGTCTGGTACTTTTTATTACCACGTTCCATGTAGATAAAGCTTCTTGGATGTTTAACACCAGTACTTTGAGACTGATACTAATTTGGCCAGAGGGACATAAGGGACAGTTTTTGCTCCTTGCCCTTCCAGGTCGACTAAGTTCCAGGGGACTATGAGCAACTCTCAAAATGTCCTTTAACTGTGGTGAGTCACCTGTACTCTTGATCAAGGAGGCCATGGAGACCCCACCAGATGGACTTGAACCAGTGTCCAGTCTACAAAGAGGAGATTCAACACAGATGAAACATTTCTTCCATGCTTCCAAGTGAAGCCAGCCATGGTCGAGGAGGACCTTTGACTTATCTTCACATAGATGGAACTGGTAAAAGAAAGGAGCCAGGAAATCCTCCCAAGCCCATGTGACCCGAGAGGAACATATTCCGTGCCTTAAGTGTAAAAATAAATTGGTTTATCTGGGCAAACTGTATGACCTTAAACACCCAAAAGGAAAATATGACCAACTTTAAAGGGGTCAATATAATTTTTTAAGAGTCCATATGTATAGATAAAGGCTACATAACAAGAAAAAATGCCAGACAGGAGATACCTTCGAGTTGTTGGCCAGGGTGACCCAAGAGACTCCCAGACAGTAATCCAGCATAGAACTGGGAAAATGAACAGCAGAACCCAATCTTATCTAAAGGAATATTTACAACTGATTGCTCCTTGATGAGGAACAGCTGATCTTCCTAAAACAAGGCTCTCTAGATAGGTTGACTAGATTCATCAGATGAATAAGTGCTGGGGGGTGCTGACAACAGAGTGGACAGTAACAGCGATGACAGAGTATATGGGCTCCAGTGGGGGCAGGTGGAGGCTATGGGAGGGTGCCATTTGCTAAGTGGGTGTATAGATAAATAAGATTGTTTGGGATTTTCTGTATAATATACACACAAAAAAATCAACAAATTTAAAAAACAGTTATATTTGAGTAGGAAGCATAAAAATGTACTTCATGTTAATTAGTAGAGGTGATAAACATTACCATTGAAATCTACCTGATGACTTTATACACGTACTCAGCTGCCAAGGATCCAAGTGTAACCAACTGTGACTAGTAATAATCAGATACATAGAGATTAGAGATGCATGTGCAAACATCTAAGTGTTAGTAGCATTAAAAATGAGTCTTTCTGTAGGAAATGGTATATTTTAAAATGAAATGGAGATCTTTTTTAAAGGTTAAAAACTCATTTAATTTTATGTCTTACAGGGTTTAAACTGAATTCAATACTGTATAACTGTATTCAACTGTGAACCTAAAAAATTACAGCCACTTTTGAAAGAGATGTATCTTTGCTCTGGGAATTGTTATTGAATATGTTAAAGCTGTAATGAAATGCCTCTTCTAATCATGTGGTTATTAAATGAATTGAAAAAAAAAAAAAACCTCTTGTTTTTCACCTGTGATCTTGAGCTACTGACTAGAAGACAGAATGTAGAACTAAATTATGAGAGAGGGATCAGTTTGGTACCAATCTAAGCCCTGGAGATACAGCACTGAATACATCATCCCTGCTCAAATGATCCTCCGATTTTACGGTGGTAAAGAATAGCTAAACAAACAAACAAACAACTACAAAAAAGAATAGCTAAACAACGAACAAAGAAAGACTCAAATAAAATTAGAGAGTCTTAGCTATTTAGGGAGATGTAAAAGTGATAATAGGCTACAGAAGTTGTGTGTGTGTGTGTGTGTGTGTGTGTGTGTGTGTTGTCTTAAATAAGTGGACAAATTAGCTTTCTCTCAAAAGGCAAGGTAAAAGACTCAGACCATAGGAAACCAACTCCATGATGATTTGGGGAATAAACATTCCAAGACAGGACATTCAAACAACTGTGGTTGGAATAAACTAGTGCCTGATAGCTATATATTTAAGAAATTTAAAAGAGAAAATGCTGGAAAAAATCTTGACTACTCCAGCCATGTTATATATATTTGTTGACACCCCCTGGGTACCTCTTCTGAGAAGCTTAGTAGGAGCCTAGTGCTAGAATGTCATCATTAAATTGCTTTTGCTCCACTATTAAGGGGCGTTTCAAGTGGTTGCAGGTCACTGACATTTTTGAAATCACTTATTATTTTTCTCACTACAAAAATTAGTACTAAAATCTACAAAACTTTATATTCATGATTTTTTTAGTAAATAAGCCGCATAATTTAACATGGTATATTTCAAGCATGTGCTGAATTCAAGGTAATTTTTACCCAAGACCCTAGTTATACTATGAGACTACTGGAATCATTAGATATGTGTGTTTAATTTCACTGTTGGGAGGTTTGGGTGGGGCTGGGGATTGAACCCAGGGCCACAAGCATGCTAAGCACATACTCTGCCACTGAGCTGTATTCCAGCTTCTTACAATCTTTCTTTATCCCCTGAAATTTTTCCTGTTTGATTTTTGGTAGTAAGCATTTGTATTTGCTTGTAGTTTCGCACTGTGTGGGAGATGCTCCATACAGATTGAATGTATGTGGTGTTTTTGTTCTGTTTTTCACTTTGTTTTCAGTGTGTACAAAATCAGGATGGCCAGAATTTGGTCCTGGGAAAACCAATAATGATAAAATAGGGAGGGAGTTTGCTAAGTGTGCTTGATTTGGTGGAAGAGTGTGTGGGAAAAAAAAAAAAGAATGAAAAGAGGGGGGGGGTGTTTGAGGTGTGTGGGTGTTGGGTGGGAGAGAGAGAGAGAGAGAGAGAGAGAGAGAGAGAGAGAGAGAGAGAGAGAGAGAGAGAGAGAGAAGCTAAGGCTTAAAGAAAAATTTAAAGAAAAATTTTCAATCATGGTTCGAGTATGTTGGGCGTAGGTTTTAACTCTCCACAAACCTTATTTTCACGACCCTTTCACTTACCTGAAATGTGGAAAATAGGTCTGTGTAAGAATAGGAGGGAGGGTGAATCTGTAAGAGCGAGACCACGGAGGACAAGTCAGTCTTTGGGTTGCAACAGCAAGAGGTTTATTTAGGACACAGGTACCTGTGGGCACAAAGTCTCCTCGGAGGACTTGCGCGCCCCAGGTTGAGTTCAGGGGTTTTTTATAAGGCAGAAGCAGGGTACAGAAGCAGAAGTGCGGTTATTGGTTAATTTCAAACACACATAGTAATTTCACCAGTAATTTCAAAGGTATGCAGAGATATGGGGTAAGGGCCGGGGCTGAGGGGAAGTAGGATTGCTAAATGGGAGGTGGCCTCAGAAGCACAGAAGATTTCCTGGTATCGGGCCCCCAGGGTGGTCAGGAGTTCTGTCTGTAAAACTTGTTTATGGCTTAATCTGTGAAGCTTGACCGGTGCCTGCCTGTCCTGCAGCCTTTTGATAAGGCTGGTTCTGGTTTTTGTTAAGTTTTAACAAGTGGGGTGTGGGCCCTTGAGCACTCATGGCGCCTAGTTTCTTTTTATTTTCTCAAATCAAAATGGAATTGTATATATTTAACCTGATGTCTTCTAAAGTGAGGTAGAAAGACACAGATATGGCAGTCAATGAATTGTATTTAGAGCATTTAAAATACCATTGTAGCCGGGCACATACCTGTAGTCCCAGCACTCGGGAGGCAGAGGCAGGCGGATCTCTGTGAGTTCAAGGCCAGCCTGGTCTACATAGTGAGTTCCAGGACAGCTAGGGCTACAGGGAGACCCTGCTTCAAAAAAGACCAAAAAATAAATAAATAAATAAAAATACCAGTGTAATTGACAGGGTGAAAGAAGTTGACATTTTTTTCCAAATAAAACATTTTTTCCTTTGGTAGTATTTAGAATAAAAAAAAAAAAGGAAGAGTCTATTTATCTTATAGTAAGAGTCCATCATGGTGGGATGCACAACAGCAGAGGTAGCTGGAATAGGAGCAGAAGCTAAGTCTCCATTCACACCTTCCAGCAGGCACAGGAAAAGCAGAGTGCAGTTGGAGGTCTGGAAAGGCTTAAGAACTCTGTAAGCCTGCCCCCAGTGACCTGTTTCCTCCAGCATGGCCACACCTTCCCAAAATGTGAAATCCAGGGGGTGCATTGTCTGCTTTTACCAGGCTGGCCTTGAACTCACAGACATCTGCCTGCCCCTGAGTGCTGGGATTAGTGCACCACCACACCCAACTATGGAGGGACATTCTCATTCAAACCACCATGTATGTCTTCTACACTTTCTACCTGGTATCTTTTACCCTACCTTTTCATCCTTGCAAACTTTTCAGATTAGGAACTAGAGCCAGGAAGGAAGGAGATACATAGAGTAAATTGGGTGATGACATTGTTAAGGTTCAGATAGCCCTGCCCCCTCACCAACAGGACCTCAAGGACTTCTCATGCTCCTGAGAAAAGGGAACCTAGCTGATAAGCACCTTGGTCTTTGAAGTCAAGAGAAGCAGGCTTTTCTCCACTGTTTGGCCAACACAGTAGGCTTCCCCTTTGATCTCTAAAGAGGACAGGTCTTAACTGTCCCACTCTCCCACTTCCCCCCCAACTTAAAAAAAAATCATCTTCCAGCCTTCTGCAGGAAGCAGAAGCATCCCTTTTAAAAGACCCCAGCTCAAGACCCAGGCAGACATTTTCCCTGCCTGAAAGGGAATCTGTCCCATGTGTTCCTTTGCTAATAAGCCCTATTTTGATGGAGTTTTATTTGTGCCTTGGTGCCTCATCCTCCATTCACTCATTCTCTGCCAACTTTTTACCTATCGGACATCATATTACCATAGTAGAGGAGTGTTATTCTCAAACAATAGTTATATTGAAATGATAGCTGCTTACAACCTAGAACTAGTTTCAACTATATTCATGAGAATACAGGAATATATCAGTAATGGAACAGACTTTCCTAGGTCCAAAAGAGACCAAGAAGTAAAAAGTTAATAGCTCAGCCATCCCTCTTTTCCTCCTCCCATGTGTTCACTTGGTGCAAGCCAATGTCCTCGCATGGCCTTTGGAAGCAGAGAATGGAGGTATTCTTTTGAATGGCTCCATTTACATGTTTGAATCCTCTGTGAACACAGTTTCTAATGTGTGGGAAAATCAAGTCGCATTTCATTAAGAATAATATAAAGGACATGGGAGTCAGAATTTCCATTGTGCTTTCAGGGAGCAGTGCAGCATTTAATCGTAGTGGCTCCTTTTCATTATCTGTGCGGTGTGGAAGCATTATTTTTTTTAGTGTGGAAAAAATAATATAAAATCGGTTCTTTCTAGATGTATTAAAATGTGAGAAAAAAAATGTAGCCTTTTCCACAATTTTGGGGATATTGGAATTTTTTGTTGTTGTTATCACTATAATAAAAAAAGGAAAGAGAGAGCATTTTATTTTCTTATCCAGTCCACACTTTTACAGTACTAAACATTTTGCCAGTGGTCTTTCAAGGCTCTTCTAACAAATTTCATTAATGTTTAGCAAAATAAGAATTGGAGGTTTATATCTTTTTATTACAAATATCCTTCAATTTAGTATATGCCCTTGGAACTTTGGTACCGTGTGTAGGAAACTGCTAAATAATCATCAAAATTGGATCTGACAAAACAATTTGGTAACATTCAGTGTTCCAAGGCTCAAAAGTGTATTTTTTTTTCCCTCAGCCAGTTCTTTGTATATCTGATCTCATTCCCTTGATTTAAGTTAAGGAGCTTGTTCAGTCAAAAACTTGTGACTGTATTTTTGCAGTCCTGAATACTGCTTTTCAGAAGCAACTTGAAACACATGCTACAGACCTTACGAAAAGCATGTAAATTACTGAAAATTATACTTTGGACTCTAATTTCCATGACATTTAGTATGTCCTAGATTTGATGAGAATGAAGAACAATCTATAGGCAAATAAGCTCATGGAATATGACTATTCTTTCAAAGGTTACCATCTACATGGGGTCTCCTACAGTGTTTATTGTGACCAAACCCCAAAAGTTCTCAATATGTTCTTTCTCTAGAAATCTCTATGCCTAGCAAACCCACTTATAGCAATAAACTTCCTCTGAATTGAAGCATCTTTCCTAGGAGGAGGTTCAGAAAGAAAAGAAAAAAACTTTACAAATCTCAGGAAAATATAGAAACAAGATGTATACCTCCCCTCCCAGCATATACCACAGTAATAACTGCTAGAGAGGGGAGATTTATCTGTAGATCTGCCTGTAATTTGTGCAGAGAGCTGCAGGGATTAGTTTTATTGAATTGTTCCCTGTATTGGGTTGGGCTTTTTGGTGATGGAGCTGTCTTTGGGTCATTCATGTACCTTAAGTAACTCCTCACCCATGCTCCTCTATAGTAACCAAATAAATTCACTTGTGTGAAATCTTTTCTTCAGTCTGTCATGGGTACCCTGTCTAGGGCAAATAGGCATTTGTTCACATCTTCCCAGAAAGTCACACAAGTTCAGATTAACAGCAGGTCTTATTGCCTTCATTTATCCTTTATATATAGAAACAGCATCTTAATGTCCCTACTACCTGCTCATAATCACTCTCTTAACTTCTCTGGGGGTTGTACATAGCAGTAATGGTTTTGGCACATTTCTGAAGCCAGATGAAGGCTACCTTGAAGCACCTACCTCATACATTGTCAAGAAAGAACCTGCTGTGGTCCAGTGTAGCCACTAACAGCTTCCCAGGCTGTGCCAGTGGGTTCTGCCTCAACTCATACCTAAGCTCTGCTTCTCCAGTTACTCTGAGTCAATGGTCCAGGGACTTGAACTGAGTCATTTCTGCCTGATGTGAGCTTTCTCCAATAAGGAAATTTGGTCCAGGCCCAGAGTCTGATTGACTGAGACTTTCTCAAACCTTCTTCCTTTTCAGTTTTCCTCAACCTCCTCTCCTGCAGAAAACAAAACTGATAGAATATCGAATATCTTGTATTGGGGTTTTGCATAGTTTATGACATCTGGGAAAGGGTGACTTACAAAGTTTCATGACACATTTTTCTACGTTTTGGCTAAGCTTTGAGATCCACACCACCAATACAACTCGGTCTGGGTGCCTTCTTCTCCAAGGTTGGAGGCTCTGTTCCCTGTGTCCAAAATAGCAGTTACCCCTCCCCTTTTTTCCAGTGCTCTTAACCTTTTTCAGTATCTCTCAGCATCTCTCAACTTTGGTCTCTAGACCTATCTCTCTGCTCAGTTCTAACTTTTCAGAGGACACCTACCCAACATCTCACTAACCTTGTTATTTCTGCTGTACACAGAACCCCCCAAAATCTTTTGATTCTCCAACTCTTTCTTAACTCCTTGAGAACTGACACCAGGTTTACATTCTGCCCTTCTTGTTGGGTGGTCCCTATACCCACCTCTGCCTAGGTCTAGCTTTTCAGAGGACACCTACTCAACACCTGACTAACCTGGTTATTTCTGCTGTACATAGAACCCCAATAAATCTTTTGATTCTCCAACTCTTTCTTAACACCTTGACAACTGACACCATGTCTAAATTCTGCCCTTTGGAATCAGAGTCAGCATCCATTTTCCAGGTCATTGTCTGGCTTGTGACTTCCTAGATCAACTCCTGAATGATGCTATTGACATTGCACACAATATTTCTAGATTGCAATAAGAACTCAAGTCCTCAGTAAACAAAGCTGATACCTCTGAAGGCAAAATCTTTGAGGCAGGAAATGCCAATGGTGGTACCAGTTCTCAGTCACAGGTGTTATGTTTATATCTCTCTGCAATTACCCTAAAGGGTGACATACAGAAATATGTGAAGGCATTTCTGATTGTGATATTTATTGGTGAGCACTACTACTGTTTGCTTCATGGGTTCAAAGACAATGAATACCCTGCAACCTCAGGGAAAATCCCACGCTCAAAGATGCTCTCTTTTTCATATCTGAGGATCTCACCTTGAAAGACCCTATGATTATTTATTAGATTATTTAGATCCTCTGAATAGTATATTTTTCTAAAATGAAAAATGTTTTTAAAATGTGCAAAATGAATAGTGTCTGGGTTATATAGTGAATATTCATTTATAGCTAATTTCTATGCCTCTTTTGTTGTTCTCTTAATTTTCAAATACTTCTTTCCTGCACCCCCCAGGCTGTTATGATCAGTGTGATAATGAAGATGAAACAATCATGTAAATGATAAAACTCTGTACATGGGTGATGTATCTAAAATATGGATGGCAGACTATTTAGTATAATATTTAGAGAAGAGTTAGTATAGCACATAATTTTGGTACTTTTCTGCAGTTCAAATTGTCCTTAGAAAATACTTTTAGAAGTAAATGTCTCCATTTTCTCCCTCCCAGCCTTGTCTTGGACAGTTTTAGCCTAAAGTTTGCTTATTATCATTGTAGCTTTCCTCACACTAAAACATGAAATTTAAAAGCATTACACGGCTGTTCTGATGGAAGTATTATATGCAGAAAAGGTTAATTCATTCAGTTCCTATTTAACTGAAAATTCCCCAAGGACCAAGAAAACTTTTGCAGGAGGGAAAAAGGGAAATGGAGGAAGCAGCTGTGTTATGATTGACTTTCTTCTTCTCCTCTGATTTACCCAAACCCCAAATTGCCCTTACCTCTCTTATTGTAGTCACAAGTAGCATATGAATAATTTACATTCAACAATCCTCTCTGCAGTTATTTTCTTTCTCAGAGTCACCTGGTGTGGGCTGTACCTTCTGTGGATATGCATTTCAGTCTTGATCTCATCTCTTCTTGAATCTGTTGGACATCTACAGCATTGGAGACAATTGGGGCCATATTATCAAAAATAAGACTTGGTAACTGATCATGTGACATTTCCTGCAGTGTATTCAGTGTTTACTATATGTTGAATTTAATGTCTTCTAGAGGGTAAATTTTACTTCCCAAAATTCCTATTTCTCTTATCACTATTTCTTTTATCACTTCCCTGTCAGGTAGCAAGAATTGTGTATGGGTGGATGAGAACCAGGTGAGGAAGAGAAAGAGGGTTGGTGAATAATTTACACTCACATACTAAAGAGGGAAGAAACATTTTTAAGACCCTGCACTCTGAAATTGCTAGAAAAATAGTAAGGAGTGTGCTTCAACATACAGGAATAGGTAAGGATGTTCTGAACAAGAGTTCGGAAACACAGGAAATAAGAATAATTATTGACAAATGAGATTTCACAAAACTAAAAAGCTTCTGATAGCAAAGGAAACCATTAATTATTTGAGAGGCAACACACAGAATGGGTGTAAACTTTTGACATCTCTATACAAATTGTTTCTATAATATACAAAGAACTCAAATAACTAAGATTGTTACATTTAGTCATTTGCCCTACCCTCCTATCCCTCTCCTCATTTAAACCTTCCTTTTATTTCCCCTTTGCTAATTAACTCTAAGGAAGTTTGGAAAAACCACTTGGAATCCTACTATTTTACAAGCTTCACACACGTACACATATAAATTTATGTATGTATGTATATATATATATATATAGAGAGAGAGAGAGAGAGAGAGATAATAGGTAGATACATAGATACATAGATAAAAGAGCTTAAATAGAGTTATCCTAAATGAGAGTTTATGCTCATCCAAGAATCCATAGGTTGTCATATAAAAACCCAGTGCCAAGTGTGGGATTCCTGCCCTCCGGATGTTGGTCAGAGGTGTCCTGCCCCTGCCAAGACAGTAAAAATTATGGCAATCACTCTTGGGTGCTCACCAGAACTTGATGTTGACCCTATTGATGAAGATGCCACACACAATGGACATAGGACATGGAGAAATCAAATTGATTCTGATCAAGAAACTTCCTCTTTGCTATCTAACTCCCACAGGACTGAAAGGCACTATGTAGCTGCTGTGGGGAGGAAAAACATCAATAGTTTTAGTCAGCTTTGAAACTTGTAAACTACAGTAATAACCAAGGTGGCAAGGTTCATAAGTGCAATAGTGGCATGAGTGTTATGGGGGTAACCAATTGATTTCTTACTGGATTAAAGGCCACTACACAGGAGGAAACATGCTTGATACTATAAATCTGACCAAGAACCAATGGGTGGTGACCTCATAGGCCCTAAATGTGAGCTTAATACTATTATTTGGGTAAATGGTCCTAGTACCAAACTGCCCTCTAAATTCTTATCTCTCTACAGGTAGATTAATGAAGCTTGCAGGTTTCATCAGAGAAGTGACCGGATATTTATTACAAGCAAAGCTTCACTTTCACCAGAGCCTCCTGGCTTACAAGCACACTCAGCTCTAACTTTGACTTCACAATTTCTCTGTATACATTCTGTGTCGCCTGAGTTCTCTTAGGGTCCCTTGCTCCTAGCATGGGTAGACAAACCACATAGCACATCTTTATCTGAATTTTTAATAGTTTATATCCTGAGGGAGGGGGATAGAGTAACTTACAAAGGCATATAGGCAGCACTCCATACAAAGGTGAACACCCAACACCCTGTTCCACTCTGTGGCTCAGTGGCCCACTGTTCCGGATCACTTCCACATCCCATCCACAGTCACTGTTAGCTTTTGCCCACACCTTGTGGGCCCTTGGTCTCAGCCCACATTAGTAAATGCCCCCTCTTGCATCCATGCAGGTGAGATACTGAGGCCATTCCTTTCCTCGCCACAGCACTTCTCTTCCAAGATGGCACCCAAAGCCCCTCCCTCCTTGGCTAACTCTCCGTAATCAATTCTCCACAGCAGGCCCTGCCCCTCAGAGGAACTAGGCACCTGAGGACAGATTCTGCAACACAGCAGTTGGAGAATATTATAATTATCTTCTAGGTTTTTGTAGAAACAGATAGTACTCTGAATTGCCATTCAATCAGGAAATTCCTCTTCTCCTTACTGTCCTCAGATAGAAACAAAATTATATAAAGACAAATGCTTGATTGAACTTATTGGTTTGGATCGTTCGTAATTATTTCCTTACTGAATCAACTTTGGGACCGAATTGCTTTGCTCAATTACCACTGTGAAGACAAAACACTACCTTATATTTAATCTTTCAAGATCTGTGTATTAGTCAGAACTGGTAGAATGAATATATATTAGAGAGATTTATCAGTTTAGCTCATAGGATAGAGTCTGAGTAGTCCAACAATGGCTGCATCACACTGGGGAAGCTGAGAATCTGTAGTCACTCAGTCCACAAGGCTGGATGTCTCAATAGTCCCTATCTGGTGCTGAAGGTCTGACAAATTCCAAAAGAACAGAAAGTCTTCAGTCTACAGCAGCAAGACAAACCAGTGAGAGAGAAGGTAAGCAGCAAAAAGAGAACATTCTCCTCTGCAATGGCCTTTTATATGGGCTGCCATCAGAAGGTAACACCCAAATTTAGGGTGTTAAATGTCTTCCAGCTTCAGATGATCTAATTAAGAAGATCTCTCTCAGTTAATGCCAGATCCAGTCAAGTTGGCACCGCACGCAGAATTACCCATGACACTCTGTGATATACTATTTCTGGTATGTGTCTATGTGTATGGTGTGTGTGTGTGTGTGTGTGTGTGTGTGTGTGTGTGTGTGTTCATGTTTGCATGTGTAGAAGGCCATGTGTGTGCAGGTGCATGTGCGCTTGTATGTGTGTGTATGTGTGCACACATGTGGAGGTTAGAGGATGGTGTCTAACTAGCTTCCAGTGTGTTCTGTCTTTGACTCACCCCACATATTGGCGTTAGAAGTGCCTGACTAGATTTCATGTGTTTGTTGGGAAATCAAAAGTATGTGCTGGTCCACATACTTGTGCAGTAAGTATTTTATCCACTGAGCCATCTCCTCAGCCTATGGGTTATAGTCTTAACACTTCCATTTTCAGTCAGTAGTGAAACACCACTATGGGTTTTGGGGACACTGAATATTTATTTCACAATTTAAGTTTTTTGTTTGTTTTTTTTTGACTTTTTGAGACAGGGTCTTCCTGCATCCCCGGCATGTCTGGAACTCACTATGTAGCCAAGGCTTGCTTCAGTCTCACAGTGATCTGCCTGCCTATGTCTCCCTAGTACTGAAATTAACAGCATGCACCATCACACCTGGTAACTTATGATATTTTAAATTGGCAAAGCAAAGCTCTTTGGAAAATACTGTCTCATTTAATTTCCATAAGAAAGGTTTGGGTTCGTTATTCTTGTATCCTACCGCAAATTTATTGGGCCATGTGTTAAAATGTCCTGACTTGTCATTAACTGAGTGCTTTGTGAATATTCTCTACATAAATGATACTGGTGGATCAGCATGGACAAGCCATTTGCACAGTTCTTCCTATATAGCTAAATACTAAATTTCTGAATTATCCTTTAATTTTTTCTCCAATTTTAAAATTGAGAGTTCATAGATGCACATAACAAATTTCAGTCATTTTCACCCCCATTTCCTTTTTCATCCTTCTCATTCCCCCATTGCCACACTTCTTCTTAAAAAGTCCCCTTCCTGCTTTCGTATCTTTTTTGTGTGTGTGGCCACCTGAATTTAAGAGTTGCTTTGCTGAGCATGGGTGGGAAATCATTCAGTGAAGCAAGTGCAATTTATCTGTGGCTACATCACTGAAGAAATAATATCCCTCCTCCAACAAGTACTAACTGTTATAGTCCCTCTGGAAGGTCCTTGGCCTTTTGGGCTCCTTCTGTATCCAAGATGAAATGCTAGTATCCCATTCTTGCTCAAGTATTGTGCAGATAACCACACTTTCAGTGAATTCATGAGTGCAATAGCTATGTCTTATTCATAGGACATCTTTTTGCTACATAGCTCCCCATTCTCAACTCTTACATTCTTCTTGCAACTCTTCCAAGATGTTCCAGGAGCCTTGCAGAATACATTATAGCTGTGCCAGCTATGGCCCAGCACTACACTATCACTTATTCAAGGTACTTTTGGCAACAATGGATTTTTACCATTAACAGCTTCTCTGATGAAGGCTGGATGCAACAGTAATCTGTGGGTATAGGGCTGCCATAGGACCAAGCTGTCTTGTAAATATGTTTCAATTATATTTCAATTATATTATTACATTTCAATTATATTTCAATTACATGTTTCAATTATATTTGCCCATTGTATACATACAGATTATATTACATTGTATAAAGTTTAAATGTTAACAAGTAAGCCATTATTTTTTAATTATTTCAAATTTCTATTTGAGGCAATAATTTTAGTACATAGGATCATTCTATCACAATTAAAGGTAGTAAATCAATACTCATGTTTTCTTAGGGTGAATGTGGTTATTTCATAAATAGGCCTACATAATTAAAAACATTTGAATTCAAGCCAGGAGTAGTCATGTGTACTTATAATCCTAGCATTCAGGCCAGCTGTGGTTACATTGTGAGACTCTATCTCAAAAAATTAAAACAAACCAACAAAGCTAACCAAACAAACAAAACAAAAATATTTGAGTTCTTCTATGGTGATGGGGTACTTACTATAAAGGTCCTTGATAAATCATAATTAATATTTTCTATGACATCCTCTTCCTTTTAAAGGTTTTAACATTTTTATATTTTACAATTATTCCTGGATCCACCATCTCAAAAACAAGCCAGGACTTAGCTAATAACTTGCATTGAATCATTTGCCTCCTATCTACCAGTCCCCTCCTACTGCTCACAGGCAGGGTTCATAGCTTGAATCTTATATTCATTTCTTCTTTTTAAAAAATATGCCTTAATGCTGTAATTGTAGGTAGTTTTTATTCAAAACATAATTTTTTACTTATTTTTAATGTTAGAATAAGTTTATTATATTTAGGTGCTATTTAGAGAGTATACTTCTCCTCATATTTTATTAAGAAAACTAGTATCATTGCATGTTGTTCCCCATTTATTTTGAATGCTAAAAATATTGTATTAGTTGATATACTAAAGTATGCTGTGCATTTAACCTTTCTCCCACTGGCCACCTAATAGTTTTACCAGATCATTTTATAGTTTTAGTATTATGATTACCAGTGCTAAAGACACTTATATACAGTCTCTTGATACACCAGGAAATCATTTCTCTTGAATATGTTCTGCTGGGTCACAAAATATGTGAATAATTAATTAACTAATTAATCAGAATGTTTTCCATGGTGATTATTCCCATTAATCTGTAGGGTGGTTTTTACTAAAGATGTTTTACAAAGGACATTTATGTAGTGATGTTGGGAGAGATGCAGAGTGAGAAGAGCATTTTGGAGATTCTGTTTCAGTTTTTTTCTATGAATTGTCGAAATTAGTATCATTTCTATTGATTATAAAGTATCCCCTATTGCATTACTCCCCTGTTGCTGTGAAAAATCACCATGACCAATACAACTTAAGCAAGAAAAATTATTGTGTTTATAGTTCCATAGAGAAAAGAGTCCATCATAGCGAAGGAGGCACAGCAGGAGACAGCTGGAACAGAAAGCTGAGCTTTCACATCTTCAAGCAGGCACAGGAAGCAGAGTGAAATCAACTGGAAATGGCAGAAGGCTAAGAATTTTCAAAGCCTGTCATCAGTGACTTGCACCCTCTGGCAAGGGCCTCATCTCCTAAAGCTTTGCAAACAGCATAGCAACTTGGGCCATGTATTCAACTGCTTGGTGGTCTATGGGGGACATTTTCTTCTAAGCACATAATTTTATTGCCTGACCCCAATAGTTTCATGGCCATATCACAATGCAAAATGCATTTAGCCCAACTTCAAAAGTCCCCAAAAGTTTTAACAGTCTCAACTATATTGAAAATCCAAAGTTCAAAATCTCTGCTGAGATGCGAGGAACTCTCTCTTAACTATAAGCTCCTGTAAAATAAAAAAGCAAATTATATATTTTCAATATACAATGGCACAAAGTACACATTCCCATTCCAAAGTGTAGGAATTGAGGAATAGTAGGGAAATCCCAAATTCAAACAAGACCCAAAAGAGTAGGGCAATCACTAAATCCTATAGCTCCATATCCAATATCCACTTTAGTTCCAAATGAACTATGGCTCAGGTCCTCCAGCTGTGCTACCAGTAACATTTGTCACTTTCTTGGGTTAGTCCCACTTCTTGTTTATAGCTCTCCTGGCAGATTACTCTGACATCTCTAACATCTTGCAGTTTCCCCTGCAAATGAGGCTTGACTTTTACATCTTCATGAAATGGCCTTTCAGAGTCTCTTGGCCGCCAAAGGCCAACTTTACACAGAGACTCCCATGCCATATGCTGCCTAACCTTACTGGTTCTTTGAAATGGTGGAAGAAGAATTTATGAATTCTTCCCTCTTCTATCTTGCATTTTTCATAAGTGCTAAGTTACACTGTCATGTTGGCATGTAATGTGGCACCTTTCATCCACATTACTAGCAGTTTTTGTGTGCTATTGTTTTCTAGGAGGAGAAACTCCCTAGGCTCTTTTCTTTCACAAGTTGGAAGGTTAACTGGGTGGGGTCTTGCCCTGAAGGGCACTTTTTCCATTGTTCAAGTGAAAATCTGGAGACCTCACTTTAATGGCTCTGGTCTCTTTAACAATGGGAACCTTCCTTTCAGGACATTACTTTTCTGCCTTGGCCCCAACTTTAATCTTCTTAATGCTTTCTTTCTCCCCAAATGGTACATTTTGAATTTCTTTCTGCCCTATTTCCTATTTTTACCATTAATAACTATGCCACAGACACAATATTAGGTTATCTGAACATTTCCTGTGCTAAAGAAATTTAATCCATTATTTTTTTAACTTAACTTCAGGTGAGTTGTAGGCTGAGGACAATTGGCAGCTAGAGTCTTTCCCCTCAAATCCCAGTTTGATGTTTAAATCCTTGTTGCAATCTAGAACTACATAGCTCTCAGAACTAGTGTCTTCCAGGCTATAGTGCAATGTCCCTTTAAGCTCTGCTTAAATTTTAGTCCAAACTCAGAAAGTCTTTCACATTACTCCCAAAACCAATATGGTCAGGTTCTTCACAGTAACATCCCACTTTTGGTACTGACTCTGTATTAGTTGCTTTTCTGTTCCTGTGATAAAGCATCACGATAAAGGGAATGTATAGAATGAATAACTTACTTGGCTTATGGTTACTGAGGGATAAGAGTCCATCATAGCAGGGGAGGCAGGGCATGGCAGGAGGCTCTGGAGCAGAATGCCAAGCACTCTGATCTTCACGAGAGCACAGAAAACAGGGCAGGTAAGAATTCTCAAAGCTGACCCCCAGTGATGTTCTTTCTCTAACAAGGCTTCAACTCTTAAACCTCTACAAAGAGTACCACTACCTGGGACCAAGTATTAAAATTCTTGGAGCCTATTGGTGGAAAATTCTTTCTAGCCATCACAACTGTCAATAGCTGCATACTGAAATTCAAAAATATTTTCAAGAATTATCCCCTTGTTGTGCTGGAGAGATGGCTTAAGAGCAGTTAAGAGTTCTTTCAGAGTAACCAAGTTTGAGACCTATAACCACAGCCGTCTGTAAATTCAGCTCCGAGGGTATCTGATGTCTCTGGCCTCTGTGGCTACAGTATTCACTTATGCACAGACCCACACACAAATACAAACATATAAAATAAATTAAAAAAAAAGAATTATCCTTCTGTTGTCCCATCCAGCAAGACAAAATTCTTTAAGATCATATTTCTAACAAAACTTCTAGGAAAGCCACTGTACTGAAGCAGTGTAAGTGCAGTATACACTATAATATTGTGTGCCTTATACTACCATATGTCCTGAGTTTAAGGATGCAAATGCTCAAATGTTTCTGTTTCTTCAAGTCTTACTTTACCATCTTTTATAATTAATATCTGTGTTTTTAATCTCAATCACTTTATTTTTAATTTTATTATTTGGTGTTTTGGGAACAGGGACTCCCTGTAATCTTAGATGGCCTGGAATTTGCTATGTAGACCAAGCTAACCTCAAACTCACAGAGATCTACCTGCCTCTGCCTCCCAAGCGCTGGGATTAAAGGTGTGCACCACCACGCCCGGCTCTCATCACTTCATTTTTGTATTCATCAGAGAACTCTCTTAGATCATAAATACATTTGCTTCTTTGTCAACTGTCACTTTCCCTTAATATAGTGGAAAGTGCTGAGTGATGGGTTAGCTCCAGGGGAACCAACATCCTCTTCTGGCATTTTTGGGCACCCACACATGACATATATTCCAACAACAGAGACATAAATAAAAATAAATAAGAAAGGTCTGAATGAATAAACTAGGTTCAACTTAATTTTGAAATTTTAAGAACTTCCAGTGTTTTCCTTTTTTAAATTATGTGCATATATGTTTGTCTCTGAGTGTGGGTATATACATAAGTTCAGAAGCTTGAGGAGGCCAGATCCCCAGCAACTGGGAAGGCTTCTAGGTGGTTGTGAGCTCCCAGATATGGGTGCTGGGAACTGAACCCAGGTCCTCTGGAAAAGCAGCAAGCACTCTTAACCATATCTTGTCCCACATCACTCATTAATGGTTCTTCATCAGAAAATTGTGGAAATAATGATAGGGGTCAGCTACATCTTAGTAAATGAAAAGAACACTGAAAATAATAAATACACACATACAGTTAAGATCCCCTTATATGAATGTGAAGTATAAAATTAAACTGTAGGCAGCAGGTAAAAGCCAACAATACCACCGTGCACTATTAGAAAACTACTTTACTTCAGGAAAATAAAATCTGGAAATATAAATTTGAGGAAATGCAACTAAGACTAACTTTGAACAAATGGAATTTTATAAACTTGTTATAGTTAAAAACAAACAAAAAATAAATAGCTGTTCTGTGGCTTCAATTAAAAAAGTATTTGTGGTTTTGCATTCAGTTTTGCCTGACATATTTACCTTACAAGAGAAGCTGACCAAATGTGGAAAGTTGGCTCCACTCTGTAGCATGTCAGCACAGTGCACTGATAATTAGGAAAGCAAACACAAATTAGTAAACTTTGAAGCTCAGCCAAGCTCAGAGTGTGAGATAAGATGCAATTAAAATGAAACTATGAAAGTTAATTGTGAGATATAAATGTTTTAATTCCCTGGAGGAGTTGAGAAGTAAAGAAATCACCAAAGAATTTGTTCCAACAATTCCTTTTAGTGCTCTGATATTTCTTTTCCTCAAATACATTTTTTGTTTGTATTTTTTTTTCATGTGATATGACAGCCTTAAAAAATTTAATCATGTTGGTGTTCCCTTCAGGAATCAGCTAGGCAAAAGGGCATTGCTCTCACTATCGCAGGTAGGAATAAGAACAATGAAGCTCTAGATACCCTTTCAGGTGAATGATTCTATTAGTGAATACATCCAATGATAGGTAGTTTAGTTCTTCTGATGGAAATACTAATAAGATGGCTCAAGAGACCATCTAAGAAGATAAATGGGTAAATATATGTAGTGGCTGAATTTTGTGTAAATATGAAGATGACAGCTACCTAGGTAGATGGTAAATAATTTGTAGATGGCAGATCAATGATAGAAGATTAATGGATAATTGATAGATAAGAAATGATAAGTGGCTAGATGGTAGATATTATAGATTATTGATGGATTATAAATTATAGATGATAGATATGGATAAATAGTAGATGATAAATAGACTGCAAATAGATTATAGATTGATTTATTAATAGATGATTACATGTCACAGAGAATCTAGTCCATCAGTTGAAGGACTTGGTCACAGGACCTTTGGACCAATGATTTTGCTAATTTCTTCATAGTGAAGATTGTTGACAGTATTTTTGGCCCTTGTTTTACTTGACTAATATTAGTGGTTGAAAACTTTGGTAGTCATTGTAGCAGGAAACATGGAAAAATATACTTGGTATCTGGAGATGCTGATTATAAACTGAAGCTATGAATGGTTGTTAGTTGCCATGTGGATGCTGGGAAACAAACTCTTTTCTTCTGAAATAGTAGCCAGCTGTTAAGAACCAATTATAACTTCAGTTCCAGAAAATCTAATACCCTGTTATGGCCTTTATAGGCATTGCATGACATGGGTACACTTACATTATATAGGCAAAACACTCATACACATAAAACAAAAAAAAAATATGTGGGACCCATAATAAGGGAAGCAGTGTTAGTATTGTACAATATTCATGTAATTAAAATTGAGTGATACTAGTCTGTTGTGCAGCAGTTTCCTCAGTTTTGAAATATTCCATCCAGAAAAGAGGCTCATTAGGACTCAGGAAGTGAACAACTCATAAGTCTTTGAAAGTTTCTGAAACTTAAAAGATTCATAAGAACTCTCTTCCCCAACATTACACAAGTAGTAACATCTGCTGAAGAGAGGAGACTCTCTGACCTGTAGGGTTACTTACATGTCATATAGGGAGCTCCAAGGATGCAGCTTTTGTGAATTATCACCCATGCTGGGGTGGGTTTACAAGTGATACAACTACCCTTGAGTCATCCATGTTCTGTAAGTAATCCAATAAATTCACTGGTTCATTAAGCTAGACTTGTGTGTCCTGAAGGGTATTTGTTCCTCCAAGGGGCAGGGTTTGCTGTGGAGAGTTAGCTACTAGAGGGAGTAGCAGAGAGTTAGGTGTGGAGGGAGGAGCTTTGGTGCGATCTTGGCAGTGGCAGCGCTGAAAAATTGGCCTCGGTGTCTTGCCTGTGTGGACACAGAGGGGGCATTTACCTACCTGGGGCAAGACTGTGGGCCCATGAGGCCTGGACAAAAGCTAATGGAGACTGTGGGCAGGGCGTGGAAGCAATCCGACAGAGCGGACCCTGAGCTACAGAGCAAAATGGAGCACCAATTGTTCACCTTTTGTGGAGTGCCAGGTGTTCGCCTTTGTCAGTTACTCTATTTCCCCTATCCAGGATATAAACTATGAAAAATTCAGATAAAGATGTGTTATATGGTCTGTCTAATAGTGTCAGGAGCAAGGGGCCCTAAGAGAACTCAGGAGACAGATTGGCACAGCCCACAGGATGGCACTGGAAATGACAAACGGTGGGAGTTTGGTAAAAGCAAGGGAGCTAATGGTGGTGCTGACTTGGATCTTACAGTGGGTAATAAAATATGTAACTTAAAAGGGGCCTGCCATGCAGAAGGATGGGCAACAGCTGTGTTTTAAATGTGGGGAAATAGCCCAGTTAAGGGTATACGAAAATTTGTTA
Source organism: Nannospalax galili (assembly GCF_000622305.1). NCBI lineage: Eukaryota > Metazoa > Chordata > Mammalia > Rodentia > Spalacidae > Nannospalax > Nannospalax galili. The sequence continues at coordinate 1,815,226 of NW_008355253.1, read as the reverse complement.
AAGGAAGGCTAGAAAAACTTTTACCATCCTGGGACACAAACAAAGAACCCAGAGAGGGGGCGTGGTCACTTTTCATAATAAAAGATTTGCCCAAGGCAGGGGTAACTGAAAAGGCTAGGGAGGTACTGGCAGACTCAGTTGCAGAACTTGAGAAAGAAAAAAAAAAAAAAAAAAAAGGGACATTTTAGTTTGTGGAAAGTCCAAGGATTCCGGAAAAAAGACAGATAATAATGAAAAAGGAAATGACCTAAAAATAAAAGTGGCTAAGGCTGTGCCTCAGATTCAGCCACTGACACAGAAATGAAAGGAAGCTAGCAGTACTGTGGGTAGGAAATACTCCACACTGGAACTGTTAAAACTAGGAAAAAATTATAAGCAAGCAATCAAAGAGCGCCTCACCACATGGCTCATGGGGGTATGGGACATGGGAGAAAATAACATCAGTATGAGTCCTTCAGGAGCTTCATAGTTGAGCTATATAAACACTCATCCATCCTTGAGATATAGACTGTTCAACTTAGGCCAATGCAGGGGTGAACAGTCCTTAATGAGATGGTTGGTGAGAGGCATTAAAGATGCATGGTCATCACCAAGGGAAACTGCCATAGTTAACAGAGGCTGAAGGACCATAAAGGAGGGACAGGCATTACTGAGAGAACTAAGTATGAGAAAAACAATATATGATACCCAGTACACTGGACCAGATAAGAGTGTGTTCACCAGAGATATAAAGGAAAGCTTAATTCAACTAGGACCTGAGAATGGCATGGAGCTTTAATGGATTTGCTAAGCCCTTTAATGGGACAGGATCTTTGTAAAGGGAGAGAGGCTTTAGTAGATCTAAATGATTCTGACCAGCATGTAAAACGTGTCTGTAAAATAACAAAAAAAACCTATAAGAGATATATAAAAGGACTAGACAGAAAAAATGGTCTGTTTGGGTTACTCAAAGACAAATGTGGCAAGACTTATGTCTAGCCCAAATTCCCAGAGAAAAATTGATAAAAAACAAATTTGGTACTAAGGAATTCTGGAGGGCTTTGAAACCAGAAGAACCATTTACAAAAGGCATTCAAAGGATAAAAACTGTTCCCAGGGTGGTTAAGAATCCGGGAAGATTAACTAAGGTGCATTTCTGTCTTGATAAAGGCTATACTAGGAATGGAGGCAGTTTTTTCCAGCAAGGCCTCCCCTAGCAGCCAGGTATGGTCAATGGAGAGAAGACAGATATGGCAACAGTCAGGGGGTAGACCCAGGGCCTGCCTGACTCAGGGAACCATCAAGTACAGCAGGAACAAGTGAAACCCCCTGCCTCCTTAGCCCAGTGCAGGGTCAGGCAACTGGAGCCAACACCTGTAATTTTATCAAGGATAAAGGAATACAAAGAGACTCCATGCAAGATCCCAAGAATGTGGAATGACTCCCCAGAGATAACTAAAGATAGTAAATGACTAACCAAATTAATACCTCTTACCCATGCTATGGTACCTAACAAAGAAAATGTTAAAATCTTTCCATACTGGTTTAGACTTTGTCTATGGTTGATTTAATATATGATGTTAACCTTCCTTTGAGAGTTTTACAGATGTGAAACCCATTTGAAAGATACCTGAAGAAACAAAGGCCTTCTATAGCTGTAAGATTCTTGTGAGTTTTATGGTTGGGTACAATAAAAACAGAGGCTCCCAAACTATACAACTCTTATGAAAATCTACAGTACCGGGGGGGGGGTGGATTGCCCCACTATGAGCTGTTGGTCGTAGAGAGATCCTAGACACCAAGGCTATTGCCACTACTGTCAGTTGTACATTAAAAAGGTCAGTAAGGCCATGTTGCTGAAGATACTGCATGATGTATGTGAGGGAGGAAAAGAAAATATGGAACTGAGACTAAGCCAAAAACTCCATGCCACTGGATGGATGACATTGATAGTACCAGAAGGTATTATGCAGATGGTTGGGAAGGAAAGTATCCCCTATGATTCTACTCAACAATGGACCTTGCATGCTGCACACTATGGACATGCCAAGCAATGCCTACGAGTGCAATAATGGCTCAACCAGCATATGTAAAACTGAAAAATTTATAATTGGATAAGGCCCACTCCTAGGAATGGAACACACATCTGGTGCTGTAGACCAGGCCAACCCCCTGTGTTGAGAAAGGCTACAGGCCCTAGTGGCGAAGCCATTATAAGGATACTGTTTAATGAATATAGTACACCTACTGGGATATCCACTAGGCATTTGTATTTACATTCATGTTTGTTTAGATCTGCCTACTTCCTTCCATTTGTCTATGTAGTAGAAGAAACACCACTGAGATAGATCAGTGTCCACAGCTTGAAGACAAATAATGGGGAAGCCAAAGAAGTTACTATCTCACCATGATATAAGAGAGAACACCCTACCTCTGCCATCCCTCCAATGCTCTGGGCTGTAGCAGAAGATTGGCAGAAAGATTGTAAGAGCTGGAGGAAGGAGTGGAGTGTGTCCTGAAGGGTATTTTTTTCTCCAAGGGGGCGGGGCCTGCTGTGGAGAGTTAGCTACAGAGAGGGAGATGCTGAGAGTTAGCTGTGGATGGAGGAGCATTGATGCAATCTTGGCAGTGGCAGCATGGAAAAATTGTCCCAGTGGTCTCAACAGCATGGAAGTGGGAGGGGTCATTTACTGACCTGAGGCAAGACCATGGGCCCACAAGGTGTAGACAAAAGCTAACAGAGGCTGTGGGCAGGGCGCGAAAGACATCTGGAATGGTGGACTGCTGAGGCACAGAGCAGAACAGGGCTCTGGATGCTCACGTTTTGTGTAGCACCAGGTGTTCGCCTTTGTAAGTTACTGTATTTCCCCTAACCAGGATTTAAACTATGAAAAATTCAGATAAAAATGTGTTATATGATCTAATAGCTCCAGGAGCAAGAGACCCTAAGAGAATTCGGGTGACAATTTGGGTGGATAATTTCCTTGGACTGTCATCAGTTCATATTTTCACAAGAGAAATCATAAAAATTTTCCATATATAGATAAATATTAATGAAATAACACAAATACAGATATGTATGGAAATTTAATATTCATTGAATGGGAAACCACAAATCCGTATTGAAATGAACATGAAGGGATGCCATTCCACCATGTTGGGTAAGACTATTAGTTGCTCATTGTAGAAAACCACATTCTCAGGACTGATGTGAGCCTCTATTTTGTAGAAAGCACATTATGCGTATTAGATAAGTTTTTGTTCATGTTTTTATTAATATTTTCTGGAAAATATCATGGAACTAATTCAAGTTATTTACCCCAGTAGTAGAATTTTCATGGTAAAATTTTCTGGGGACAGGATTTCTTTTTGGGATAATTTTAAAATTACAAGTTCAATTTCTTTACTTGTGATAGGATAATTCTCATGATCTAGTTCATCTTGGCTAACTTAATTTTCTAGGTCTAACAGTTGGCTTTTAGTGACTCATAAATTTTTTAGCTGGATGCTAATGCTGACTATGGACTTACGATAGCATCTTTCTCTATAAGAGAGTCCCTCAGTCATTTCTCTCCTGGTGGGTAGTCTTCCACATTTAGTATCCATTAAAGTTTTTTCCAACTTCAGTTTTGTAATGGTTTCAAGAAAAATCACTGATTTTCAGTTTACCTAGTTATATACCCCATTAGGAAATTAGAAATATGTAGCTATCTCTGGCATTGAGCTGGTCTCAGGTCTTAAGCCTCCTTTACATGGCAGCATTTTGTTTTGGGGGTATACATTGAAAATGTATAATGCATAATAAAAATAATGGTAAAAAGTGTTTACATAATATTTACATTTTCTGCCTATAGCTGCATTGTTACCCTTCTAGAGTCTTCAGATGAGAATAGTGGTCATTTATCTCAGTTCAACCAGTCAGTCAGTAATACAAAAGAAAACCAAATTTGAATTTGCAAACCCAAGCATGGAAAATACTGCCTCTTTCCTGCTGTCTCCTTGACCCCCTGACCTCTCTCCCAGAAAAGTTACTGCCTCTGAGGAGATCACAGAACATGTCTTCATCTCAGGACCATGGTGTAAAACATAAAATGGTGAAAGGAACTCTACAAGAGTGGATTAACTCTTGGGTCTAGTAGAAACTACTTATCTATTTTATCTATATATTTATAGACTTTAGAACACTGGTTATCAAATTCAACATGCAGAAGCATGACTTGGAGAGCTTGACAAGCCTAAGAGATTTTCCTGTGGCAGTTACATCTACACTCATTACAAGTTCACAAATGAGCCTGATGTCAGTCATTCAGAACATCACCTGAAAAGCTCTGACTCCTGTTTATACTCTTTGAGAATGATATACCATGGAGAAGAAACTTTGTTGTACACAATATTCACCTGAGAATCATTAAGGTTTTCTGTATCCTTGTCCCAAATGCAGACATCTTGACTTGGTTGGTCTTGGGAACACAAAGGTACTGTAAATATCATGAAGGTATTGTAAACATCATGATGAGATAATTTGGCTTGAGAAGAAGATTTGCTCTTCCTCTTTTTATACTATAAATAAGGTTGTTTCTTGGAATAAAGTATGCATTGGTTCACACTCCACTGCATCCCCTGCATCCTGATTTCTCCTGCACCTATACCTCGGAATTGCCAAGCCCATCAGGCTTGAATTGTGGTCACTGAAACGTGACAGCTGGCGCCCGAACAGGGACCCCAACATTGCACCTAGAAGAGGTGTGGAGGATAGAGTTGCAGTTCAAGTAAGTAAAAAAGTCACCCAGAGGAGGTGGCGGAGTCTTGGCCAAGTAAGTAAAAAAGTCATCCAGAAGAAGTCGTAGATATTTTGACCGGCTGGCGCTGGTTGGTTTATATAAATAAAAATTATATTTAAGTAAGTAAAAGTTATTTGCAGAGTGATGGGACAAGGTAAGTCCCATTCAGAAATTCACCAAGGTAAGTCCCAAGTTCAGAAATTCACCAGGCTTCTTGGGATACAGGATTGGAACGAGTTAAAACTATTCCATGCCTAAACTGGCATGTTTATTTAGTAACAAAAGTGTTCTTTCACAAAGTCAAAAGGCCTAATTCTTAAAAGAAATATATATTTAATGCTGGTCTTTAAAAAAGTCAGCCCTTTTGTAGTAGGGAAAATTAAAATATTGCCATCATAACCCCAGGATTTTACACCAATTCTCTTAACTTACCACTGACAGGAGCATTGAAATGTTCCAGTAATTCATATCATGTAGAAAGGGTCAAATGCTAAATGACATATTTCCAAAAAAAGTGTGCATTCATTGTGTGTGCATATTTGTGTGTGTGTGTGTGTGTGTGTGTGTGTGTGTTTGGTGTGTGACATGTGTGTAATGTTTTGTATGTGTGTATTTGTGCACAAAGAATGAGGAACCATTTTAAGACATTATGTGAAATAAATTTCCAGTGGAATTTCCTATCTTCAAACATTCTAAAACATTTGAACAATTTACAAAAAAATGATATGTGAATGAGTATATTGCCCGCATGTATTTAAGTACAACAGTGTTGTGCAATGCCCATGGAGGTCAGAAGAGGGTGTCAGATCCCCCAGAAAGTAACCAGCTCTTCAAACAGAAATTAAAATACTGACAGAAAAATGTAACATTATCATCATGGAAAAAAATCTGTTAACTATGATGAGAATGAATTTGGGAAAGGCAACGACCAGTTTTCGGCAAAAAATCAGAAGCAAAGGCTTTACTAAATATTTAATTTAGTGGTCTTTTGTGGATTTCATGCATCAGTGTATCTAGAAATCTAAAAATAGAAACATTGACCAAAGGATAAAATACATAGTTAAGAAGAAGAACACAGAGAGGGAATTATATAAACAATTGAAACGTAAAGACAAGGGCAAATCAAAATTACATGACTAGTCAAGCAAATCACTCAGAACTCAAAGTAAGAAGAGATAGTATTAATTTAAAAAGTGTAAGGAATAAAAAAGATATCCACTAAAGTGGCACAACAGGTAACTCTCTACATTCCATATAAAATGAAAACCTCTATAGCCAAATTTATTGGAGCTCACAACAATAGTAAAAGGTATGTAGTAATCATAATGGTTAATATTGATAATCAGATTGATAGAACATAGAATGGCTTAGGAGGGAAGCCCCTCAGGATAAAACAGATCCATAATATGTAAAGAAATTGAAACACTAATACAAAATCATCCAACTGAAAAAAAGCCCAAGCCCAAAAGGATTTACAGCAGAATTGTGCCAGACATTTAAAGAAGATATGCAAAAGAAAGAAGCAGAGGGAGGACTCCAAAATTCATTTTATGAAGCCACCATCACTTCCAATACCAAAACCAGGTAAAGATACAACCAAAAAGAGAGAACTATAGGCCCAAATCCTTAATAAACATAGCTGTAAAAAATCTCTACAAAATATGTGCAAACTGCCGACAGACACACATCAAAAAGATCATCCACCATGATACTGTAGGCTTTATTCCACAGATGCAGGGCTGGTTCAATATATGCAAATCAATCAATAGAGCTTGAAGAAGATGAAAGGACTGCCAGTGGTCATGGATTGGAAGAATTAATATTGTGAAAATGGCCATTCTACCAAAAGCCATTTATACATTCAATGCAATGTCAATCAATACACCCATGACATTTTTCAAAGAATTAGAAAAAAAAATCCTAAAATTCACATGAAAGCACAAAAGACCCTGGATAGTCAAAGCAACCCTTATCAATAAAGCAATGTTTGTTGTTACTCTTTCACCATAGCTAAGTGATGGAAGCAAACTATGTGTCTCTCAACTGATGAGTGCATAATGAAAATGTGATATATTTGGACAATGGAGTTCTATTCAATGGTAATGAGACAAAATCATGAAATTTGCATGTAAGTTGATGGATCTCGAACTGTTATATTCAGTGAAGTAACACAGACCCAGAAAAACAGATGACACATGTTCTTCCTCATATATGAATCTTAGCACCAAATCCTTTTATGTGAGTATGTAACCAATATATAACTGCAGGAACCAGAATAATGAAAAGAAACCAGGGAGGTAAAGGCAAGAAAGAACCTTAGAGAAAAGAACATTAGGAGACAGATGTTACTAAGGGATAAATGGATAAAAATGGATTTATTTAAATGGGAGGATGGAGGGAGGGTTATACAAGGAACCTCAGGGATAAAGAGAAAGAAGGAGCTCAAGAGAGGTGAGGCCATAAGAGACTGGCATTATCAAGTGAGAAATGGGAAAATAGGGACACTTTAATTGAGGAAACCATGGCAGAAGGGTTAGACAAGAGAGAGAGAGAGGGAGGGAGGGAGGGAGAGAGAGAGAGAGAGAGAGAGAGAGAGAGAGAGAGAGAGAGGAGAAATAAATAATGCCTAGGTAGTTTTAAAAAACCGGAGGAAATCATATTAGTCCAACAACCTAATGACAAATTACACATACATTATCTTTACATGAATCCATGTGTATAGCTAAAGGATACATACCAAGAAACAGTGCCAGACAGGAAAAACCTTACTTTGAGTTGTTGGCCAGGGTGATCCAGGAGACTCTCAAAATTATACAGGCTATTGTCACAACCCTTGATGGCCTCCCAGAATTTGAAGGTAAGACCCTACTGCTGAAGACAGAACTACTTCAGACATAGGATTTGGAGCAACAGAGCTGCAACTGACCTGAAATCACTTCCCCTGAAAGCTGTTTCTTATAGCTTTGGAGAGTACTTTGAAGGGGCTAAGAGAAAACATCAATCATTGTTCCAACAGCAGAATTAAGACTAAATAACCACATCAGTGGCCAGCATAATACATGTCATTTGTGCAGTAGTGGCTCTTTTACCTTGGGGACAATCAACAGCTACCTAATCTGTAGCTAAAAACCCACTCATTCGGAGGAAACTCAAGTATGGCACTGTAAACAAAACAAATACACATGGCTGGAGTGGTCATAGATCTCAGAGAAAACCCCAAGACTGTAACATCTCACATCACTAGACTAATGTGATTTCTTACTATGTTGAAAATATCTATTACATTTACAGACAAATATTCCGGTCACCACTTGTCAATGAAGCTTATTTTGCACCAGTTGGAGACTATTACTAAATACCACAACTAGTCACACACAGACATTGCCTATGAATTACCCAGGCCTAAGTAACACATCTACAATGCAACCCCTACTCCTGAGGCACACAGAACGCAGAACAGGGATAATGAAGACAACACTAATGAATCTCTCAATTCTCATTAATGAAGTCCTCTCATGTATCAGAGGTCTGTGGGGTTGCTCCCTCTCCTCGTGGGTCATTGGCCACCATTCCAAGAGGACAAAGGGAGCAGAAGCGACGAATAGGGTCAGGATGGCCTGTGAGCACTGATGGAAGAAAGCCCTTCCGGGGAGGCAGGTTCAATGATACAAACAGCTCCAGACTCAGTGAAACAGCTCTAGATTCAGGGAAACAGCTGTTTATTTAGTGGGATGTTAGGGAAAATATAGTGTGGAGGCAGTAACCAATGCTTCAGCTGATAGGTGCTCATAGTATGCTTTATTTACATGTGGCAGTAGGATCCTATCATCTGACTACCAGGCAATGCCTGATTATCATATAGAAAAAACCTAGGGGCAGTTTTTACTCCGGGTAACTATGCCAAAGGTCATGTTCCAAATAAGGTCAGGCATCTGTGCTTGGCGGCACTTTCCAGGTAAGTCAGGCAGAGAGAAGGAGGCCCCTGCTGAGAAGGGGAGTCCTTCCATATAGTGCTGAGCCCTTTAGAGCTGTCTGGACATGGAGGACTACAACCCTAGCAGCAGGGTTCCCCAATAGAGGTCTAGGAACACAAAAGTTCACAAATGGCCAAAACATAGAGATTAAGGCTCTGCAGAGTGTGGGTCCTTGGACAGGACCCTATATTAAACTTCACCCAGCCAGGGCTCAGGGACCATCATGGAAGACAGGGCAGAAAGACTGTAAGAGGCAGGGAGGAGGTGTAAAACCATATGGAAATAGAATCCTACAAGATCCTGATACCCTGCTTATATGATTCTATGGTAACATACAAAAGTTCCATGCAAACTCAGGCAGACAAAAACCCATCATTTCCCCTATCTTAGCTGAAGAAACATTGGCAACTGATTATTGCTAGGTGAGGAAGAACTAATCTTCCTAAAACAAGATACTCTAGATAGGCTGACTAGACCTCAGTGGATGGACTTGCACTGAGGAACTTATGAGGACACTGACTTGACATATTGGGTCTTTACTCAAATGATAGAATATATGGTTTCCAGTGGGGGTGCTGTGGGAGGCTGTTTAAGGTTGTTTGAGATATTCATGCTTGTATACATGACTGAGTCATCAGAGGAGAAGGCCAAAATTTTCTAAGTATGTATCTCAGAAGCTTCTCCTTTTCAGGCAGTAAATGAGGTGTGTAGGGGCCTGAGGCAGAAGGCAGGAGGTGAGAAAGCACAATGTTCAGAGGAAGCAGCTGGGGTGTGACCAGACTAGCTTCAGAAGACCGTTGGTGGGTCCCCCACCCTCTCCTGTGTCTTATCTCCAATGCCTGGACCTGCTATGAGAAAGAAAAACCACACCCTGTCGTGGGGAGGAGGTTCCTGCTCTGGGAAGAGGGAGATAGGAAATGGAAACTTATCTGATCGGGGAAACAGAAACCTAAAATGCTAATAAGGCTTTATGGCTGGAACCAATCACATCTTGGGGGAGGACAGGGGTGGGACACTTAATGCTGAAAATTGTATATAAACGCACACCTGCTGCTTAATAAACGAGATCCTGCAAGACAGACTCCCTGCCTCTTTGGTGGTCTCTCAGGAATGGAGGGTTGGGAGGGCAGCACACTCACCTTTCCTCAGCCCCCATCACGCTGTTTGCAGGAATGGATCCCGGCAGAGGTGTTTAAAGTTGTATAACTAGTAAATATTAATTTACGTGTTGCTCTCAGTTTTTTTTTGTCATAATCCAAAGTTGATAGTCTCTTCAATAATCTATTTCTTCCTTTGTTTCTATATGTTCAAGTTTTATTAATATTTGCAACTTAGGTATACATATATATATATATTTGTGTATGTGTGTGAGACTATGTGATTTAATTAAACATATGCAATCATACTCATTTCATTTGATGAAAAAGTATCTGAAAAGATAAAAAATTAAAATAATGTTGTATACATGAGTGAAATTTTCAAAGAATAAATAGAATGTTAAATAATGAATTAAAGTAAGTTCATGTTGAGGCTTGCAATGTAGTCCAGTGGTAGAATACTAACTTGGCATGTACAAGGCCATGGGTTTGATCTCCAGCATAACCAAAATTAAGAAAAAAAAGTTGATACATAAAGGTGGTTTGTATAGGGCTTTTATCAAGTAAAACCTAAGGGAAAAAAAAGCAAAAATTCTAAGGAGAGAAAGTTACAACTGCCTTATGTCTGGGAAACCAGTGAAACCCATTGCAAGAAAGAAATTGGCAAGTGAAGACTTCAGCATTTTCAAGTATATCAAAGAAACCGCATTTGTAATTCCTACTGGTCATACAAAACCCTATCATGTTATCAATTTAAGGAAAGAAGTGTTCACATTGGCAAACAATTTCAAGGTACAGGCTACCATGACTGGGGAGACATGGTGACAGGGCCTAAGACAGCTATCCAGTTGCATCTGAGAAAGAAGAGGGAGATGAAATATCCCTGTTTTCATTCAGACCAGGAATGATGCTGCCTACATTTAGGTTGGGCCTTCCCACTTCAATTAACCTAATCTAGAAACCGTTTTACTGACATGCTCAGAGGCTTATCTCTTCAGTGAGCCTAGATCTTGTCAAGTTGGCAATCAGTACTAACCATAATTCTATCTTAATGAAAATCTAGAAGAATTTAAAACTTTGTCAAAAGTATAAATGTAAAACAGTACTTAAAATCCATTGTTACTTTGTGTTTTGGACTTCTGCTGCTGTTTCATCCGTAGGTATTGAATGTTTTTAGAGTAACACAATAAACCCAATTCTGGTATTCAGCACAAAGAATAGTTCTGTAACCTGTGAGCTAGGATCTTAATTATGCTAAATGCCCTGATTCTCTGTGGGATTCATTGTCAAAATTCCATCTCTGCACCAATACCCTAGTCATTTCTTTGTTCCATTCATCCAAACACTTTTGGGGAAAGGTGTGGAAAACAGTGCATCTATGTCACTAGAAATTCACACTGAAAAAAAAAATTCACTATTCACGAATTCTCCTATCTGTTCCTTCTACTACTCAGTCTCACGTGATGACTGACTGCTGCTGGATATTCAGGAGGAAGAAATTGTTAGAACTGATTTTACCAACATTCTTTTTCAAAAGACTTTTTTATTGAGTCTTTCATATGGGGCGCGTGGTCCCACGGGGATCAGTCCCCTGGTCTCAGTCGCGCACCCTGGAAGGCTGCGAGTTCCCCGGGCGTCTGTCTCTGGCCGTGCATTGCTGTCCGCCGCTTTAGTGCTGAAAGTCCTGCAGCACGGCGGCTCCGCGTCTCTGTTGTGGCAGCGGGTCTCTCTGCTGCTTCCCTGCGTGTCTCTGTGGGTCTCTGCTACTGGAGCGTGTCCGGTCGGGTACCGCCTTAATTTTCCGCCGTGCTCTTTCCTCAAGATGTGAGATCCACTGGCCACTGGATCACACGGGAGAGCGCGAGGCGGCTGAAGCTGGGTGTCCGTGAGTCGATGACGGAGGAATGCTGCCCCCCGGGGAGACTAGATTGCAGGCAGGAGACACAGGACTCAGTCCAGTCAGATTCAGTGGCACAGCTCTTTATTCAGTGTCTCAGCTCTAGTTCCTAGCTCCAGCTCCTTCTTCCAGCTCCGCTTCTAGCTCCAAATTATTGAGAGAAGACTAGGATATTTTATACTGTAGGGGCAGTGGTAAAAGCTTTAGCTGATAGGCACTTTGCGAGATACCCTATTTACATATGGAAGTGGGCTCCTGCCATGCTGCCAGACAACCTGAAAAATCACACAGGAAAGCATGGCATTTCCAGAGCCAGAGGCCATGTTTATGTGGCTGCTACTTCACAAAGGAGTCAGGAAAAATGCCAGGAAGGCACCCTGCTGTGAAAGGAGTCTCTGCATATGGCTCCGAGCT
>NW_008355253.1:1799697-1802028 GCF_000622305.1 Nannospalax galili | reverse complement strand
GTTAGCTGTGGGGTACCTAGAGAATACATCTGAGAAGAATTTTGTTATTACTTCAGCTAGTGTCCCATGGATCTGATTATTTCCTAGAAAAATAAAATCTCTAGAACATGGTATTAGGGAGAGTGGGGGCTGTCTGAAGCATTGGTGCTAAGCAGGGTAAAGACAGCCATGAGAATGACAGGAAAGGGAGCTCCAGGGGGACATCTGTGGCATGCAGTTTCCACTAGGTCATGGATCTCTCTCCACGTTTTCCGGTGTGGCTTTGGATGTTGTCTCTGCCTCTTTCTTTTCATTGTCTCTGACAGGGTCATGCGAGCCATTTTTTTCGTGGGCGGGGAGGTGTCGGACATTTCTAGCTGGAACCCAGATAGGCTTTGGTTGATCCTGTGGGAAAACACAAGCAAATCCTCTCCCTGTGGTCAACAATGGATCTGGTCCTTTCCAGAGTCCATCAAAGGGGTCCCTCCATCTGACCATGATGGGTGGTACTGGGTGTGTCTGGGCCCAGTGTCAGGTGATGGGGGGAGCATCAGTCCCTCTATATACATTAAGTACATTAAGGGTAAACAAGGCTAATGTTAATTGAATATTGGGAGAATATGTTGTTTGAGCCTGTCTTTTTAATTGGTCTTTTAAGGTTTTATGCGACCTTTCCACAATGGCTTGTCCCTGTGGGTTGTAAGGTATGCCAGTGTGATGGGTGATTTTCCACGCTTCACAGAAATTTTTAAATGAAGAGCTGGTAAATGCTGGGCCATTGTATGTCTTTAATTGTGCAGGGAAGCCCATAATGGCAAAGGATGAAAGCATATGATTTATTAGCTTTTTCGAACTCTCATTGGTTTGAGCAGTGGCCCAAAGAAAATGAGAGTAGGTGTCTATAGTTACAAATACATATTTCTCTCTGCCAAATTGAGGGACATGAGTTACATCAATCTGCCAAAGGGCATTAGATTTTAATCCTCTAGGGTTTACACCCATTTGTTGTATAGCTGGAGTTTGTATTAGTGATGTACAAGAAGAGCAGGTTCTAACAATATGCTTGAGCTGCCTGAGAGGGATGTGGGGAAACTTAAGATGAAGCCCTTGTAAATTAATATGAGTGGCATGGTGGAGGTCTTGGGCATCTGTTATGCTGGCAGGGAAAGTTCCAGCGGTGGCTACTTTATCTGCTATGGCATTTCCTTCAGTAAGAGGTCCGGGGAGAGAGGAGTGGGACCTGATATGCTGGACAAATAATGAAGCCACTCTCTTTTGTAATAGTGTGGAAATTTTAATTAGCAGAGGTGAGATGGGGTTGCCATCAAGTTTAATAAAGGAACGACCTAGCCATGGAAGTAAATTAATGAATATATCACAGGTGGGTCATCAGGAGAGTCATATATAACTAATGCAGCTCCCTTTTTTCCTCCGTCTGTAAAGGCTGTAATAGTCTCTTTTATGGGTTTATGGCAGAAGAGCCGAGGTGGGAGCCAGCGAAATGCTGGAATAACTGGCACCCATTTATTTTTGGGATAGTGATTATCAATTTGTCCTGGGAAGCCTATTAAGCTAATTGCAAAAGAGGAGTGATGCTTTAAGAGCCATTGTACATCTGATAATGAGAAGGGGGTAATAAGAGTATTAGGTTCCTTTCCTATAATTTGTATAATTCTATCTCTCCCTTGTCAGACCATGGATACAAGAGTGTCCACTTCTGTAAGGAAGTGAGGAGTGCCCCATACTGGCGTGTGAAGCCATTCTAGTACTCCGTGTGGTTGATGAATCACTCCTACCATGGTTGGGGAGGAATTAAATATTAAGAGTTGGACAGGTAGCTTGGGGTCATATCTGGCTAGTGATGCCTTTTGGAAGTGGCTATTAAACATTTGGAGAGCCCTTTTTGCATCTAGGTTTAGGTACCGTCTGGAGTCTGGGTTTTTTTCTCCCTTTAAGAGATCAAAGAGTGGCTGTAATTGACTTGTGGGGATGGAAAGCCATGGCCTTAGCCAATTAATATGACCTAGAAAACTTTGAAGTGAGTTAAGTGTGAGTGGATGGGGGACATCCAGGACAGGATTGAGGGGCCTAACAGTGTGGGTGTTATTTCAGTCCCCAGGAATATAATGGGGGGACTGATTGTATTTTATTTGTTACTATTTCAAACCTTTTGACTCTAGGGTGTTTATCATAGCATCTTTTAGATCTTCTAGAGAGGAATCCTCATCTTGCCAGACCAAGAGCTCATCCATGTAATGATAAACATGCAGTCCCTTTTTGAAGAGGGGTTCTAGTGCATTAGCAACAGCCTCCTGGCATATTGTAGGACTATTTGCCATGCCTTGTGGCAGA
>NW_008355253.1:1767256-1798542 GCF_000622305.1 Nannospalax galili | reverse complement strand
AGGATCTGTTATTTTTCTATCTAAGCTTGCTTGCACTCTTAGTATAAAATCTGGGGGAGCCTCAGTTGGCTTCTGTTTTAAAAAGGTTAGTGAAGAGGTCTCTCCAGGCCCAGTGGACAATGGTGTTAGGCGATCCCAGGCCTGTAATGCACATAAGCGGACTTGCTCTATACAGCCAGCAGGAATTGCAGCTTGCTGAATTCCTGTGGAGAAGTTCCCCTGGCCAAAAAGCTGGTCATAATTCCAATCTATAAATCCAGGTGGTGGATCCTGCCCTTGTTGGGGTCTCAGCTGCTGATTTTGAGTGTCATTTCTTTTAGCTTGCATTATGCACTCATCTCTAAATAAGGCTTCCCATTGTACAAATAATGGACTGGGGAGGGTAGATCTACAAATGTCCCTCCAATCCTGGGGAAGCAGGTTAGTATTAAATGTTTGTAGTATAGATTTAGTCCATGGAGCATGAATGCCATCTTCACATACAGCCTGGTGCAATTCTTTAAGTTCTGCTGCAGGGAGCGGATACCAGGCTAGTGGACACTGTCTGGTTATTTGCAAGTTGACAGGAAAAGCCTCTACCAGTGGGTTTTGGGGGTCCTGAGACAGCTCAGGCTGGAAATTTTGAGGCTGGCAGCTTTCACTGTCTCTAAGGTTACACAGCTGCTCTGTGGCTGTAAGGTGTGTCTCAACTGGGGGTGGAGGTGTCACAGGGCTTGGAGGCAGCCGAGGTGGAGGGGGAGGGGAATTTACCTGAGAATCTTTGGAAGCTTTTGAAATTTGGGCATTAATATCTGGTCTTGTTGAATCAGCAGGAGAGGGGTGAGGATTAATTTTGCTGATGGGTGGTTTCTGTCTGACTTCTGTTGAATCTGTTACTGGGCAGTCTGCAGGTTTTTTTATTGCTTAAAACCTCTTTTATTATTCTCTGGTGCTTGTAAGCTTTCTTCAATTCTAGGTGGGTTTTTTAAGCATTGCTGGATGGCTACCATTATCGGGAAAAAGGAGAGAGGAAAATTATGCTTTTCTCGGGTTTCTTTCTTATAAGCCAAATATGAAAGAAAGTTCCACACCTCAGGATCAGATATGTCTGCTGATAAGATCCAGGGTGCAAATTGATACACCTCATTCCAAAATTTTAATCTTTTTTCTTTTGAAATTTTAAGTCCTCTGGATTTGAGCAGGGTTTTAAGAGAATGAATTTGGCGCTTCCTCTGGTGTGATGCAGAATTTCCCATTGTAAAGGGAAGATGTTTTTACAGCAGTCAGACACTAGAGGGCTTGGAGCGTCTTGGCAAGTGATAAGCCTCTAGGTTTGCAGAAAAAAAAGTTGCAGTTTTAAATCTTTTGTCTGGGAGCCGTTTTTGAGCTGCAGGTGCTCAGCAGGGGCTAGCTAATTTAAATTCTCACCTAACTGGTTTCAGCTGTGGTTTGAATGTTTGGGGCAGGATAACAGAGCTGACTAGAGGAATCTGCCTGACTCCAAAGCTTAGGTGAAGATCCCTGGAACTTTGGGGATTTTTCTAGCAGTGTTCAGATAGAAAAGTTGGGTGAAGTGATGGTTCCCAAAGGAACATTCCTGAAATTAAAATTTCAGGGGATTCCGTCTGGTTCCCAGTCACAGGCCTGCCCGCAAATTTGAGGAACTGGTGGCTGCCCTGTGGCTTTTAACTTGCCGTTGCGTCAACAGGTTTGATATATTAGAAAGATATCTAGATACAGGTCTTTCATCCACACCTGTACAGGCAGTCAGAGTCCGTTAGGGGGCAGAGGGGCCCTTGGTTAACATCAGGGAGTGGCCCTGACCAGAAAACCTCAGTTGCTTCCTCTGTCTCTAGCGGTCCCACGTGAGAGCTTCAGACCATAAAAGAAAGGAGGAAATTTAGAAGAGAAATTTGTTACCCTGCTGAGGGGGAGGGATACTCACGAATCCTGTGTTTCCATGGGCACCAGCTCCTAGCTGGCACGAGGTTCAGAGGCTCTCACATTGGTTGCCAGGTATGGGGTGCACGGTCCCATGGGGATCGGTCCCCTGGTCTCAGTCACGCGCCCTGGAAGGCTGCGAGTTCTGCGGGCATCTGTCTTTGGCCGCGCATTGCTGTCTGCCGCTTTAGTGCTGAAAGTCCCACAGCACGGCGGCTCCACATCTCTGTTGTGGCAGTGGGTCTCTCTGCTGCTTCCCTGCGTGTCTCTGTGGGTCTCTGCTACTGGAGCGTGTCCAGTCGGGTACCGCTTAATTTTCCCCTGTGTGCTTTCCTCAAGATGTGAGATCCACTGGCCACTGGATCACACGGGAGAGCACGAGGCAGCTGAAGCTGGGTGTCCATGAGTCGATGACGGAGGAATGTTGCCCCCCTCGGGGAGACTAGATTGCAGGCAGGAGACACAGGACCCAGTCCAGTCAGATTTAGTGTTACAGCTCTTTATTCCAAGTCTCAGTGACCCAGTTCCTGCTCTAGCTCCAGCTCCGCTTCTAGCTCCAAATTATTGAGAGAAGACTAGGATATTTTTATACTGTAGGGGCAGTGGTAAAAACTTTAGCTGATAGGTATTTTGGGGATGCCTCATTTGCGTGTGCAAATGGGCTCCCACCAGGCTGCCAAACTGCTTGAAAATCACACAGAAAAGCATGGCATTTCCAGAGCCAGAGGCCATGTTTATGTGGCTGCTACTTCACAAAGGAGTCAGGAAAAATGCCAGGAAGGTACCCTGCTATGAAAGGAGTCTCAGCATATGGCTCCAAGCTCGTGAGCTATCCGGACATGAAGAAACTTCTACTTTACATAACAGAGGCCCCCAACACTTTCATACATGCATATAATGTGTTTTAATCAAATCCATCCATATTCTTTCCCCTTCAAGTACCCCCATCCTTCTTCTTACCACTTTTCCCTCCCAACTTTGTATTCTCTCTCTGTCTCTGTCTCTCTGTCTCTGTCTCTCTCTCTCTCTCTCTCTCTGTCTCTCTCTCTCTTTCAATCCAGTATGTCTACTTGGTGCTCCTACACAGGAGCACATGGGTGTGGGAGTATCTACTGGACCATAGGTGGCCTTTCAGTGGACACATCTCTAAGAAAAGCGGACTCTCCCTCTGCAAGCAGCCATCAATTGCCCATAACTCCTCAGCTCAGCTTTGTACTTCATGGACCCTTCAGTGCTTCCCAGTTTTCCTTATCTGTACCTGTTCCTTCTTTCTCCCTCAGTTCAAGAAGGGTTTCTCCAGTATATGTGCTAACAATCCTATATTGTTTTTCTGTAATTTTTTGTTTTGTTTTGTTAACAGGTCTCATTTTGTATTCCAAATCTGTTTAGAATTCACTTTGTAACCCAGGATATCTTTGAACTCAATAGTAATCCTCTTGTTTCAATCTCCTGAGTACTGTGATGACAAGTATGACTCAAACAATCTAGGTATTGTGAATTACATTTCTCTTTCCCTGAAGTGACAATATGTATTCTAAACTACAGAGTACATAGTCACACCCACTAAAATGAATGCTTCCTTTCTCTATGCCAAGGGCTTCATTTACACATTGCTATTTTCTCTTTTGAATATCTCTTTTCCTTCCTTCCTTCCTTTTTTTCTTTTCTTTTCCTTTTTTTTTGGGTCTTTTTGAGATAGAGTCCCCTTTGCTATGTAGACCAGGCTGGCCTCAAACTCACAGAGATCTGCCTGCCTCTGCCTCCCAAGTCCTGGGATTAAAGGCATGTGCCACCACACCGACTTTGTGTCTTTCTTTTAGTCCTCATATCTACCTAGGGTTATTTTGGTCATCATATAACTCTTATATTTAATACACAAAACTACAAAGGGATCAAGGACCTCAACATAAGCCTGATATCCTGAATCACATAAAGCAGAAAGTAGGGAATACAGTAGAATTTACAGGCAAAGAAAAGGACATTTTGAACAAACACTTATAGGCACAGACATTAAGATCAACAAATGACAAGTGGAACCACATGAAACTAAATATCTTCTATATGACAGAAGACTCCACCATTCAAATGAAGAGGCAGCTAACAGAATAGGAAAACAGAGACCCACAACAGGTCAACATGCAGAGAGTAAGAAATTGCAGAGTGTGCAGCCTCAAATGGGAATGCATGTCCCATTCTTCTCTCCAAGCCTCAGGGATCTTCATTGAATTGGGGGGCAGACATATTGTAAGTCAGGGGAGATAGACAACTCCAAGCAGTGCTTTCTGGACAGCAGAAAAGTTGCACATATGATCTCAAAGCAATTGTAATGGCATGCACAAGGCCTACTCAGCTCAGTTCAGACAAAATTCCAGTATGGAGCTGGGAGGGGGGCATAAGGATCCACCCCTAGATAAGAAGCTATTGGTATTTGGTAGCTGCTGGGACAGCAAGAGTCAGTTTTCTTTAATGGCATAGATCAAAAATAATCCAGGGGAGTTTTCACACCTAATAATTTTGTGGTAATGCATATTGCACATATTGGGGGGAAAATGAACATGAAGCTGTGTGGGCAGGAAGGTGGGGATGGATTTAGGAGGACTTAAGGAATGGGCAAACATGATAAAAATATATTGTATTTTGTTCCCAAAGAATTGATCAAAACAATTTTTATATTGAATATTCTCAGTAGTGAGTTCTGTAGTTCTTTATTTTGCTTGCTATGAATATAAACCTTATTTGTGATTCCCTGAAAGTTCATTTTATGATTTGGGCATGAAAAGAGCACTTGGAAGTTTTACATATCAAAATTCCTAACACAATGTGCCACTGAGAGGTTATTGGATCATGAGGGTGCTAACTCTATACATGGATTAATCTATTCATGAGTTGACAGGTAAATGGTCTAATAGGAGGTGGAGCCTAATTGGAAGGATTAGGTTAGTGGAAGCATGGCCAAGAGGTATGGTGGAACAAATCTTCTTACCTTATAACAACAAGGAAGGAGAGAAGGGAAGTAAAGAAAAGGGAAAGACAGATAATAAAAGTAAAGACAAGATATTCTTTTGAAAGCTAGCCTCCTATTTATTTTCACTTGAAAATTTTCTAAAGTTTATGAAATATATTAGACAGAGTATATGAAGTATATAAATACAATTTAGAAAGATTAAAAACCCTGGTATTGGAGATTTTACTTAATGGTAGAGCACTTGACTAATATTTGTGAAGCCCTGGCTTTGATTCTCAGTGCTTCTAAAAGTATAAAAGAAAATACTTAAAAATACTTAAGGGTATCTCTGTAGTCATCACAGTATTTAATATATATCCTGCTTCTATCCAAGAATTGCCTCTATGTCACTAAACAATCACAGTCTCCTCTAGACACCCTCCCTCCCTCACATGGCCACTATTCTGACTTTTTTTTATCATTATAATTTGAAAAGTGTATTTCTTTAATTGGATTTTTGAAAATTTTATGCAATATATTTTGATTGAATTTACCAGCAAATTCCTTCCTGTGCCTAAGCTAATTGTGGGCTTTTTGAGTCTTTTATAATTTTTGCAAAATTCACACAATATATCTTGATTGTGTTTTGATCTCCTTCCCCATCTGCATCCCCCTTACTACTATCCCTTACCCAATTTCATGTACTCTAATATACCTGTGTGTGTGTTTGTGTGTTTATTAAGGCTTATAAAGTCAAATTTGTGTCCCCAAATGCCCTTTCATGTGGATTCATCCACTGGAGCCTGGTCAACCTATGAAGATTCTCACACTTAAAGGAGACTGACTCTTCTTCCAACAAAATTGGTTACCAACAGTTTCTCAGGTAAGATTGGGGTTTCTTACTCACCTCCCTTGTCCATGCTGGGATTTTGTCTGACCTTAGTTTACATGGAACTTGTGTACACTGCTACCATTGCTGTGAATTCATATAAGTAACTGCTTAGCAGTCTGGAAATCTCTGTTTCAGTACTCTTCTGACTCAATAGTTCTGTGTGTTTCCTTTCTAATATTACAATATGTGTATTAATCTTAATAATATCCTGTTTAGTTTTCTTTGGCTTTTAACTATGCATGTGTTTTCCAGCTGTGTTTGTTCTGCATGTATGTTTCCATGTTGACCTGAGCATGATTTATAGATAATATAAACATTCATCACTGTGGCAAAATACCCATGATAAACAACTTAGAGAAGGAAAGATTTATTAGGCTCATGATTTTAGAGGCTTCAGTCCACAGTCAGCCAGCTTCATTGCCCCCTTTTCCTTGTAATTGCATGCTGCTGTGACTTGACTATGCCACTATCCTTAAGTTGCATTAGTAACCCAGTGTGTGGTATTTTGTTATAGCAACATGAATTAGACAAATGTTCATATTTTGCCCTTTTGGTTCATTGAGCTTTTTGCTGCTGTGCTTGCTGATAGAAGTCTCCTATATATCAGACACCAAACCCTTAAGATATGTGGTTGCAAATATCTTTTCTCAGAATAGGGCATTTCCTCTCACTTTCCTTTTGGTTTCTTTAAAAAACAACAACCAAAAAAAAAAAAAACCACTTAATTTTAATATAGCTGAATTTGTTTTCAATTGTAATAGTATTTGGGAGATTTCACTCTTATACAATGAACTAAAACTGAACAGGCACTGACAAGATATTAACTACTGTATTTAATTACTGATTTTGAATTCTTTTGTTTAAGATTTTTTTGAAAAATTCACATGTTTGGTTATTCTTTTTAAAATGTTAATGTCCTTTGATTCGGTGACATCTTCTTGGTTATTCTCCCAATATGCCTTCATCTTCTGGGATAATGGACTTTCCTGTGTCAAATGGAAGTGTTTTTGCCTCATATCTATCCTTCTTCTGTTGTTTATCTCATTCCCTAGAGGATTTCAGAGCAACATCTTTCACTGTTGTGATTTCCTTTACCACCTCCCAAATAAACCATTTTTAGGACCCCTTTGTCTAGTACACAGTTCTTCATACTGCTCTACATCTTACAGACTGAGCCTTGTTTCTAGGTATTTAATTTTTTTTTTCATGTGCTCATGCGCAACTTTTTTGCAACGCTTTTTTATTTCCTGTTCTCACAATAAACTTTCTTGAGCCTCCTGACTTCATAAGGAAATCTCTCATTGTAAGTGACATACTTTGCAATTTTGAAACTCACAAAAATTTATCTAAAATGAATTTTATAGGAATAATGCATTTCCACTAAGGAATGAGCTAAGTCAACTGCTTATGATACAGTTAAACTCTTTATGAAGTGTTTTAATGATGGTATCAGGTATATATTGACAATGAATAACCTGTGGTGCAAAAGGAAACCTCCAATTCCACTGGAAAACAAAATTACAGAGAAGAAGGCAATGTATCCAATCAACAAAATGACCACAGAAAAGTCCAGCAAGTCCTAGATAGAAAGAGCTATATGCAAGTCTTTTGTCAAAGAGTGTTGAGACTTTGAGAGTTCAGTTAGCAGAAAAGGGGGATGGAACTGAGCTCATATGGGATAAGGAGGACCCATCTGCAATGGACTTCATCACCTTTGTTGAAAAACTCATGTTGCATATTTTCAGCATGAATATGAATTTGACATAAAATCAATGGCAGGGGACAGTATTCCTGTTATTGTTACTACAAATGCAGTACTTTCCAGCTGAGTAGTATTAGTTGGATTAAAGATTTTGTCTGGAAAAATAGACCAGTATAGAACAATTTTTTGAATAAATACTCAAACCCAAGAAAGAAGCTCCTTGTGCCTTATGCATTGGATCCTCCCAACTCCAGTTGCTATGTGTGCACCAGCCAGCCAGATGTTTTGTGAGGCTGAATGTCTATGAAATGACTGTCTTCACCTTCCCAGATAAGATAGTGAAAGAAAAGTTTGCTATGGTGGTGCCAGACGCCCAAATTGAAGACAGGAAAGGAACAATCTTTCAGAAGATGGAGAGACTAAAGCTAATTACCCCAAGTTGTCAGAATTTGGAATTAGGAATGGCAGCTGATTTCAAACAGAAATCAAGAAGTACTTCCTTCAGGAAGTACACTATCCTATTTAGTCACACCAGGCTTTCTCTCTCACATAAAATAGTTGTAGCTGTTTTTTTTTTTGTTTGTTTTTTTTTTTAAATAATTGCTGTTTGCTTCAGATGACAAAGAAAAGAAGGGTCCTCCAATATTACCTGATCAAATGTAAAGGGAATTATGGGATGGCACAAATGTCTTCCCATTTTCTCAAACAGTTATATATCTTTTTCTATACTATGCCAAATTTACTTGACCTTCTAAGTCACTTATATAGGATAACTATAAATTGAGTCTTCTTTGCCCAATTTTTTCATTTGTTAAAAAGAAGTCAAATATCTAAAAGACCATTTTAATAAAGAATATTTTATAAATACACTTACTGTCGAGGTTGAACTTAATTGAAATCACGCTTTTACCCTATTAAACACTGTGGCCTCAATCTTCCTTTATTATTAAAAATAAAATTAGTGAAATACTGCATTTCATTTTGGAAATAACTTGACATTTCCTTTTACTCTATAGACAATTTTGAATGCAGTTTTTGTTTCTAAGTGAACTGTAATGAAAGGAGGTCATGACTTCCTCAAGCAAGGCAGCTCTGTGGTACAGCATTTCAGGAATGCTCTGGGTCTTCTGAGAAATTATGATTGCAATTATGAGGTTATAACATTAAAAACAAAGTCAAGATCTCATCTTTCATATAAGAGATCTGAAAATGTGCATTCAACTGGAGTTGTAACTCATTAACCCTTGGAATAACTCTGTGACCTTGGCTTCAGGAGAACCAGTACTGAGGTTATGAGAAACAAGAAATTAGTCCAGAAATATTTGCCAGTAGTTCCTCAGCTAGTGTTGGGACCTGCTGCCCATTTCTCTTGTTTTATATTGGGTGTTTATTTGATTGAGTCTGCATGGGTCTTATGCAAGCAGTCTCCATTGTTATGAGCAAGTTACCAGTGGGCTGAAAGCCTATTTCCTTATGTTCGTTTACCAACTCTGGCTCTTACAATTTTTCTGCCCCTGCTTCAACAATGGTACCTGAGCCCTTCATAGGTAAGGTTTAATGTAGGAGTCCCATCCATGAATACACACTCTGCAGTCTCTGCAGTCCAATTAAATAGCTGTTGACTACCCACTAGATAAAAGTGCCACTGCTGCACCAATAGAGGGTTTGCTGTGCCAGCCATTGTGGTTATTGTGCTTTAGAGCTGGGTTGAACTACTGATTGATTTTCTCCCTTAGCAGCTTGCATGGTATCCTCTAGAAATATGAGAGCTAGTCATCAGGGTGAAAGCTTCCAGATCAGTTCCAACTCCATTTCTCTAAGTCCTGTGTCCATAGTTTGTCCTGTCTTCAGCATTAGGGTCTTACCTTCAAGATCTGGGAGGTAATCAATGGCTGTAGAAATAGTCTGTTATTTTGGGAGTCTCTTGGACTACCCTGTCCATCAACTCGAAGGGAGGTTTCTCCAATCTGGCACTGTGTTCCTTGTAATATATCCTTCAGGTATACACATGCACACACGTGCAGGTATTGTATGTGTATTTTTCTGGCAGTTTTTTAGTTACTACATGCCCTTCTACCTTTTATGCCACCTAAGCTTTATTTATCTCACCTCTCTGTGTGTCTCTCTTACTCTCAGTCTCCCCCCTCCTTGTGTATGTGTTTGTGTCTATCTAATCTCCCTTCTCCCTCTCCAGTTTAATTACCTTCGTTTTCCCCTTGACAATACCTGTCTCCTATTAACCCCCTCTTTCGAGTCCCTTTTTCTCATTTACCTCCACGGTTCCTTGTATATTTTATCCTCCTCTCTTCCCAATTGAATATCCCCATTTCCCCTTTGGTAGCTATCCCTCTCTCTCACATTCTTTCAATCCCTGTCCCTCTGTGCTTCCTTTCCATTTTCTTGGCTCCTGCTGCTATATCAGAATATATACTCGCATATAAGATTTGTAAATGAGAGACAACATATGGCTCTTGATTTTCCTTTACTTTCCTTCATGCTTCCTTTCCATTTTCATGGCTCCTGGTGTTACATCAGGATATGTAGTCACATGGAAGGGATTGGTGCTATGATTGGCAAGTGACGAGAACAATGTTGCTTGCTTTTCTGAGTCTGTGTTACTTCACTTAGTATAACAGTTTCTAGTTTTATCCATTTACCTGCAAATTTCATAATTTTGTCTTTCCTTACTGCTGAGTAGATTCCATTGTGTAAAGCACCACATTTTCACTATTCACTCATAAGATGGACATTTAGGTTGTTTCCATTTCTTAGCTATGGTGAAAAGAACAGCAACAAACATGGATATACAGGTCTCTCAAAAATAGAATCTTTGCTTTGGGTATCTGACCATGCTGAGGGTTTGTTTTTAGTTTTTTGTGAGTACTCAGGGCTAGAGAGTTGACTCAGATGTTGAGAACACTGGCTGTTCTTGCAGAAGACCTGGATTTCAATCCCAACCCCCTGTTCTGTTTTCTGCAGCATTGTACAGTATGGGTGCACACATCCACACACACTCGTACAAATAAAATAAAAATAAGATATTTTTAAAAGCCTTCTCTACACTCCTTTCCACAGTGGTTGCACAAGTTTGCATTCCCACCATTAGGATCCTCTAGAACTGGAGTAATGGATGGTTGTTAGCTACCATATGGGTGCTAAGAACCAAACTTGGGTCCTCTACTAAAGTAGTTAGTGTTCTTAACTGCTGAGTCATCTCTCCAGCCCTTTTCTCTTTCTTGAAAGACCTTGTCTGCTTCCTGATTTTAATGGGAATACATTCATCTTAAAAATTGTAGAAAGAATTGGATAAGTGGGAACATACTTTGACATAACTAAAGCTATATACACAAACTTGCATTTTTTTTTTAATTTTGTGTCTTTACATAGGTTTGGTATTAGAATAACACTGGATTCATAGAATGAGTTTGAGAGTTCTCTTTCTCTCTTCTTGAATAATTTAAATAGTATTGGTTTCAGATTTTCTTGAATGTCTTGTAAAATTCTGCTCTGAATCCATCTAGTCCTGGAAATTTTTCACTTGGAAGGTTTTATATTACTGTTTCAATTTCCTTATTTTCTATGGGTCTGTTTAGGCTGATGATTCCTTCTTGGTTTAACTTTGGTGGCTTCCATGAGTGATAGAAATGCTTTTATTGTGCTAATTAGGTAGTTATCTATGGGACCTTTATATCTTCTGCATAAGGGTTGATTATCAGAAAACCCAACCTAGTGAGTGTAGGACTGGAATGTTCACCTTTGTTTTGATCAGTTACATGCATATAATGAACTCTTAATAATAGTCTGTACACCAAGACAATGAAGAACTTCCTAGTTAATAAATATTTGTAATGGGAATGTGGAGCATCATGGCAGCTTGGGGACAAAACTTTTTCATATCAGGGCTCTGGGCTATACTGCCCCACATATTTACTCATCTGGCTTTCATAATGGAATGGTAATCACAACTGTAAAGTGTTCTATCTGTCAGGTGTTCTTGTGAAATATAAAACATAAAGAAGTTGTAAGAAATCCTCAATTAGCTGTCACTTCAGAAGTATGTGCAACATGGGACCCCCTTCCTTGTTGTTGGTTTCTTTGATAAAGTTATTTTCATTAGTAATCCCTTCAGTTTATGGGATATGATGATAACTCAACATGTAAGAATAATACTGAATTGCATAGTATCCAAATGATGTCAGACAAGTGGTGTCAGTACTCCTACATCAACTAAAAGTTTTGGAATGAGATGGTTTTCTTTTTTTTTGTGGTGGATATCTCAACTACTAGTACTTGGGTATGGATTTAATAAGCTATGAGTAAAGACTTTTAAAAATAAGAACACGTTTAAGTCATTTAAGAAAGTCTTAAAAACTGTACGAAGATCCTCTCCTCTCTAGCCTAGTTAGCTTCTAGTGCTGTAATAAAAGCACTTACCAAAACCAACTTGAGTAGGAAAGGGTTTATAGCTCACACAGTCCACCATCAAGGGAAGCCAAGGCAGGAGCTCAGGCCAGGAACTTGGAAGTATGGAGGTATGCTGCTTAATAGCTTGCTCCTTTGGCCCACAAAGTTTAATGTTTAAGGATGCTAGAAACTGGGTTAAAGTATGTGACCAGGACAGAGATAATTCCTGAAGCTGCTGAGCATGAATGGGCTTTGAAATACAATAGCCTGCTTGTGTTAGGGAAAGAGGAATTTACTGCTTGTTTGAATATACTGCTTGTCTGAATTTACTGCTTGAATTTACTTGTTTAAATTTACTGCTTGTAACCAATTAACTCAACTGGAGACACAGGCATCCGGAGATAGAGGCAAGTGCTGCAGCCCCCGGAGCCTGACCTGTTCTGTGTCATGTCACGTAGACATGTCTGCTTACACAAGATAACAGGGAAGGGTTTGCTTGCTTTGAAACTATTGGCTGTATAAACGCGGGCTTTTGTGTAACGGTGTAGAAGCCTATATAATCTTTACCTAAAATTCTCTCAGGGTCGATCGCTCTAACCAGACCTGCGTGTCCTGAAAGGACGATCGGCCCCAGCTAGCTGGTTTAGTAAAACTCTGCTTGATTTTTGCATCTCCATACTCATGCATTTGTTCTCCAGAAGAGACTCACCAAGTCACGGACCCTAACACTTGGTTGAAACTTGATCTGAGAAAAAAATATTTTGTCTATTCAAATATACAGAGATTATCTTTTCTGTGCAGTTATACCACCCCAGAAAATATCATGCTTGGTGATGTCAGTATCTTCCGGCCATGTGATACGTAAATGAATGAATGGGAGGTGCAATATCTGAGAAGGTGTGAACAGTGTCTGTGAGTGGAGGTGCTAAAGAGAAGTGGAGTGCAAGAGAAATAGAGCCAGCATCTTCAACTGCTTGCAGGTGCCTCTCAAACAGAGCTGCAAATTAGTAGGTGTGCTCCACACTTCCTTGACATTTGTGCCTGTAAAACTGAGTGTGAGGTGCTCAAAAGGAAATCAACAGCTGTTTTATAAGGAAAAAAATATGCTGTTTTTATCAAGAAAAAAAAAACGCTCTGGCTAATTTTATCTCTCAGAAGTAGAGACCTAGGAATAAAATTTTCACTTAATTTTTTCACAATCAAGAAAGAATTGACTTGGATCAATGTTTTGGAAGAGTGGGATGTTTTTAAAAAAACATTTACATATGTGTGTGTGAACTTGTTTTTGCTTGCGTGTGCTTATGTGAATTTATGTGCACCACACATGCAGGTGTCTGTGGAGGCCAGAGGAATTTGAATATCCTGGAGCTGGAGTTACATGGGGGTTTTGAGCTGTCAGATGTGAGTGTTGGGAACTGAACCTGGGTTCTCTACAAGAGTAATAAATGCTCATAACTGCTGGACCTATAGGGTTGTAGCCTGGAATTGACTTATTCCTCCCAGGAGCTGCAGGCAAGTGCAGGGCACCCTGGGAAGAAGCGTGGAGCTTAGCATGGACCCCACACCATACTCTGCAGGACAAGTGGGCATGCAGGACAAGTGGGCGTGCAGGCAGAATGGGGGCTAAAATGATCTGGAACAGCATGTCACTAAGCTGCAGAGAGGTGCCGGGGGTCTTGGGAAATTTCTTTCTTTGTATGTCACTCCCCTCCCCCCCAAAGGAATAAACTATGCAAAAATCAATTAAAGATGTGGTATGTCTGTTTGTCTACCCACTTCAGGAGGACAAGACCCTGAAGAGAGTGAGGGCGGGTCAAACAGAGAGCCAGAAGAAAAGTTAGTGCAACAAAAATTGGTGTACTCAGCAGCATAAATGAAGAACCACAAGGGTCCAGGAAGAATTTGGGAATGTGGGCCTGGGAAAGCTGCAAGGTTCCAGTGGCAGCATCTGGTCAGCTGGGTTCAGATTCCCTAATCTAGAAGGGGAGAGTGCAGCAAAACCCATATGCTTAATGGGTAAGTGATAGTCGTGGGTTATACAGTGGATTATAAAATATGTAACTAAAGAGATGCCAGCCTAGCAGAAGTGTGGGCCACAGCTGTGTTGTAAATGTGGGGAAATAGACCAGTTGCAGGTGTGTGAAGATTTTTTAAAGGATATAGAAAGGCTAGAAAATCTTTTACAGGCCTTTGACACAAGTGGAGAGCCCAGGGAGAGTGTGTGGCCACTTTGCATAATAAAAGATTTGCCCAAGGCTGGGGAAGCTGAAAAGGCTAGGGGAGATACTGGCAGGTTCAGTTTTAGCCCCAGAGCTGGAGCAAGAAAAAGCAAGGGACATTTTAAATTGTGTAAGGTCCAAGGACTCAGGAAAAAAGACAAATAGTGAAAAAAGAAATGACCTAAAAATAAAAGTAGTTAAAGCTGCCCTCAGATTCAACCTTTGGTACAAAAAGAAAAAAAAAGCTAACAGTACTCTAGCTAGGAACCACTCCACACTGGAACTATTAAAACTAGGAAAAATTTACAAGCAAGCAATCAAAGAGGCCCTCACCACGTGGCTCATGAAGATATGGGATATGGGAGCAAATAATTTTAGTCTAAGTGCTTCAGAATCTTCACAGCTGAGTTATAGAACCACCCATCCATCCTTGAGATATAGGCTCTTTGACGCAGGTGACTGCAGAGGGGAACAGTCTTTAATAGGATGGCTAGTGGAAGGCATTAAAGATACATGGTCATCACCAAGGGAAACTCCCATAATAACAGAGGTTGTATGACTATAAAGGAGGGACAGGCATAACTGAGAGAACTAGGTATGAGAAAGGCAATATCTGATGCCCAGTTCACTAGACCAGACAAGACAGAGTTCACCAGAGATATAAAGGAAACTTTAATAATCTGGGACCTCAAGAATGGTATGGAGCTTTAATAGTTTTGCTAAGCCCTTTAATGGGACAGGATCTTTATAAAGTGAGAGAGGCTTTAGCAGATCTAAGTGATTCTGACCAGTGTGTAAAATGTGTCTGTAGATTAACAGAACACCCTACAAGAGATATAAAAAAGACCAGACAGAAGAAATGGTCCCTTTGTGTTACTTGAAGACAAATGTGGCAAGACTTACGCCGAGCTCAAATTCCCAAACGAAAAAATTGATAGAAAACCAAATTTGGTACTAAGGAGTTTCTGGAAGGCTTTAAAACCAGAAAAACAGTTTACAAAAGGCATTCAAAAGATAAAAAAAAAAAACTGTCCCAGGGGTGGTTAAGTATCCCCAAAGATTGAATAAGGTGCATTTCTCTCTTGATAAAGGCTATACTGGGGTGGAGGCAGTTTTTCCCACCAAGGTCTCCCCTAGTAGCCAGGTATGGTCAATGGAGAAACAGAAGATATGGCTACAGTGAGGAGGCAGGCCCAGGGCCTGTCTGACTCAAGGAACCAACAGGTGCAGCAGGGACAAGAGAAACCCCCTGCCTCCTTAGCCTGGTGCAGTGTCAGGCAATACCTATAAGTGTATCAAGGATAAAAGAATACAAAGAGGCTCCATGTAAGATCATCAGAATATGTAAAGACTCAAAAGGGATAACTAAAAATAGTAAAGAACTAACAAAATACCTGTTACCCATGCTATGGTACTTAACAAAGATCTATGAAGAAAACAGTTCATATGAATGAATAAAACTTTTCCATGCTGTGTTAGACCTTGTTAATATATGATGTTAACCTTCCTTTGAGTGTTTTACAGATGTGAAACCCATTTGAAAGATACCTGAAAAAACAAAGGCCAGATAAAAACAGAAGCTCCCAAACTATATACAACTGTTAAGGAAAACTACAGTACCCAGGTGGGTTGTCCCCCACTGACCTGTTGGTCAAAGAGAAATCCTAGAGGTCCTAAGATTCACCAAGGCTATTGCCACTAATGTTGGTTGTATATTATAAAGGTTGGTAAGGCCATGAAGAAGAGATGAAACTGAGACTAAGCCATAAACTCCATGTCATTGGATGAATGGCTTTCATAGTTCAAGAAGGTGCTATGCGGATGGTTGAGGAAGAAAGAATCCCCTATGATTCTACTCAACAATGGACCACGTGTGCTGCACATGAAGGACATGCCAAGCAATGCCTTCAAGTCCAATAATGGCTCGACTACCATACATACAACTGACAAACTTCTAATTGGATAAGGCTTGCTCCTAGGGGTGGAACAAGGGTATTTTATGATGAATAGCCTCGAACTTAAGTAACCTTGCAGGAACTTGGAGACCATATCTGAAAGGTGTTGCCATTCTTACAAAGGAAAATACCTGCTTAAGGGCATATAAATGGATGTGACATTTGGATGGTGATTTGGCATGGCAATGAAATTGAAAATGTGCTATTTCTTTGATCAAGGATGTGTCTGCTGGGAATTTGATCTGTGGATTGTACTAGCAAAAACTGACCATGGCAGTATTATTTTTATTATTTAGCTAAATAGCAACCTAAATGTTATCAATTAAGAATCTCCAATAATTCATATTTTGTAAGATATTAATATTATACACTAATTGAGAATAGAGACATATAAATGATGTGAAAAAATGCCAGTCATATTTAGCATGAGAAACAGCAAATTTTTAAGTATTTGACAACAAATTTGTTACTCAAACATAGGCAGAAAATTTAATCTTTAAATCAGTTATTATGCATGAAATTTGTAAAGAAATTAACAATGCATCACAATGAATAAACACTTTTGCTTAGTTGAGAAGAACAGATAGATTTGTCCATGGAAGAAGATACTGATTTTCTTCCTAGGATTCACTTTGGTACATAGTATTTGAGGCTCATATTTAAATTGTTGTCCTCTTTCCTCACACAAACAGTAGCATGATGGTCATTTTTAACTCTTTTTTTTTTCCAGATAAGCCAATGAGTCTAGATAATTTAGCTTTATACAGTGGGTAGACTTTGATCATCTCTTTTTCATGAAGATAAAGTGAGATGTGACTACATTAGGCAGTGAGAACCAGTCATTTAGCAATCACACTACTGGTGTTGCCTGAGGTCAAACATAATCCATTAGGATTTTCTAAGAATTAGAACATTTGAAGAACTTCAAAGCCATGTACTTATCCCAATACTTGAGAGACAAAGGCAGGGGTTTCTTTGTGAGATGGAGGCCATCCTGGTCTATATAAAGTGTTCCAGGTCAGCTAGGGCTACAGGGAGACCCTGTCTCAAAAAACAAAAACAAAACAAAACAAATTGGAGAACTCTTCTGGTTCCCTGTCTAGAACTTGTATTGCTAACTACTCTTGCCTTTACTTTTCCTTCATATCCCCTACTCACCAGTCAAGGTCTTTCTTTTCTCCATACAAATAAGAGTTATGCAACTTGAGAGACTTTTAGATAGGCCCACTGAAGTGGTACCCAAACTGCTTCTCCCTGTTCAGCGTGGGAGAAGCCAGAGCAGTCTGCATCCTGATTCTCTATCAGCAATTTGGGTAACCTCTTCAGAGGATGGTGTGATGAGAATAGGAGGTAGGAATTAGCTAGGCAAATAGGGAAAAAAAGACCCCAAGGAAAGTAGCCAGTTTCTTGGATAAAAGTCAAAATGTCCTTGGGCCTCTTAGCAACATACTCTTTTCCAAAGGCCGAAAATGTCAAAAGTATTTGGAAGCTCTTATCTAATCCCTAAAGATTTTAGGGTTACCTCTTCAGAGAGAGGACTGTTAGAGTAACAAAAAGCCCTGTCAGAAAGAAAGAAAGAAAGAAAGAAAGAAAGAAGAAAGAAAGAAAGAAAGAAAGAAAGAAAGAAAGAAAGAAAGAAAAAAGAATACACAAAGTTGTCAGAAAAAAAGTGAAGGGGAAATATGGGAGGTGTTGGAGGTGAGAGAGTGGGCCTAGATTTGATCAAAACACTTTATATGTGTGAAATCCTCATTAATTTTTTTAAAGTTAAAAATTGGAAAACTCTTTTAAAGGAATCATATTCAGAGTCTCAGACACCTTTTTGAGTAAGCTAAACTGAATTCAGTCTCCATCTTTGAAAGCAAATTTGCTGCTTGACAATAGTATTGACTGTACTACACTATACTGCAGCCACAACATCTATGTGTGCTTGAATCACCTTTGCCCCTTTATGTCAGACAGAATGCTCCTTAAGTTCATGTGAGGAATGAAATACCCCTGGCTTTAGTCTATAGTTTCTGATGCATAAATAAGGAAACTGGAAAAAATTTTCATTGCCAGAAACTTCCCAACCTGCAGTCAGATCTTTCATATCATTAACTCGATCCACTGATGCTTGTTTTGATTAAAGCACCAGCTAACTCATAACAGCATCTGCACTCAGTGATCTAACTCAAACAAGCATAATGAATACTATCTTTTAATTTTTTATGAAAAGGCTTCATATAAATTATATGAAAGCTTCAATATATAATTAAGATGTTTTTTCATGCTCTACTGATGAACCATCTGCAGGTATGACATTTACCATCTGTACTTAAAAGTAGTCACCTGTTAAAGTCTGGTAATCCTGACTGACTCATTTAGGATAAATGGAACATAGGAACATTTGGGTTCAGGGTTCTTCATGAATTCATCATGTTTGTGATATTTACTACTGTTGTGCAAGCTATCTTTTGGGTTTTTTTAAAAGCACATCTATTTAAAACTCTCAGGAGGAAATATTTTAGAAATCCAAAATTCACTTTTTCCTTCCTCTCCCTTGTTTAACAGTCAGATCATATTCAAGTACTCTTAACTTTTAAACTCTTATACATGCCAACAACTTTAAAACCATCTCGAGAGTCTTCCTTAACTTTGAAGGCTAACACAACCCTGAAACTCATGGTGATTTGCATCAGCTCAGTAAAGGGTTTGAAATCTTACATGCATTGGAAAATTGCCAATGTTAAAGAATTATTTTAGAATGAACTGAGAGTACAGATGTAGAGCTAGTATATAGACCAGGCTGGCCTTGACCTCACAGAGATCTGCCTGCCTCTGCCTCCCAACTGCTGGGATTAAAGGTGTGCGCCACCACGCCCGGCCATACAATGTATTCTTAATGCTATTTTTCACTTGTAGTCTACAAAGAAATTGAAAAAGCACATGACACACACACACACACACACACACACACACACATACACACACACAGTAGCTTTTTAGACTATTAAGTAATTTGTGGGATACTAAATAAAACAAAATTATTTAACATGTAACTGGTAGATTGCAGTTGGAATATAAAAATACCTATTTTATATACTCATTTCCTGTTTTGCTCTTCAGCATGGCAAAATAAAGCCTCCCTATTAGTTAAACTTCCCTACAGTACACTGACTTCTTTTTCATTATAGAACAATGGATACTTTTGTTGTTATTTAAATATTTTATGTGATAGGGTCATGAAATGAGGAAGCAAGTTCTAGCATATCAAGGACCTGGTGAGATATGGATATTTACATTTGCATATTCATATATATAAATTGAAACATCTTACTTGAGAGTTTCTAAAGTAGTCATGTAGAGATAATAACACAGAGAGAAAGATGATACGGGTGAATGCCAGTTGAAGAAGCTGGATGACAACTGGAGTCATGCTCTATAAAAAAACTGTAAATGGGGACTGGAGAGATGGCTCAGTGGTAAAGAACACTGGCTATTATTGCAGAAGACTGGGGTTCAAATCCCAGCACCCACATGACAACTAACAACTATCTGCAACTCCAGTTCCAGGGGCTCCAACGCCCTCTTTTGTCCTCTGCAGGTATTGCACCACACAGGTACACTTAGATCCATGCAGGCAATACACACATACACATTAAATAAAATACTGGCAATAAAAAAAAACTGTAAATGGTACTTAACCAGACTGCAATAGGCCCTTTGGAGCAGAAAGCAACTGATGAGGAGTCAGCCTATGTTGCCATCTCCCAACACTCTGAGGCAAATGCTTGTAGAATACAAAAATGGGAGATTTACTTGAACTGTTTAAACCTTCTTGCACCTTAGAGTCTTATGTGTAATTTCAGGGATATATGATTCATATGCACTACATTTATGCAAGTGTATACATATATCTTTGTTGCATGAATTCAATGATTTATTAAGTATTTTTTTTCACTATTGGAGATTAGGTGACATAGTGCATGATCTCTAAATATGTCAAATAGAATTTATTAGTCTTTCTATTAATCTTTGCCAAATTCTTCATTTCTCCAAAAAGAAAACTTAAATTGAGCATGTCTACATTCTGCAAGAGGCCATTTAATAAAATTAGCCAGAAATAATTATTAGATATTGAATTGCTCTGACCAAGTACTAGAAGTATATAATGAAAATAAACATCACATTTGTCTACATAATTATACATATTATATAGTTCTAATTAACATAGTAGTAGTGTAGCTTAGAATTTTGTGAATGTGCATTTTTGTGTTTTCATATATATATGCACACATATATACATCTTAAATATATGTGCCTATATACTGTTTTATATAGTTATATGTAATTTTTTCAGTTAACCTTGTTAGTCATATATGACTACATACATCATAATATATAGTCTGTATCAGTTGCTCTTGTGAATGGGTATAAAGCAATTTAAGAAAGGATTTATAGTGGTGTGGAAGGCATGGCAACTTAAGCTGCTCACAATTCAAGTAACAAAGTAGGGGCAGGCTATAAACCTTAACAGCTACCCTCCAACAATTCACATTCACCAAGTAGGCCCCATCTCTCAAAGGCTCCACCAATTCCCCAAATAGTATAACCTTCTGCAGACTTAAGTATTCAAACACATTGGCTGTTGAGAAACATTGCACATTTAAACTCTAACAGTACCCAAGGTTTATTGAATGCAGGTTTTCCTGCCTAATATGTAGCAAAATGTTAGATTCTAAAAAAGAGAGCAGGTGTTAGCACAGACCATTTTGTTCATACAAATAATCTGTGTACACTGAGAACTACTTAGACTTGTCAGTTAGGGATGGTTGGAGAGCCAAGCTCTAAGATAACAGGAACGGCAACTTTATAAGTAAACCTTCATAACGATAGCAACTTCACACCTACGGTGCTAAATCTTTATGCAGTGATCCCCGTCATGGCTTTTGGCCAAGATGTTTTTATACTATGTTATTATCAGCAGGATCTCATATAAGGACCTACCTTAGAAGTGTATTTTTCTCATTTGTTATATTAACTTAAATTTATTTATTTATTTTTATTTTATGTGTATGAGTGTTATGCCTGCATGTATGTAACTATGACTGTGTCATGCAGTGCCTAAAGAGATCAGAAGAGGGTGTCAGAGCTCCTGGAACTGGAGTTATGGGAAGTATGTAACTATGTATGTATGTACATGTAACTATGACTGTGTCATGCAGTGCCTAAAGAGATCAGAAGAGGGTGTCAGATCTCCTGGAACTGGAGTTATGGGAAGTTGTTAGCTGCCATATAGGTGCTGAGATTCAAACCCAGGTCTTCTGCAAGAGCAGTCAGTGCTCTTAACCACTGAGTCATCTCTCCAGCCTCTTGTATTTGACTTTTAACATCAATTCAGGTACAGTTTAA
Source organism: Nannospalax galili (assembly GCF_000622305.1). Taxonomy (NCBI): domain Eukaryota; kingdom Metazoa; phylum Chordata; class Mammalia; order Rodentia; family Spalacidae; genus Nannospalax; species Nannospalax galili. The sequence continues at coordinate 1,777,112 of NW_008355253.1, read as the reverse complement.
GTGTGTTTAGTAGTGGAAGGTGATCTGAGAAATTGCAGGTTGTGAAAATGTCATGATAGTTAAGGTAACACAAGGAGGTACAGTTCCAGAGGGTATGTGTCAGTTGAGGGAATTATGTGGTTTGCAAGTATTTTGTTGAGATCTTTTGCATCTATGTTTATTAAGGGTATAGATTTATAGTTTTTGTTTTTGATTTTATTTTTACTTGGCTTTGGTATTAGAGTGATGCTGGATTCATAGAAGGAATTTGGAAGTTCTCCCTCTGTTTCTACATTTTTCAATAAATTAAGTAGTATTGGATACAGGTCTTCTTTAAATGTCTGGTAGAAGTCTGCTGTAAATCCATGTGGGCATGTTTATTTATTTATTTTTATTATTTAATGTGTTATGGGACTGTTGAAACTGTTGATCTATTCTTGATTTAGGTTTGGTGATCCCCATGATTTTAAATACACATCCATTTCTTTTAAGTTTTTAAATTTAGTGGTGTATAAGTTTTTAAAGTATTCCCTTATAGTGTTCCAGATCTTTTTGGTGTCTGTTGTGATGTTTCAACTAATATCTCTGATTTTGTTGATTTAGAGGAGCTCTTTCTTTCTTTTGGTTAACTGGGCTAAGGGTCTGTCAATCTTCTTTATCTTTTCAAAGAACCATCTCATAGATTTGTTGATTCTTTGTATTGTTTTCTTTGTTTCTAATTTAATTAATTTATGCTCTATATTTTGTTATTTCTTCTGTTTACTGTGTTTAGGCTTCATTTGTTGTTTTTCAAGTGTCTTGATTTGCAATGTTAAGTCATTTATTTGTGCTCTTTCCGATTTTTTAATGTAGGTACTTAGAGCTCTAAACACCCCTCTAAGGGATGCTTTTAAGTGTCCCAGAAGTTTTCTTGTGTTGTATTGTCCTTTTAATTTAGTTCCAGGAATACGTTTGTTTCTTAATTTCTCCTTTGACCCAGTCATCATTTAGGAGTGTATTGTTTAATCTCCATGAGTTCATGTAGTTACTTGGGCTTCTTCTGATGTTGATTTTAAGCTTTATTGAATTTTGGTCTGATAGAATGCATGGAATTATTTCAATGTTTTGTATTTATTAAGACTTGTTTTATGCCCCAGTATGTGGTTGATTTGAAAAAGGTTACATGAGGCATTGAATAGAAAGTATATTCTTTGGGGCTTGGGTGGATGTCTGTTAGGTCTATTTGTTGTATGTTATTGTTTAATTCAGAAGTCTCTCTGTTAATTCTTTGTCCTGTTTACCTAGCTAATGAAGACAATGGGGTATTGAAGTTCCCCTACTATTAATAAGTTGGGGTTAATCTGGGTCTTAAAGTCCTGTAGTATTGTTTTTATGAAGTTGGATGCACCAGAGCTTGGTGCATATATGTTCATGATTGTAATATCTTCTTGCTCAATTGTTCCTTTGATCAAAATGAAGTGGTTCTCATTATCTCTACTGATTAGTTTTAGTTTGAAGTCTATTTTGTCAGGTATTAGAACTGCAATTCCTTCTTTTTTCTTTTGGCTGGGTAAAGTACACGGGCTGGGTTGACAAGCTGGGTTCTGTGGTCATTTAGAACTGAGGATACTTTGGCCCAAGTTTTTCTAGATTTCATAGTTTGCACTGAACAATCTGCTGTAATTATGATGCATTTTCCTTTATATGTGACTTGTTTTTCCTTTGCAGCTTTCAGTATTCTCTTTGTTCTCTATGTTTAGTGTTTTTACACTAAAACACTTATATAAGCCTTGAAGAGTTTCTTTTATGGTCCTGTCTATTTGGTGTTCTATATGCTTCTTTATTTGTATGGGCATGTCTTTCTTTAATTTTGGGAAATTTTCTTCTATAGTCCTATTGAAGACCTGGTCCATATCATTATCTGAGTTTCTTCTCCTTCCTCTATGCCTATGATGCATAAATTTGGTCTTTTTTATGGTGTCACACATTTCCTGTATATTTCATTCCTGTGTTTTCTTAAACTTTTTATAATCTTTGCTTGAGTAGTCTAATTTGTTAACTTCATCTTCAAGTCTTGATATTCTGTTTTCCATTTCATTCATTCTATTGGTAAGACTTTGTCCTGTCATGTCTAATTGGCTTATTGAGTATTTCACTTCTTTCTTCATTTCAGACTAAGTGTTCTTCAATATTTCTGTTTCCTGAATTCACTCAGAAGTTTATCCCCATCTTCTTTCAGTTCTTTAATTTCATTGTTTGTGTGTTATTAAATTCATTAACTCTTTCATCATGTTTATAATTGTTCTTTTGAATTCCATGTCCTGTGTTATCTCTAGGGGGTTCTCATTGTACTCCTACACAGGACTGTTGGTACAGGCCTGTTGGGGCCATATTATTTGGGTTTTTCTTCTTCTTCTTCTTCTTCTTCTTCTTCTTCTTCTTCTTCTTCTTCTTCTTATTATTATTATTATTATTTGCTGTGCATTTCACATGTGAGTTTCTTTTGTAGTTTCTGATTCTTGTGTGAGACTCAAGCCTTCCTTTGTTTAATTTAGGTCTGTTTCTGTTTGTACACTTTATGTTCCTTTGTTGTTTACTTGTTGGGTATGAAAAGCTGGTTGGTCCAGGCTTTGGGTTCTCTCTTTTGATTTTTGTATTAGAGGGGCCAGATGGCTTTAGTCCTGCTATTCAGGAGTTCCCACAGAGGCCCATGTCATATTAGGATCAGATGCTCTCAGGCTTCCTCCTAAAGTCTAGATCCTTCTAGTCAGCAGGCACAGTGCAATTTGGGAGGTTTGCTAGGTAGAGGTAGGATTCAGGATTCTCAGGCAGTAAAGGAACAAGGGCGGTCTCAGGAATCCCAGGCAGGCTGCAGTGGGGGCAGCCAGGGATGATGGCTGGTCTCCGTATTCAAAGGCAAGTTGGGGGTGGGGTCAGGCTGTGAAGGTTTAGGGAACTAGACTAGAATTGGGCTGTATGACTGCAAAGGATCAGGAAGCAGTGGGTAATCTGGGCCAAGTGGGCAGTCCAGAGGACTGGGGTGTCAAAAGAAAAAATGGGCCAGTGCCCATGCTAGAAAGAGAAAGGGGATGTGGGAGCCTGGAGGTTGAATCAGGTTGTGGGAGCCAAGGAGCAGTGGGCAGGGTCAAAGTTACTAGGGAAGGACATTGGCCTCAGGAATCCCAGGCAAGTTGGGGGTAAACTAGCCAAGGATGAAGGCTGATCTCAGGCTTGCAAAGGTGAGGTGGGGGAAGGAACAGACTTTGAGGGCTCTAGGGGACTAGAATGAAGTACTGGGTTGGTCTGGGTGCAAAGGATCAGTAAGCAATGGGGTATCTGGGACAAGAGGATAGTCCAAAGGTCAGGGGTGCCAAAAGAAGAAGTGGGCCAGAGCCCACGCTAGAAGGAAAAATGGGATGTGGGAGCTAGGGGATTGAATCAGGTTGCAGGAATCAAGGCACAGTCAGTGGGGTCAAATTTATCAGGGAAGGATGCTGGCCTCAGGAATCCCAGGCAAGTTGGGGCTGTTAATTCTTATAGACATAGAAATCATGAATGGCATTTCATCTCAAAACTTCTACAACCATGGCTCACAGCCCACATGGGGTCTTGTGAGTGTTGGAATCTTGCACAATTTGGCAGGCAATGAAGGTTTCTGAAAGCATTAAGAACCAGAAATAAGTTAAAAATAAAATACATGATTAATCCAAGATATTTTTGACAGGGCTCTCCCATGTTGCATCTCAGGACTTTACTGCAGCCTTGATTGATTCTGAACACACAGCATTCGCATTTGCTCTGTACATGTCATCATGCCATAAACTACAGGTAAATTCTACCTGGAACAGCCCTGCTCATATTCATGAGCATAGTATTGTATGTTATGAATTGTAGTGTTTCTGTCTTACAAATACATTTTTCTGTCCTTATAGAAAAATAATAGTTTGATTGTGTAAAATAAAACCTTTTGTTAACTATCATTCTTCATCACTTACATATAAATTATATTGTGTTGCGTTTGAATGTAAATGCTAGCTTTTTAAGTTGCTGATATTTGTTTCATAACTAGTCTTTAATGAATTTTGGGTTGAGGTTGGGATGGAACTTACAACAATTTTCTTAAGTTGCCTGAAACACACATTTACCATTTTCTTCTCAATGGTTATTTTTATTGAGTTTTGTGTATTTCATACAACACATCCTAATTGTCTTATGCCCCCCTCCCCCAACCACACTCCTTCATAGCTCCTGCCACCTGATTTCATGCATTCTATCATATATCTTAAGGCCTATCAAGTCAAGTTTGTGTACCCAGCTGTCCCTTGGTGCAAGTTCATCCACTAGAGTCTAATCAGCCTATGTAGAGTCACTCCCTTAAAGAAGATCAACTCCCCTTCACCCAGCAGTTCTTCTGCTACATTTATGGCCTGCTGCCTATTTCCCCAGGTCCGTGCTGGGTTTTTGTCTGAGTTTGTGCATGCTGTCACTATTGATGCACATTCATATGAGCAAGTTCCCAGAGGCCTGCAAGACCCTGGTTCCTTATGTTTATGCACCAACCCCAGCTCTTGCAATCTTTCCACCCCTTCTTGCCCAATTGCCCCTGAGCCCTGTGTAGGTGAGGTTTAGTATAGGAGTCTTATGCAAGGACAACATTTGCCATTTTATACTATGGATTTATATGAAGTGTTCTCAGGAAGATTTAGCTCTTTATAAACAAGCACATTCATGTCATTAGTATGCAAATTTGCTTTTATCAATGGTGATGGTAAATGGTATAAATATACATATACCAAAATACTGTTCTAAAATGAATTTCATTATTAATAATTTAAGTAAATATTTAATTCATATGAATTCTTATGCCATGGTCATTCAAAAATTTCTTGGCCAAAAAGTTGTCATAAGTATAAAATGTTGCAAAAGTTCTATATAATCTTGTCATAAGATTATACTAGTAGTTATCCAACTTGAGGATTTCTAGAAAACAACACAACATTTAAGAACAAGCTTCCTAATCAATAATTTATGAACAAAGAACAATCACAATAATATTATAAAATTTTCAAATTGTATGAAATATGAATGATGCAGCTATGGCATACTTAGAGGGAAATTTATGGCTTTAAGTATTAATATTAAGAAAGAGACTGAAATAGATTCTCTAAGTATGTACCACAAAAAGCTACAGGAAGGAAAAATTTATGTCTGAGGTAACCAGAAAAAAAAACAAACAGGCCAACAAAGAAGCAACAAACAAGAATGGAATGAAATGAAACAGAAAGCAAGCAATGATAAAATTTCAGTGCAAATAAAAATTACTTCTTTCAAAGGAGCACTATAATTGATGAATATTTAGGTAAAGTGATTAATAAAAAATGAAAGAAACAAAATAGTTTTAGGAATCAGTGAGGGAAAGTTCCATCAGATCACATGGCCTATGAGCCTTTAACCACAGTTCTATTTATGAGCTGAGGAAATGATTTGTGTGTCAGACATTTAGAAAGGCTTAGCAGCATCTCTAGCTTCTACCCACTAGATGCCAGTAGCAACCCATAGTCTTGATAATCAAAATTGTTTGTAGACATCTCCTCTTGGGGGGCAATATACCTATGGTTACACACTACCCCTACAAACTAGATTTTAAACAAGATTTTGAGAGTAAGTTTAGATAAAAATTCACTGAAAAACAGACACTATAAAAACAAAAATTTTAAGAGAAAAGGAAATCAATAGGTCCTATAATAATTAAACTGTAATTCATTTGAATCCTTATTTTAGAATGACAGATAGGTATGAATTACTAATAATGTAATGCTCTCCAAAATTATTTTCACAAAATCTGAAACTGCCCTTGGAAAGGAAAAATAGAATCTGGAAAATGAACAGTAACAACAAATTTTGGTGGAAAAAATCAAATCTTGGAGTGAGAAGAGTAGAACAATTTCTTTCTTTTGTATCATGTTCCTGAAAATAATCATTAGTCAATCAGTGGCTTCTGAGTCATACTCTTAGAAAGGCCAGCCACCTTTTTGACAGTTAGACCCCAACCAAAAAAGTATGTGCAAAGAAACACTACCGCAGAGAAGGTAAGAGAAGTTTGATTTTATATCTGAGTGTAAACAGTCCACATTTCCATTTTGTCTGTGAATTATGGCTTCCTAGGTCAAATAAAGTCCCTTGGAAATCAGCCTCAAGAACTGAATTGAAATTCAAGCTGCTGTATACAAGTGACATGAGAATTTGTAATTTCTATCAAAACAAATTAACTGCCTATTAAAACAATTCTTGACATTTTTCAAATAATATACACAGCACAGACTGCATACAACATAAAATGATATGTAAAGGATATGTCAAAATATATGTTACATAAGAGCCAGGAATATGTGACCATTCCCTCAAATAGAGATACTAACATAAGATGGAACAAAACTCTTATACCCAGATTATAAAATCACTCTAGTACAAACAGGTTATTTGATTTCATTTTGATGAAATGTAAGCTGACATATGCTGACAAAATCATGTTAGGCTTGATTGTGTACAAGAGTACAAACACTTGACAGTGATGTTTGTGAAGGGATGTGAAGAAGCTGTTGGGGGCAATGGTGATATATTGAAATTTGATTGCTGTTACAGTTTTACAATTGTATATCAATGTTAAAATTCCTCAAATTTTGCAATTTAAAGACCTCTATGATTCCACCACAGGACTGATGAGAAAAAAGAACCATGAATAAGTCTTCCTATAGTCAAATTTCTCAAATATTTAATGAAGGAATGATATGAAAACTATAAAACTTACCAAATATAGAATTTTCCACTTTCAATTTATGAGAAGTCAATAGCACCTTAAAACTAACTCTGAAACATATAATTTCAAGAATATATTACTGAAGATAATATCCTTCCTAAACACAGATATAGTAATACTTTAAAAATATCAGCAAACTGAAGAAGGAAATATTAAAAATGTAATACTGTTTGAACAAAAAAATGATTATCCTTGGAGTCAAGGTTTACTTACGCAAAAATTCTCAACAAAATACTTGCAAACCACATTTTAAAAGATCATTCACCATGATCAAGTAAGCTTTATTCCAAAGAAAAAGGGATAGTCCAATATATGCAAGTCAATAAACATCATCAATCATATAAATAGACTCAAAAAGAAAAAACACATTGTCATCACAATAGATGCAGAAAAGGCTTTTGATGAAATCCAGCATGGATTCATGATAAAAGTCCTAAAGGGATTTGGACTACAGGGAACATACCTCAACATAATTAAAGCTATATACAACAGACCACCAGCCAACATCTTTCTAAATGTAAAAAAAAAGACAAAAAATGGAAGCATTCCCATTAAAATCAGGAACCAGACAAGGATGTTCACTATCTCCACTCCTTTTAAATATACTACTCGAAAATCTAGCTAGAGCAATAAGGCAAGAGAAGGAAATTAAAGAAGTACTAATTGGAAAAAAGGTCAAATTATCCCTTTTTGCAGACAATATAATAGTATACATAAGAGATCTCAAAATTTCCACCAGAAAGCTCCTAGAACTGATCAACACTTTCAGTAAAGTGGCAGATTACAAAATTAACCTACAGAAATAAGTAGCATTTCTATATACCAATAACAAACAATTGGAGAATGGAAACAGGGAAACCCTCCCATTCAGAATAGTCACCAAATATATATATATATGAATAAACCTGATCAATGACATCAAAGATCTCTATAACCAAAATTTTACATCTTTAAAAAAGAGATTGAGGAAGACATCAGAAGATGGATGAGATGTCCCATGCTCATGGATTGGAAGAAATAATATTGTAAAAATGACAATCCTACGAAAAGCAATATATAGATTCAATGCAATCCCAGTTTAAAAAAAAAATATCTATGACATACTTCACAGAATTAGCAAAAACCATCCTTAAATTTGTATGGAAGTACAAAAGACCCTGGCTAGCTAAAGCAACCCCGAGAACAAATAGCAATACTGGGAGATTACTATACCAGATCTCAAAGTATACTACAAAGATATAGTCATAAAAACGGCATAATACTGGCACAAAAGTAGATCAATGGGGGGGGGTGGACAGCTCAGTGATTAAGAGCACTGACTGCTCTTGCAGGGGACTGGGGTTCAATTATCAGCACCCACATGGCAGCTATGAACCATCCTTAACTACAGTTCCTGGGGAATCACAAGCCCTCTTCTGACCTCCATGGCATTGCATGACATGGGTTCCCTAACATGCATGCAAGCAATACACTCATACACATAAAATTTAAAAAAAAGTAAAATATTTTAAAAAATAGATCAATGGAACATCATTGAAGACCCAAACCCAAGTACATGCAATTTCAGCCTCCTGATTTTTAACAAAGGTGCCAAGAACACACAATGGAGGAAAGACAGCATCTTCAACAGACAGTGCTGGCAAAACTGGATTTCCATGTGTAGAAGAATGAAATTGACCCATATTTATCACCCTGCAAAAGAACCAAACTCCAAATGGATCAAAGACCTCAATGTGAAACTAGAGACTCTGAAACTATTAGAAGAAAACATTGGCAGTAACCTGCAAGATACAGGTGTAGGAAAGGATTTTATAAATCTGACACCAGTCTCTCAGGAATTAAGGTCAACAATCAACAAGTGGGACCTCATTAAACTGAAAAGCTTCTGTACAGTCTGCACAGCAAAAGAAACAATCAAGAAAGTGAAGTGAAAACCCACAAAGTAGGAAAAAATTTCACCAGCAACACATCTAACAGAGGATTAATATCCAGAATATATAAAGAACTCAAGAAACAAAGAAGCAAAAAGCAAACACTCAAATTAAAAGATAGGCTAAAGATCTAAATAGAGTTCTCAAAGGAAGAAATAAAGATGGCTAAGAAACATCTTCAAAAGTGTTCAACATCATTACCAAGTAATTAGGGAAATGAAAATTAAAGCCACCTTAATATTTCACCTTACCCCAGTCAGAGTGGCTAAGATCAGGAGAACAAATGATACCAAAGCCTGACATGGATATGGAGAAAGGGTGTCATTCTCTGCTGGTGGGATTGCAAGCTCATACAACCCACATGGAAAGCAGTGTGGAGAACTCTTAAAAAACTAAAAATGAGCGTACCATATGATCTGGTTATACCACTCCCTGGCATATACCCAAAGGACACATCCTATTGCAGAGATACTTGTACAGCCATGTTTGTTGCTGTTCTTTTCACAATAGCTAAGGGATGTAAGGAACCTAAATTTCCCTCACCTGGTTAGTAAAAAATGAAAATGTGGCAAATTAACACAATGGAGTTTTACTCAGCTGTTAAGAAAGATGAAATAATGAAATTTGCAGGTAAATGGATGGATCTAGAAACTGTTATACTAAGTGAAGCAACACAAACTTAGAAAAACAAAAGACATATGTTCTCCCTCACTTTTGGATCCAAGTACCAAATCCTTATAAATGGAATCCCACTGAAATGGACCAACAGCCTGTGGAAAACAGGTGATGCAGAGACCTGAAATTTCAGTGCCTTCCCACAATGGGAAGAAGATCATCCCACATCTACCACTCCCTCCATGGCTCAGGGACTTTTGCTGAAGAGGTTGGTGGAAAGATTGGAAGAGCTGGAAGAAGGAATGGAGTGTTTCCTTGACCTGTCCTTCCTCTGACCACTATGACAGTAAGCTATAATCACACCTCCTTCCTACGCTTGTCAAAGAGTTGACTGGGGAGTAAGTAATCCCTCCCACATGATCAGTTAACCTTACCTGCATGTGGGGGTGAGGGTAAGGATATATAATCTGAGAATGCCATGAAGCACCTCGCTAGAGATTTTGTGAGGCTGTCAGGAAATCACAGGATATATATA